>NC_138028.1:19321970-19380260 GCF_964106645.2 Podarcis pityusensis | reverse complement strand
TCATCTAGTATGAATACAGACTTCCAAGGTAATTAACTGAAGTCAAGAGAAGATAAAATGGGTAGCCAAAGTGGAGTCTTGCTGATGTGTTTGAACTCCAGTTCCCATCATCCCTGGCCAATTGGCATGCTGGCTGGGACTGATGGAAGTTGGAGTCCGGCAACAACAACTGGAGGGCACAACGTCCGGTACCCCTACTTGAAACAGCCCATTCCAATGCAGCAACAACTACCAGACTTTTAGAAGACATCTGAAGGCAGCCCTGTTTAGGGAAGCTTTTAATGTTTGATGGATTACTGTATTTTAATATTTTGTTGGAAGCCGCCCAGAGTGGCTGAGGAAGCCCAGCCAGATGGACGGGGTATAAATAATAAATTACTACTACTACTACTACTACTACTACTACTACTACTACTATTGGCTTCTGATGTCCAGCTCTGGTCTGGGTTCTCCTCAGTACCGGTTGCTGTGTTCAGCTGCTGAGTTCTTGTTCTCCCAGTATTGGCCACCCAGCTTACTCAGATCACCACTGTGGCTCACATCTACCTCCATCTCTCTCTCGGCTCTCCTGACGATCGGCTCCCAGGTCTGGCCCAATGCACTCTTCTGCCCAAGGCAAAGAGCAAGATGGTGTCCTCCTTTCCCAACCGGATTAATTGTTAAATCTCAGTTCAACACTGGCAACGGAATAGTGCCCTCCAGCACAGCTAGCTAGGGGGCGCCAGTCATGCACAGACCCTCTAAGTGACCTTATTTTCCAGGGACAGTCCCGGATTTACAGAAACTGTCCCAGTTTCTGATTTGATCCCGGAATGTCCTGCTTTACCTTAGGATGTCCCTGTTGTTGTTTTTATCATGTTTTTATATATGTTGGAAAATCTCCAGGGTGGCTGGGGCAACCCAGTAAGATGGGTGGCGTATAAATAATAAAATTATTACTATTATGGAATAGAAGGTCCCTATTTTCATCGGAGAAATGTTGGAGGGTAATCATGCTCAGTGGTACTCACAGTTCTGTCCTCCACGTAACCAGGAAGCTCAAAAGAGAGAGCCAGGGGAAGGCAGAGACTTCCAATTCTGGGCAAAAGGTCCTCAGTTGGCAAGCCAGGAGCTGAAAGGGGATATGACACGTATTGGGGCTTGGAGAAAATATGAGCAACTGGGGTGCGGAGGGTTGGGCCTTTTAAAGACCACATTGCATTGTTTTATGTCAGGGGTGGCTAAGCGGTCACCCTCCAGATGTTGTTGGTCTCCCAACTCCCATCAGCCCTAGTCAGCATAGTCAATGGTCAGGAGTGCTGGGAGTCATATAACAACAACATTTGAAGGGCTACAGGTTCGCCACCCTTGCCCAGGAGATTGCCTCCTCCTAAATCTGGCCCTGCTCAGAGGCCAACATGGGACCGTAAACCTTAATATCATCTTAACACATGAGCCTCTCCACCCCCCACCCGCCATTTTTCCAGGTAACTGAAGTTCCTTTGATCGCTCAAAGTTCATTCTGTGAGACCCTCTGTTTCCATTTCTTTGTGTGTGTGTGTGTCGAGCGTGAATGCGGCTTAATTATAATTCGTGTTCTCTGCCGTTCTTACAACATCTCAAGTCATGAAGTCTCAAATGGATTTATTGATACTTTGAAAAATATGTAAAAATAAATAATCAGCTGTCACTCTCCATATCGTGCCTCTGTTTTCTTTAGCATTCTTATGTCAGGTTCTATAAACTCCGATGAGGGTCTCGGTGCACTGCGCACGACTTGGCAGCTGTAATGACACACATTAACACTTCTGGCAAGGGGAGAAAAATGTTTTGAAAACCCCGATGTAACAAATCCTCTGGATTTTGAGAAATAAAGTGGTTCAAGGTGCCGTTCTCCGCGGACACTCCCCGGGCACTCGCACAAACAGCTGTGGGCCAGCTTTCCTCAGCAGCGTAGAAAAATCATTGGTTGAGACCATCTTTCAGTAGTGTGGAAGTTAATACAGTGAGTCAATTTAAACCATCCACATATGTTGGCTGCGTTTTCCCCCACCCCCTTCCTGCAAACCGTGTGTTTATGTTAAACGGGTTTGAACTGAGGAGGAACATGATGTGTATTCTGGAATTCTTGGCACCCTGCTTGTAGATGTTGATAACTGCCATGGCTTGGTATGGCTCAAGCCCGCAAGGCAAAAGAAGTGTGTGAGAGACAAAGGGAGATGCCTAGGCCATGCACCAGGGGTTACAGAGCCGGTGTGGTATAGTGGATAGAGTGTTGGACTATGACCTGGGAGACCAGGGTTCAAATCTCCACTCGCTAGGAAGCTCACTGGGTGACCTTGAGCCAGTCATAGAATCATAGGACTCCCAATGGTCATTTTGTCCAACCTCCTGCAATGCAGGAATCTCAGCTACGGCATCTATAACAGATGGCCATCCATGACTCTAAAACCTAGCCTCTCTCATAGGGTTGTTGTGGGGATTAAATTTCGAGGGGGGAGCATTTAGAGTGAGAACTTTACCAGAGGTGTCATGGGCTTTGAAGACACTCGAACTCAGGACGCAAGGGAGAAATGTGCTCAGAGGAAGGCACGCTTGGCAAATCCACACCGTGATCAACTCTTGACTGGAAACCAATGTCCTCACTGTGGAAGGACATGTGGATTCAGAATTGTTAAAACCGTGTTTATGGAAGACAATCTTACTCGGCTATGAGTGATTGCCAAAGAAGAAGAAGACCCCCACCCCCAGCCTACGAGACAGAAAAAGAGAAAGTGTGTGTTTACACACTTCATTTCCCCAAGGGATCTGGGTAAAAATTTGGATTCATTAGAATTAATCTGAGCCTTGGAAAGCAGAAAGAGCTGAAAGAGGAGGTGGGAAAGACTGCCACTCTTCCCCACTTCCTCTTTCAGCTCTATGTACTTTCCAAGGCAGAAAAGAGTGGCCACACATCACCTTATCAGCTTGTGCACAGTGGGGGTAAGGGTGGGGACAGAAGAAATTCAGGGGCTTTTCAGGATGCCTGAGGAAGACTTGATAGGCACCACAGATTTCTTATCACCGTGTGGAAAGAACCAATGCATTGCAATTGACCATTCTGCTTCATTTGTTAGCACTTCCATATGTTTGAGGGCTCAAACCATGGCCATAAAGGCAGCTAAAGTATAAATATATGTTTAAGACTAAGAGAGCATCCAAACACACACGTGCAGTGTGTAAGGTGAATAATTGCTTTATTTATTTCCCCCAACAATCATGATCCTTAAACTTAAATGGCAGCATCACTTTTTAGACAGATAAAATGGTAAATGTTAAATTCTGAATGGTAGAGAAGGAGAGAAAAAATGGCAAGGACCACGAGAAAGAATTGTGAATTAAACTGTAAATTGACCCATTTACAAACTAAGTTCCTTTTTGTAATGGGCAAACTTGAATTGGAACTAATTCCTTTTTTAAAAAAAATGAACTTTCCGTGTTCTGGCTTGTGTACTATGCACTAGTTCAGTACATCAGTTCTCCCAAAAAACCCACAGGTCACTTAGGCAGCATCAGTTTTGATTTACTGCCAAATGGCACCAGGGGAAATTGCAGAGTAAAGTGTGGGGTTTCCAGTTATGAGAAGGATAAGGTATTGCCATTTTTGGGGGAAAAAAGAAGAAAGAAAAAAATCTACTAGCTAAAGCCTTCCAATCCAAAGAGCAGATTTTACATTCCATGTATAAACCTCTGGAAGCCACCGTTTATGGTGGCAATGCTGAGAGACCCTTTAGCACAGTACCACGAAGAGCAACCATATAATAAAATGCTTTTAATTGGATAGTTAATAAATGTTGTCCTCTTCATAAAGAAAACCAAGTGTGGATGGAAAATTGACTTCCAGGGAAGGAAAGAAGCCAGCATTAATATAGTTGATTTAGGCAGCAGTAATATAGATATTATGAACTCAGGGTGTTAGGAGGAAGACATTAATAACCGGGGGGTTTTGTAGATGGTTTGGGCATACGAAAAGAGAGAGCCTTATTTAATGGACATTGTTGAACTTGAAAGGCAGAGGTTCTTAGAGGGCTGGCTCTGCCATCAGGCAGAATGAGGAAGTTGCCTCAGGCAACTGATTTGGGGTCTCATACAGGGCAGCAAATTATTGGGTTTTTTCTTTAAATCATTCTGTTTTATCTCCCAGAGAGCAGTGTTTCTTACTTAGGTGCCAAAATAACTCTTGGCACCCACAGCTGGGAAGGCCTAGGACCCTCGTACCTACGGGACCGCCTCTCCCAGTATGCCCCACGGAGAGCCTCAAGGTCCATAAACAGCAACACCCTAGTGGTCCCTGGCCCTAAGAAAGTTAGATTGGCTTCAACCAGAGCCAGGACCTTTTCAACTCTGGCTCCGGTCTGGTGGAACACTCTGCCTCATGAGACCAGGGCCCTGCAGGATCTGATTTCTTTCCGCAGGGCCTGTAAGACAGAGTTGTTCCACCTGGCCTTTGGCTTGGAGCCAATTTGATTCCCTCCCCCTCTTTCATTTTTCTTTTCCTTTCTCCTTCTGCGTTGAGGCTACATTTTAATATTTTAATGTTTCAATATTTTAATGTTGTATTTTAATCTTGTTTTTAAGTTGTATTCATTCAACTTGGTTTTATTATTGCTTGTTAGCCGTCCTGAGCCCGGCCTTGGCTGGGGAGGGCGGGGTATAAATAATAATAATAATAATAATAATAATAATAATAATAATAATAATATCACTGCTTCATCAGTACATACCATCTGTTTGAACCATGATCTGGATGAGGGTTCTCTCCCAGGGCCACTGGATGTCCCAGCTGGGGAGGGGGAGCTGATCAAACCAGTTTCCAACACACCTCCAGAGAGCGAGGTTTCCATGGTAGCTGAGAAGATGACTGACCTGTGGAGCCACCTGTATGGGAGGCTGAGGGAGAGTTAGAGGGTTAGACATGAGTCCTGTCAGCAAGAACACACTGCTATCAGCACAGGAGCAACCCCTAAAGCACTTGCTGGCAAGCTCAGTCTTCTTGCTTGGGGCGTGAACTGTGGAAATGGTGGGCGTCACTCCCTCCCTCTAAAAGTAGAGAGAGAGAAAGAGCCATGTCAGGTGTTGGAACGATGTCTTTGCTTATTCCCAGCCATGTGTCCCAGATTCTGCCAGTGTGCTTTTTAAACCTTGTAGCCTATGCTAAGATACAAAGAGATGGAAAGAAGATAGTCCCTACCAGAGAAGAATGGCAGATCAAGTTGATGGATTGTGCTGAAATGGCTAAATGGAAGAATCAGAAATCAGAAATCAGGAGGACCAAAATTTTAATAAGGTATGGGGTAATGTTTATAACTTATCTTAAACAGTTAAGATCGTTAGTAGGACTAGAATATCACTTGTAGTTTAATGGTGAATTTTGGACACAATGGAGAGATCAAAGATTTGGATGATCATAAAAGATGCAGGAGGAAATGATTAACAATAGGACCCACAAAGGGGAGGAGGGAAGTCCAAGAGATTCCTTGGAATCTTGTTTTTATGTTGTATGTTGGATATGTGACTGTAAAATTTTAATCTGAAAAACCATATATATATATATATATATATATATATATATATATATATGTATATATATATATAAAATGTTTTTCAGATATATATATATATATATATATATATATATATATATATATATGAAAATTGTGTGCTGATTTCCTCAATGAAACTTTCCGGAATTCTTGAGTGGAGACTCTGAGTCTTTCATCCGAGTGTGGGAGCCTTGGAGCTTCCATTTTAATGGTCCACAATGCCCCTGCCATAGCATGGGGCAGGAGCCTTGTAGGAAATAAAAATGGCAGCCCCCAGGTCAGGATCTGGGAAGCACCAGTTCGATTTCCCACAGGGTCCCAGTTCCATGCTACGGCTAGAGCATTGTCAGCATTGAAAAAGGCAGGTCAAAGACACAGCTACTTTGTCAAATTTGGAGCTGGCCCTTATAAATATATGCGCTTGTGCTTTTATGTCCAGCTAATGTTCTATCATTATATAGCTATGTTGATGCAAATGTCTTCCTTTCTGTTGTGGAGCGCTGTGCTCCGAACTTGCTTTCCCCCCAGCATGTACGAGTCCCTGGTATGTTTTGCTAGAACTTGACTGGAGAGGCTAATTATGTTTGATTTATAGCCCATAGAGGTGGTTCTCATTTCAGATGAGGACTTCCCTTGGTAATGTACTAATAACCACAGGTTCCAAGAGGCTAAACTGAGACTAATACGGAAGAATTCAAAGCAAAACTTGCAGGGGAGCCTCATAAAGGCATTGAATGGAACAGACAAACTCTTTAAGATAAAAGAGATGTGTGCACATGTGGGAGTGGGAAATTTTGGTTACTTTTCTTTCCTTGGCATTTGTATATTAGCCTCTCTCCCTTTTGGACTCGTGTGTGGATGAGTGAATATTTTTAAACACCCTTCGCTGTTTGTTTTACAGTTCCTTTGGTTATTTATTTAGATAGGGAGCCGACCCTGTTCCAGACAGTTATATTATAGAAACAGAAAACAGATGGTGCCCTATCGTGAAGGTCAGTGGGCAAAATGAGACCCAAAGGAGAGAGTAGAGCAGCGATAGGGAATCCCTTGCCATCAGACATTGTTAGACTCCAGCTCCCATCAGCCCCAGCTAGCATGGTCAATGGTCATCAACATCAGGAGAGCTACAGGTTCTCCATAAGAACATGTGAAGAGTATGCTGGATGAGGCCAATGGCCCATGTAGTTCAGCAACCACCCTTATTTTTTGCTCCATAAGCCACACCTGACCATAAGATCTACCTAGTTTTTAGAGGAGGAAAACAAGGGGGAAAAAATCGCCCCTCCTTCCGGCTCATTGTAGAGCAAGCAAAGCTTACACACTCTGCGCAGCTGTTGCTTTTCTTGCTTTAAAGCAAGCGAGAGCCGCTTACACGGCTTCTGTCCCACTTTGCGCAGCTCTCACTTTGCTTGCCCATCCCTCCTCCTGCCTCACTGTAAAGCAAAGTGATGCCGGAGCAAGAAGAGGAGGCGGAGACACCAGGACAGGTGCTTTGCTTGCCATGGCTCCCTTCTGTCCCTCCTCTCGCCTCGCTGTAAAGCAAGCAGAGCGAGAGCAGCTGACATGCTCTACGCGGCTCTTGCTTTGCTTGCTTTCCTGTGGAGGAGCAAGGTGTGAGGAGGGACAGACAGGAGCCATGGCTCTCGTCCACCCCTCCTCCCGGCTCGCTGTAAAGCAAGCAAAGTGAGAGCTGTGCAAAGCGGGACAGAAGCCATGTAAGCGGCTCTCGCTTTGCTTGCTTTACTGTGAGGTGAGAGGAGGGACAGACGGGAAGCATCCCTCAGCTCATGACTGCAGCGGCAGCTGAGGGATCCTGCTGCCGTCCATAAGCCGCACAGACATTTCCCCTTACTTTTTAGGAGGAAAAAAGTGTGTCTTATGGAGCGAAAAATACGGTAGTTCTCACAGTGGCTGCCCAGATGTCTGTCAGAAAACCTCAAGCAGAATCTAAGCACAAGAGCTTAGATGTTCTTGCTTTTCAGAAACATCACTGCAGAGCATGGCCATCGTAACTAACAGTCATTGATAGTCTTATCTTCCATGAATTCGTCTAATCTACTTTTAAAGCCATCCAAGTTGGTGGCCATCACTGCCTCCCATGGGGGGGGGGCGAATTCCACAGTGTAATTGTGCTGCGTGAAGAAGTCCTTTCTTTTATTTGTCCAGAATCTCCCAACATTCAGTTTCATTGGATGTCCATGAGTCAGTAGTGGAGCAAGCCGATCGGGTGCCTGGGGCAGCTCCCGGGGGGCACGGGGCAAGCCACCCGTAGGGGTGGGGCGAGCCCGGAAAGGATGCTTCGCGAGGCCTCCGAGGAGTCTGCCTGCCTCCTCCCACTCAGCCGCCCTACAGCTGAGGGGGAGGCGGCGGGCGGACCGTTTGGGTCAGTGCGGAGCCTGCGGGCACCCAAGCCACTGTGTCATTCCCAGGAGAGATGCGTGGCTCTGGCACGCTGCAGGCCTCGCGATGAGTGCCGCCCGGCATTTTGTCAACCCCCCCCAGTGGCGACACCCGGGGCAGACTGCCCCTACCGCACCCCCTTCCTCCGCCGCTGCCATGAGCTCTACTGTGATGAGAGAAGGAAAACCACTTCCTCCAGGCTATGCATAATTTCATAAACTTCTACCACATCAGCTCTTACTTGCTTTTTCTCTAAGCTAAAAAAAGTCCCAGATGCCTCAGCTTTCCCTCTGCTTCCCCCTGAAGCAGAGCGCAATGAGGCCCAAGACAAAGCGTAGGCCTGAGACCTGCAGTGAAATATCATCAGGGGAAAAATAAAGATGGCCGACCCTGAAGTAAAATGCATCTAGCGCTAAAGCAGTTTCATCGGACTTTCACCGTTTCAGCAAAATAGATGAGCCAGTTAAAAAGCCTTAGAAGATTTGGGGTCCAAATATTCGAAGGAATTCATCCTCCCATACCAATCTGTCTATGCTTAAAAACTAGAAGGGGAAGCCTTGCTGATGAGCCTACAACCACGTGATGTTTGAAAGGTGGTAGCATGTGGTGGCTCCCCATCTCTGGAATGTCCTCTGCACTGCTGCGCCCCTTGTTGCTTGGCCACATGACCAGCCTAATGGAGGGGAATACTGATGCCTAAACCACCCCAGCATTTTGTTGGAGGTCCTCTTAAACCTAGAGATGGCCCTGATGGAATGCATTCTTATAGCAGTTTGGATGGGGGCAAAACTATTGGGTGGCAAGGGGGGAAAAACAGGTATAAAAGGACAATTGCCTCCAAGTTTGGGGCAAGTACCCTTTGGCAAATCACAAAACATGCAGAAAAGTAGAGTGTGGAAGTATGAGCTGCTCGACCCTTAAAATATGCCCTTATGAGTTCCAAAATAGTCCCCTCTTCCCCCAGCATAGAAAAAGGCCATACATTTGATAAGTTAAAAAGGTTTACTTACAAAGTCTCCAAAGGTCAAATTCATGCACTTTTTCCATACAGCATTGAGAAAGCATTGCACAGGCAGTAAAACTTGGCTTAGTTACAATTGTGAAAGTTCCTAAATTACTGGTCTAGGAACTCAAGAGCGCCTTGTACAACTAAGCAGCTCAGACCACTTTACACCCTGAGTAGACTGAGAGGGGAACAAAGGCTTTATTCCCGAGTCCCTCCCAAGGTGAGCTAAGCCTGTCAGGATAGCTTACATTATGCTTTTAACTCCTTCACACATTAAATAGACTTAAGCATGAGGCTGGTTATCTCACAAAACTCAGAATTAGTTGGCTCCACCTACCATTGGCTCTTGGGCCATTCTTCTTCTTCTTAGGTAGGACTTGAGTGCAAATGAAAGACGCAAGCATTCTGTGCACCCAAATGTCACACTGAATGTTTAGTAGAACTAAGCATTCAGTGCGATCCTCTGCAATGTTTGCTCAGAAAGAAGTCCCACAGACTTCAGTGGGGAATCTTCCCAGGTAAATGGCTATTGGATATTGCATTCGTAGCTCATATAATGAAACACACTGAGGAGAAGGTTAATTGCATTGAACTCAAAGGGATTTCCTTCAAAGTAAACAGTGCACTTTGGATTGTATTGCACTGCTCTTTCAAGTGTTTTTACTTAAGAATTACCCTAATATTCAAAAGTTAAGGGTGATGACAGTAAGTTAAGGTTAACAGATGTCCCCGTTTCCTGGGGACAGTCCCCGGATTTACAAATCAGTCCCCTGACAAAATCCATCTATTTAGTAGGAAACTGAAAAGTGTCCCCGGATTCATTGAAAAAAATATGGTAAGTTTCAGTGTTCACAGGGATTGTTCTAAAGTACAATGGGAAGGCAGATTTCTTGGACAACAACAAAGGGGCGTGGATCTGAACTGGAGAAAACAACCACCATCAATGCAGTCATTAATAAAGATCCCTTCTCTCCATCTTTGCGTTTTGCCCATTTCCATGTATCCCCATGTGGAGAACCCCATATCTTGGCTACATGCTGTTTAATTCTGTTCTATTCAAGCATAGTGTGGTTTAGGCTTTTTAATTTAAATATTTCAAAGAGCCAATTTGTGGCAGAGGTGTTACTTTCCTCCTTAAGTACATATTATGCATTTTTATTACAATTTTGCTACAGCCAAATGTCTTTTAAAAGCCTGATTCACAAACCACTTCACTGCTCTTCAAGAATGAAAAACAAAGAGAATGCGCCGAAACGTGATTTACCTGCTGAAATGTAGTAAAAAAACCGCACGCACACACACATGCACACGCACACACACACCATAGAAATTAGGGTAATTTAAACCTAGTTCTTATTTTTAGGCTTCAAAGTATTTTGGCATTTAGTTTGTTTGGCTTGATGATTATCATTTTATGTAGTTGTGGTTATTTTAAAATGCTGTTTCCATGACAGCCTTGTAAATGAACCTTCAGCTCATGTTCTCCTTTCCCTTTTACAAATAAACCCTCTTCTCAGAAAGGGAATGTCTGCTGGCAAACGCACATCTCAACCACATTCTTATAAGGCATGTGGTTTTGCCCTCTGCTTTGGTTGAGTAGCAGCTCGGGTGACACCACATATTTCCTTTTCTCCCAAATCTCAGGGTCCGTCAAGGCAGGCCTGTGTGCAGAAGAGCTAGCAGAGGGAAGCCATCGATTCTCAGGAACCCTCCAGAAACAGCCACTCATCAACTATGTAGTTTATTATAACATTTTTACCACTATGGGGGAGGTCCCTTTTGATGTTCTGCCACGGGCATTGAAACATCTTGGGCCATTTTGGACTGGGACCTGGGACCTGGTTTGTTTTGAGCCTTACCTCATTCTTGAGGAGGGTGGGGTATGCAAAAACAGACCTGCTTTCTGGGCCATTTGAATATCAGTTGCTAGAAGCCAAAGGAGGGGAGAGTGCTCTTCTACTCGAATCCTACTTGCCCATAGGCATCTGATTGGCCACTGTGAGAACAGGGTGCTAGACTAGACGGGCCATTGGCTGGATCCAGCAGGCTCTTCTTATGTTCTTAATCTAAGCCTGGGCCAGCCAACAGGGCACCCTCTAGATGTTCTGGATGACAACTCCCCTCAGCCCTCACCATTGGCCTTCCTGGTTGGGACAAGTGGGAACTGGCGTCTACAACATTCAGAGGACACTATGTTGGCTACATCCGCTCTAAGCACATGGGGATGCTTAAAAAAAAATCCTCACACCATTCTGGATTTTGAGACTCCTGGATAGAGAACAGCTCTGTTAGGCTCCCATCCTACACCTACCGGTAGTTACCTGGATGTAAAGGTAAAGGGACCCCTGACAATTAAGTCCAGTCGCGAACAACTCTGGGGTTGCGGCGCTCATCTCGCTTTAAAAGCCGAGGGAGCTGGCGTTTGTCCGCTTCCACAGACAGTTTTTCCGGGTCATGTGGCCAGCATGACTAAGCCGCTTCTGGCGAAACCAGAGCAGCGCATGGAAACGCCGTTTACCTTCCCGCCAGAGAGGTACCTATTTTTCTACTTGCACTGTGTGCTTTCGAACTGCTAGGTTGGCAGGAGCTGGGACCAAACAACGGGAGCTCACTCCGTCGCGCCACCCGCATCCCTTTACCTGGATGTAAGCCCCATTATACATAAGAGGTGACCGAGCAGATATTCTGGTAGACATAAGCATACGTAGATATCTTTCTTCTTCTTCTTCTTCTTCTCTCTATCACCCCTTACACGGACCATAAAATTGCCTTGGCCCTTGAAGGGAGGCATTGTGATTGTGGTTTAGTAAACAACGTTAGTCTGAATAAAATAGGAAGACAATACATCCCTTAAACTTCTTCCTATTAAAGAATAATGTTAATTGGTTAGTGTATGCAGGAGAAGGTTATATGGCCCATTGACTTTATATAGATTGAAATGCTAAGCAGGGCCAAGTAGAAACATCAGTAGGGAATAGAGGGTAAGTACTCATCAGTTTTATGTGCTCTTTCCTATTTTCCTATTTATTGCTTACCCCTCACGGTGTTTCTCGGCAAGCCCCTATAAGTCAAGTCATTTGGCTGCTGAATACTACGTGGCTCAGCAAACGAGATGGTCGCGCCATCTACATTCCGTCTTCGGTGTAAAACAAAACCGATGCTTTGGTCTACGCACACAGCAGAAGGAAGCGGCAAACTTCTCAGGTGTAGCTGTGACTGGTGTCCGTTGGGGACTGCTATGGCAGAATGCAGGGAGGTCATCACTAGGGGGCGCCAGAGCCAATGGCAAGCAGAGCCAGCTAATACTAGTTTTGTACCCATCCTCTTTGCAGCTGAGTTCTACAAGGAATCACACTGAGATGGACCCATAGGCAGGTGGGGCCTGGCTGACGGCACTTGATAGGACAGTGCCTCGTTCTCCTTTTATGGACTGCTGAGGTGGTGGAATGGACAATGCCACTTCAGGATGCTGTTATACAGGTAATAATATTGAAGCTTTCTGGGACCCCCCTATGTCGGGATATCTGGACTTTTTAAATACGGTAACAGGCTGCGATATGTTTGGGATTGTGGGGGCCCACAATTATGGAGGGCCCATGAAGTATGCTTTTAAACACCACATGGAATGCAGCGATGAATACGGAAAAGGGTCTGATCTGATGAGAAGGGCTAAAAACACTATTAAGTTGGAGTTACCACGAGCAAGAGACTATAGCCACAAATATGAAGAAGAGCAGCGGAAGGGCCATGGAAGTGATCTGAGGGCCTCGGACATAAGGTCACCGGGTTAGATTGGGGAATAAGGACTGACAAATCCTGGAACCAGGAGGAAGGGACGTTGGATAAAGATTGGACTTGTTTATGTGCTTCTTTTTCTCTTTTTTAACTAATAGAATGTTTTATAAAGTTGATGAATGATAGAAAAATGTTGGAAGAAATTACCTGGCTTTAGTAAAGATGTATAAGAATTATGAAAGAACATTTTGAACACAAGAAGTTGGTAAAGTTAAGACTTAAATTTTAAACTTTAAGGTTTATTTTAATATAGAAAGATAGGATTAAATTAGTTTAGAATTCTTTTTATGTCTTATTTTTTTTGAAATATGAAAAGGAAAGGATTTGCTGGGATAATTAATAACTAGAATTCAAAGGAAGGGAGGAGGAGGAGGTCTAAGAAAGAAGGTAATGACAATTAAGGATTTGAAAACAATGAACTTGTTTTGTTTTTTTTTTCTTTATTTTTCTTCTATATTTTCTATTTTCTCATATTTGTATCTTTATTTTTTGTATTTTTATTTTTTACCCTTTGTTTCTGTTTAGTTTTTGTGTAAGTTTTGTATTTTTCAAATTTCAATAAATATCATTTCAAAAAAAAAAAAAAAAAAAAAAGAAGCTTTCTGTGTGCAACCCCCACCATCCTAGTAACTCTGTTAGCAGGAAACTACAACACCAAGGAGTAGCCTGGGCTATTTTTTTATTATTATTTTTTTTGTAACTTACAAGGAGATTTTACATGAAGAACATTCAAAGCTGGCACCTTGTCCACCCGCATTGTGAAGTGGTGCAGTCCAATCTACCGTGTCAGGATTCTTCCGCCTTGTTCTGCCGCAGAGGCCCTACCCTATCCCCTCGATACCTCGTAAATAAAAAACAAAACCTGCACCACGCCGAATTTTTGTTTTTGTAAAATAAAGGAGCAGCAAAAATAGAAAGTCTGCTTTCACCAAAACCGAGGAGAAGTTCTGCTTTAACAAAATGGTAAAATATCTGGAAATAATGAATCAAATGAATAAAGAAAAGGGGGATGATGTGATAAACTGCTTCCTAACCTCATATCCCACAGAGCCTAGGACTTGTCGATCAGAAGGTTGGCGGTTCAAATCCTCGCAACGGGGTGAGCTCCCGTTGCTCGGTCCCTGCTCCTGCCCACCTAGCAGTTCGAAAGCACGTCAAAGTGCAAGTAGATAAATAGGTACCGCTCCGGCGGGAAGGTAGACGGTGTTTCCGTGCACTGCTCTGGTTCGCCAGAAGTGGCTTAGTCATGCTGGCCACATGACCCGGAAGCTGTATGCTGGCTCCCTCGGCCAATAAAGCAAGATGAGCGCTGCAACCCCGGAGTTGGCCACGGCTGGACCTAATGGTCAGGGGTACCTTTACCTTTACCTTTAACCTCAAATCCTAAGCAAATAAGCAGAAACTGCAGTTAAATCAATTGCCTCGTCCCAAAAAGGATATTGCAGGGTTGGAAATGGTTCAGAAAACGGCAACCAAAATGATAAAGGGGATGGAGCAACTCCCTAGCGGCTGGATTCTGCATCCACTCTCAGAATTGTACATCCTGCCAGCTGCTGGGATCCACAGGTGGGGAGAATGTTGTTATGACCAGGTTCTGCTTGCATGCTTCCCAGGGGCTACTGGTTGGCCACTATGAGAAAAGAACCCCTGGCTTGTTCCAGCAGTACCTGTATGTTCTTATGATCTTCTAGGTCCTCACCAGCAAGCTTAGAAGCTAAATAAGAACATGGCGGATGGGGGAGGGAAGAGGACCTGGAGAGGGGAGGGGAGGAAACTTTGCACTTGCTGGTGGATGCTAAAAAAAGATAACTGGAAATGAATTGCCGTAACAGGAAGCCTGCAATAATTAACCTAGAGATTATAGAAAGAAAGAAATCAAAACAGAATGTCAGGAGTGGAATGCAAGAGAAAACACCCAAATTGGTAATGCCTTGTTAAAAGTGGATTAAGTTTGCCTGGGTCATGCCCTCATGCTAGGGGTGGGCAGTGTATAGCCCTCAACCTAATTTAATTAGGGCAGCAAAGAAGGGGAAATAGGTGGAGTGGGGGAGAGGGAATTGCAAAGAGAGAAAAGGGCTGGCAGAAAGGCAGCAAGGGGGTGCCCTGCTCACTTTTGACTCTTTTCCATCCAGTTTTGTCCTGGTTCTGCCAACAGAGCTCTCCAGCCCCACCCACCCCTGCCTCTGTCCCCTCCCACTGCTGGTACACACCTCCTGTCTACCCCGGGGAAATGCAGCCCTCCTCAGGTTCCTCTCAACTCTGCCTTCAACATTAAGCCTGTAGGCAACCTGCTGGGGACGGTTAAATTCTGAATGGCATCTGCCTCACTTTGGGTGCTTTTGGAACTAGCAAATGAAGACTGTTTCCAAGTCCCTGTTTCCATGGGACTTATTTAGGGGAAGAAATGCATCGTGTCAGAAATATGGGAGACTCCATCACAGGCTGCTGAAATAATTGCACTGGTGGCTTGTTAGCCACTGGGCTGGGTTCAGGATGCGGTTACTGGTGTCCAGAGCTCCATACGGTTTTGAAGCAGGATTCCTGAAATATCATCTCACTCCGCATGTAGTCAGCTAACTGCCATTCTTTTCAGGAGAAGGCATCCCACAAATGCCATCTCATCAGGAGCTCTGTTCCTTATGATTTAGGAATTGGGCCTTTAGTGTGTTGGCACCTGTCCTTTGGAACTCCCTCCCACTGCATATCAGACAGGCGCTACCTCTGTTGTCTTTCTGGTGCCCATCGAACAACTTCTTTTTCCAACAAGACTTTTATGTGCAGATTCTTGTCTAGTTTGTATCTGTCTTGGGTTTGAAACTGGCTTCACGCCTGATAATGGTTTTAATTGGCTTTTGGATATGAGTTTATTGCTGCTGCTTTCATTGTTGAATCACAACGAGATGTTTCTTAGGAAGTGATTCCTAAATGGAAAGACAAAAGTCTTATATGTGTGCATACAGATCCTTCATTGATAATCTTTTATTCCTTGCCCTTGTTGTCTGGTATGTGTGTGTGTAGCATTTCCCTCGGATGTCTTTCTAAAAAAAATAGAACAATTTACTTAGCATGGTTTTTTTGTTTCTTGCATTCTATTGTATTTTATTGTAAACCAGTGTTTTGACATGGAGTGGCGTATGATTTTAATAAACGATAAATGAAACAGGGAGGAATCTTCCCTCTTTAAAGGAACAAATAGCCTCTGTTGGTGGGATATAGTAAAGATTTATCCAACTCTCTCATTCCAGGAAAAGGGGCAAAAATCATATTGTGACAAGGCAGTAGTAAAATTTTGCTGGAGGTACTAAGTCAGTAACACAGAAGCCATCTTAAGAGACTTAAGAACGGTTCTTCCCATTCCATTCTCCCTGAACTTTAGAATCCATTTTAAATTACCCTAGAATCACGATATCTAATATCTGTCTGTCTACCTAACTACCTTTCTTTCTTAGTATATCTGTATCAAAATCTAAAACCAAGGCTGTTGTCAGGGCAAACGGCCCTTTAATGCTGTTTTTCTATGTGTTTTGATGTATTTTAACTGCTGTTTTTAACTAGTTCATTCATATTGCTTTGTTTTTAAATGTTGTAAGCCTCCTTTAATTCCATCTTGGAAGAAAGGCAGGAGACAAATATGTTAAATAAATAAATATCTAATCTATACACCATGTACCTACCTATCTACCTGGTCTAATCTCTAGATAGAATCATGACAAGAAACATTAAGGGGAAACATGTATAATGAATTCCACTGACTCCGTGGCATTGTA
This sequence comes from Podarcis pityusensis, assembly GCF_964106645.2. Lineage (NCBI taxonomy): Eukaryota > Metazoa > Chordata > Lepidosauria > Squamata > Lacertidae > Podarcis > Podarcis pityusensis. The sequence continues at coordinate 19,363,731 of NC_138028.1, read as the reverse complement.
TCAAATATATAACATACTCAGTAAAACTGCTGTTTAATTGATGTTTTCTTCTTTCTTCTGCAGTTTGAGACAGGATGAAAACATCACTCTTCTTCCTGTAATTGATGGCTCCCTCTTGTCCTGTGTTCAGAAGGAACGCAGCATCAATTAAACAATGACTGGGTGACATTTTATGTATTTGACCTGGGTTTTGAACTGCCGGACAAAGTGGTGGGTGGATGGGAGGGATGGGGAACTTGCTTTCTCTTGTTAAAACTGAAACTAATTAGTCACATATTTATTCCAAGGGAGGAAGGGCTGAAGAGAGCACAACTTTCTTCTGGATGAAGCAGTTGCCACTTAAAATTTGTACTTGACGAGTGATGGTAAGAAAGAAAGAATTTGTTGTCATTAAAATGCTGTTTACTGTACTGTTACTGTGGACTACCTGAAGCCACAAGGGAATTTACGATTTCCACATTGGGTTTCTCCATTCCGCTCCTCTGTTTTCTCCAGTCAGTTCCACCTACACTTTCTGGGCCTCATTATTTGCACTTCTAATTCATAGTGGAAAGGTTTCCACCATTACATTTCTGCTAAACTTTAAATCGCTAGAAAGAGTTGCCGTGCCTTAAAATAGGATGCGCTTTGGCCTTGCCGAGAACGCATCAGCTGTTGTTATCACACTAGAAAGCAGTGTGATTACATTGTTTGCAATTTTTGTTGGTCCTTCGCTTTACTCTTATTTTGGAATAAAGAATCTGTGTAATGCAGATAAGAATGCTTGCAAATTCCTTGGCTTTTCTTATAACCCAGGTATTTCCTACGGGGCAGATGCATCCTATGGAGACTGAGGGGGTGGGAGGGGTCTGTGGCAGGGAACCACCATGTCCAAGTTGGATCTTTCCCTCTTATTTTGGTATAATAATAATAATAATAATAATAATAATAATATCCCTCTGATTAGGCCCATGGGAGGGACATTCACTAGTCTAGCTCCAGGGCTGACATACCTTTCCCCCCATTTGTGGGATATGCCAGGGGAACAAGAGACATTTCGATCCTCAATCTGCCCCCAGCATGACATGCCCCACTTTTGCTGCCCACCACTTTTGGAGTGCTGATAGCAGAGCAATGACTTTGGAAATGTCCTTTGCTGCAGTGAAGAGGTCTCTGGTGGCAGTCCTCCTCCTCCGAAGACATACAGAGCTTCAAATTTCTGTGCCCCCTGGGATGCCCCCTAAGTGACTATTTAACTACACTTCCTCACATTTTTATGTTGTTGTTTATAAATGTTTTCACTGTGAATTTGGGACACCATCCACCCTTGCAACAGCTCGATCTATGGCAGTGGTCCCCAGTGGTTTCCCCCCTCCAATAGGTCACTTAAAAATGGCTGAGAGTCTTAAAACCTTCATGATTTGCACCAGCCACTCTAGTGCACTGTGCTAGATGATGCATGATTTTAATGGGCTTTTTTATTGCTTATTTATTGCTTATACAGTGGTACCTTGGATTAAGAACAGTTTAGTTTATGAACAACTTGGATTAAGAACGCTGCAAACCCAGAAGCAGGTGTCTTGGTTTGTGAACTTTGCCTTGGAAGCAGAACATGTTACGCTTCCTGTTGAGTGTAATTTGAGTCCCCCGCTGCTATGGGAAAGCATGTCTTGGTTGAAGAATGCTTTGATTTCAGAATGGACTTCCGTAACGGATTAAGTTCGTAAACCAAGGTACCACGGTACTGTGTTTCATTGCATTACAGTTTGAATTATATTTCAAATTGTAAGCATTCTTCACAGAGATGATGTGAACCAGCCGAATGAAGCTTGTGGACCACTGATAGTCCACAGACCATGGTTTGGGAACCCTTGATCTATGGGGTCCTCTTTCCACCCCCTGGCTACCCTTTTGTGTATAATGCATATCACATAACCACAACTCAGAAAGGGAGGCTGACTATCATTCTCCCATGGAAGAATAGACAGAATGTTGTTGTTGTTAGCAGCCATCTTCCTCACTCTGGTCTGTTGCCTTTTATGGGGAGGAGAAACCTGATTTGGGCAGTGGGAAAGCCTTACTCTCCAACATTTCTCTGATGAAAATAGGGACAGCCATACCCTCCAACATTTCTCTGATGAAAATAGGGATGTCCTAAGGAAAAGTGGGACATTCTAGGATCTAATCAGAAACCGGACAGCTTCTGTAAACCCGGGACTGTTCCTGGAAAACAGGGACACTTGGAGGGTCTGGAAAGAGTCTCATCTTCCCTATCCTTTGCAGGCAAATTGGAGAGGCGGTTGGGGCTGCCCCATGTCATGCAGCCACAATGGTATCAGGTGACCACCACCAGGACCTCAAAGCAGTATGCAGGGCTAGCGAAGAACCCTGTATGGTGCTTTGAAGCACTGTGGATCAGCAGGACTTGAAGGCACTGCCCATTAGCTGAACGGTGGTGACTTCAGAGTCTGAAGCCAGACTCTCCTGGCTTCAGCAGAGAGGGAGAGCTGCGCAGCGCCCCTTCAGCCAAGCGGGAGGAGAAATGGAAGGGGCTCCGTTTCTCCTGCTGCTTCGCTGAAGGGGCACTGAGCAGAGAGGGGGAGAAGTTTTTTTTCTTGTTCCCCCCCTCTAAAACAAGGTGCGTCCTATGGTCCGGTGCGTCCTATAGAGCGAAAAATACGGTACATCGCAGTCATACAAAATTATGTTTTGCATGGAGTGTTCAGGAGATGACAGGAAGCTGCCTTAGACTGAGTGAGCTCCAGGTTTGCCCTCACTCAGTATTACCCACTGGGTCAGGGGCTGTCCAAAGTCCCACACAGAGGTCTTTCCCAGGCCTGATCCCTGAGATGGAAGCTGGGAACGTCTAACTGCATGGCATATGCTCTATAACTGAGCTGTGGCCTCTCCTCCAAGCCCTTCCACCCAGCATGCCAGTGTCCACTGCAAAATACTTCTCCCAGCATAAGGCTATTGAAACATACAGTATTTCAAAGCAGAAAATACACGTGGAGAAAACATGCTATTTTAGAACTTAACTTACTGCATTTCTGACACCCCTGCATGTAGAAAGAAAGGCCTCTTCTTTGTCCTTCTCTTCCTCCTTCAAAGCCATTTCCTTACAATGCTAGCATCTCTACAATGCTAGTATTACCAGTTCCATATACCCACTGTTTGTGTATGTGTGGATTAACGTATTCCAGTAGGAAAAATAGATTTGCCCTCTTATTATTATCAGAAATCCCTGCAGCATTTGAAGAGAGGGACATTTGCATAGGTTCCTTTTCTGTATGATGGTAAAGGGACAGCGGGATTTTTTTTGAGAAGCTATGTAACAGGCAAAACTATAACTAAATAACAACAACATCATACACCCATGCACGCAGACACACACGCACACTCATAAAGCCTGCTATAAATGAGACACTGGATTTTAGTTGAAATTCCAGTAAACAGAATTGCACATCAAAACATCACGCTCCCCCCCACACCCCAAAGTTTGCAGCGTTAAAGGAAAGGAGATGAAACGCAATTAGCAAACAAAAAACAGCAACATTGTAGAGGATGGTCACTTTTTGTATGTCATGTGGCTTTAAAAACAAGTCAGATAAATGATGATGCCATTAAAACTGAACTAATTAAAGAAAGCTTCTTTTAAGAACTCATTAACTGCAACCTCATTTGCATAATGATGCATATTAATTAAGTTTTAATGAATCTGAATTTGCACCAAGCCTATTCATGTTGGCTTTGAAACAAATTGAACAAATTAGTTAAAAGCTTTTTGGAATCTACTTTTCACACAAAAACTGAATATGAATGCCATCATTTCCACAAAAAAGAAATATTTTTTCTTTTAATTTAATTCAAAGGTATGCAGGCCCATCTCTTAATTATTTTTAAATGCAATCATTTCCACCTTCCCCCCTTCACAAAAATCAACAGTATTACTCATCCCCATGCTGAAAATATTGTAAATGGATGTTGTGGGATAAAACCATTACAGCCAATTTATTGAAAGTAAGGTGGAAACATTTGACTTCAGGGTGCATTTAGTTTATTTAATACGCAGGTTTCAATTTTGTCAGAAACCTTTAGGCATTTGGGCTGTCTGTTGAACAGTCACTGAAGCTGCATTTTTATGGCTGTACGACGTTTTCATGTTATATGTAAGAATATGAAATTGCTCGTCTGATGCCCATTTCCAAAAGTCAGATTTCACAACATAAAGTGGGGGGGAGAGAAAAAGGGTGGGAAAATCACCCCTAAGTATTTAAAGCCTGTGTTTCCTTGCATTGCTGTTCAGTGAATGTTAATTTTCCTTATACACACACACACAGAGCAGAATCCAATTTTAACAAGTTTGCTTTCAGCTCATAATAAAAACAAGAATTACAGCAGAAACACTATTGATTTCCTTATACTCCATTGTGTCTTCATCAAGAATGAAGAGATTTATGTAATTACTGCTCCATCTTTTGTTGTTTGGAAAGACTTTTCTTTTTTTGTAAGTCAGCAAATACAAAGGCTGAAATGCTTTCATTGTTGAGATTAAAAGATCATCTTCTCCCCACCCCACCCCACCCAGTTAAACGGTAGTAGTTTCTTCAGGGAGACTGACAACAAGGAAGATGCTGCGTGACAACAGTTCACACTTTTGTGACTCACAATCACACAAACATCCTGCTCGTCTAACCTCTCTGCCTGTAAAACAGTTGCTCCTTCTTTCATTTCATCGTCCACCATGACACCCACTGGCATGGAGCAGGCAGATGTCAGTGAAGCTTTCCTACAACGCTGCACACTATGCACAGTTCTCTTTATTAATATTTAGGGATATAAAATGACAAGAGCTTGTGTTATTGGCTTCTATCAATTACCACTTCAGTTCAACCCAGGGCACTCACAGCCATGTAGCTGATCTCCTTCCTGTTGCTCATTTCGTCCAAGTCGAATTTATGCCATACAGTTTAAGGCGAAGAATCCTGGGAATTGAGGTTTGCTTAAGATGCGCAGAATTTCCTAGCCTGCTTCCCCAGGTACAATTCCCAGCATTCTCTCGCGAGAGGGACACACTGTTTAACCAGGTTAAGGTTGCGATGCTATACATCAGTCTTTCTCAATCTTGGGTCCCCAGATGTTGTTGGACTACAACTCCTATCATCCCTAGCTAGCAGGATCAGTGGTCAGGGATGATGGGAGTTGTAGTCCAACAACATCTCGGGATGAAAGGCTGTGTATATTTGTGTATAGTAAATCCCAGGAAAGCCATTGTACCTGTAACAATTCATAAAGCTGAGATGAACATACCCCCCCCCTGCCCCGGTCCATTATCATGTGATCATTCATTCACTGGGGAAGTGAAATAATTTTCTTGGCTACTTTCAAGGGGGTAGCTGATCTTTTTGTAAAAATATCTTCCTAAAGAGGCAAGATGCATTACGTTAAGGATGGGTGAATATGTCCATTTACATTCCTCTTAGTTTAGCATTCTTCCAATCTTTAAATTCAGTTCTCTGAATATTCACATCAGCTTGTGATTTATTTATTTATTTATTTATTCATTAAAATTAAGGCCTCACGAAAATTCATCAGCTTTTTACTGCAAATTTCTCTGAACACACACAGTTTTGCAGAGCAGTGTTTTCCAATCTAATGCATTTTCGTATGTTATTTGCGCAAAAGCACACATTTTTATGCACACTCTGGTATGTACATTTTGTTCACATCACTTGACTGAATACCTGTGTTGCAAACTTTGGGCACCTGTGCTATGTTTCAGTTTGCCTGTTGTTTCGGATAGTGCAAGCAGTTGGGTAGATTTGCCTTTAAACATGAATTGAATTGCTTTACTTCTCCATTCCTGTTCTCAGCTACCCTTAGTGGTGTGAGGATCCGTGGGAAATCACATTGCATGCCAAAGGGTTTCTATGAATGGTTACAATTGGAAAACAAAACCAATGGCTAAAATGTTTTGATTTGAAAGACAGTTAAATTGATCTTTTAATCTACTCCTTGACGATACCTGATGGGTGCTTATTTTTATACATTTTATTACAAATATGTGTGTGTGTGTTTTAAATTCTTTTTCCCTGCTCTGATTATTTGTGGGGAGTTATTGGGTTGTTCTTGTTTTTGTTTTGATTATGTATTTTGTCTTTTTATATTGTGATTTTATCCTGTGAACCGCCCTGAGACCTGTGGTTATAGGGCAGTATATAAATAAAGGAATAAGACCCCGTGACCCCACAGTTCCCTAGGGGGGATGAATAACAGCATGTTGGGTCTGGGGCTTGAATATGGCCACAACTTTATTGGTTACAGTAGAGAATGATTTGGTGTAGGCATTGGGTAAAGCCATTGCTATTGTGCTCCAGCCCTTCTGCTAGGAATGCATCTAAGGGTAAACCACAACCATGGGGGGGATATGCCCTATGACGTACATCAAATAGGGGTAATAATAATAATAATAATAATTTTTATTTATACCCCGCCCTCCCCAGCTAATGCCAGGCTCAGGGCGGCTAACAAGCAATAATAAAAACAAGTTGAATGATTACAACTTAAAAACAAGATTAAAATACAACAATTAAAATATTGAAACATTAAAATATTAAAATGCAGCCTCATCACAGGAGGAGAAAGGAAAAAGAAAAAAGAAAGAGGGGGAGGGAATCAAATTGGCTCCAAGCCAAAGGCCAGGCGGAACAACTCTGCCTTAGGCCCTGCGGAAAGAAATCAGATCCTGGGCCCTGGTCTTATGAGGCAGAGCATTCCACCAGGCCGGAGCCAGTGTTGAGAAGGCCCTGGCTCTGGTTGAGGCTAATCTAACTTCCTTAGGGCCCGGGACCTCTAGGGTGTTGCTATTTATGGACCTTGAGGCTCTCCGTGGGGCATACTGGGAGAGGCGATCCCGTAGGTATAAGGGTCCTAGGCCGTGAAGGGTCCCCATTGGAGTAGTGGTATGGCCCTAAACCCCACCTGGGCATCAGACCGATGCCACTCCTCCTGGATCCTTTCAACAGGATACCCCTTTCCAAAGAAGGGCAGGCAAAGGCTACAACCTCCCCTCCCCCAAAAATCTAGGTTTACCCAATGCCTAACCGCCTTACAAAGTTGTGACAATTGCTATGAGTTAGGTGAAAACCAGATGGCCAGTGCCAATTTGCCAAATGGAAAAAAAAATGGAGACAGCTTGCACCTGTGTTCCATATAGCAACACCACACAGAAGCAGACAACAACTAGCACAGCTACTGCCAGCAGAAACATGCAGTCAAGTGAATGTTAGAGAACTAAATGGGGGAAATGTTGAAATGTAGCAGCGAGCCATGAGCAAAGGTCCCAAGCTACTCATAGAAGCAGTGGTGGCTAGTCCCCATTGGTAGAGGCAATGGCTGGCAGAGAAAACACATTCTGCTTTGGGCCCCATCCTCCTCCAGCCTGCTGGGTTCTACAAGAGCATCGCTGAGACAAAGGAGGAGGAAGCTAAAGACACGTCCTGGATTGGTTGTAGGAAGATGGGCAAGTGGGGGTCTGGCTGAGGGGGTGGTGTCTCAGTTGCCCTAATGGAACAAAAAAGAAGGAGGACTTCCGGGTCAGCGCCATCGGTGAATGGCGGAGTTCCTCCATCCGGAGGAACGGGCTCCGTGGAAACTGGGTCTTCCCGCCGCGGCGAAGGTGGGGACCCGCTAGAAATCCCAGGCGGAGGAAGCCTGGGAACGTGGGGTTCGGCAGGGCACCAGGAGCGCCCCCCTACTCGCAGGGAATCCCATTTAGGGGCTCCGGAGCGAAGTGGGGTGAGAAGCGCGGTGCTGCGAACTGACTGCTACTTTCACGGAGTGAAGCCGCACAGCCATTGCCGGAGAGCGCTAACTTTTTCCTGTCGACAATTGGACTTAAAATAAGTACCCGTGAGTAGAAACGGAAAATTGGATCAAGAAATTTCTTAATTTGGTAACGAAGCGGGAAGGTTCAAAACAGGAAGTCTGCCTTCCGCTTTTTGTATATAGACTAAAGCAAAAACTTTGTAAGCTAAAGCCTGGAAAGCTGTCCAAAAAGTCTAAATTTTCTTCATTTAGAATTACTGAAACCCCCTTGGAAGCAGGAGAAAAGGGGGGGGGGATTTTGTTCAACCCTAGCAGGAGAGGGAGTGAAGAAGGATAAGTTTCCACCGTCTCTAACTTGGGAACGGGGTGTCAGAGACAGAAATTGTTGGAGAGGTTCATTGACTGTGAATGGGATATTTTGACAGATAGCTAAAGAAGAGAAACAAGCTGATTCCAATGTTGTCTTTTGCATCCTAAAGAAACAAAATATCTGAAAAATATCTGAAAAACGAAAGTAATTTTCCTTTGTTGGACTTGCCTAAAAAAAACAAATGGATACAAATAGAAATTGCCTCCTCTAGAGGGAGCTTGTCAAATTATTGCTGCAGTACACTTGAGGGCTCAACAGATGTGAGATTAAGACCGTGGGAACAGGCTTTTCTGACCTTGACTAAAGATGAGTTGGAAAGAAGACTGGGTGCTTGCCTTATGTAAGACAAGTGCCCTGCTGGAACAGATGCATGAGAAGATGGACTTGATGAATGAGAAAATGGATTTGAATGTTGCAGTTAATAACTGTGGGCAAACAGGGAATATTGATACAGAAATTATCCAGGGACCAACTCATGAATCTGTACTGACTGGGCAAGTGCAGAAGATAATGGAGGAGGATGTGGTTGCACCCCAAATAATACAAATGGAGAGTCCCGAGGCCCTACAGGAGTATGAGCCGCTGTCATTGAAGATTGAAGTTGGAGTGGGCCAGGGGGAGTCTGGAGTTGAGGAGGTTCCCAACGTTGGAGAGACCTTGGAATATGCTTTTAAATACTTTTTGGACTATATTGAGGATTGTGGGGAGTGGGTCTGTGGGGAATGGGCGGGTTTGATGAAGGGAGATGGAGACAATTCTGGCTTGGAACCCCCCAGAGGCCTACCCCTCAATGAGAAAGGAAAGAAACTAAGAAAGAGACCAACAAAAGACAAGGAAAAGGGCAAGTATAAACAACAAGAAGAAGAATTGCAGAAGGGACATGGAAAAGACTTAAGGGCCTCGGACATAAGGCTTCCAGGTTGATGGACTAGATGGAATGGACAGTAAGGACTGACACGATCCGAGACCAGGAAGAAGGGACGTTGGAAGAAAATTTATAAAGAAAATTTTCTAATTGGGGAATTGGCTAAAAATTAATGAATATTAGGGGAAATGTTGGAATGAAACTATATGACTTTAGCAGAAATGATATCAGGAGTAATGTATATTTGATAACTAAGATTCAAGCTTTAAGGTGTTTTAGGGTAAGATAAGGTTAAATTAATTAAGGTAATGTGAATAATAGAATATGGGGAAAGATGGAAAGGATTTGTTGAGTTAATTATTAGATTAAATTAGGTTAGGATGAATTTTTTAACAAAAATTGAGAAAGATGGAAAGAATTTGCTGAAATAACTAATTAAACTAGAATACAAAAAGGGAGGTGTGAGGAAGTCAATGAAACAAGCAAATGGAAGTTTTAGATATGTAAGTTGGGATTTGTGTTGTTTTCTTTTTTCTTTTTATCTTTTTGTTGTATTGTATGGGTTTTTGTGTTTTTTCTTTTCTTTTTGTCTATTATAGTGTTGTTTTTTAATGTTTTTTTTAAGGGTTTTCTTCTTATAATTCTGAAAACTACTAATAAATATTATTTTTTTTAAAAAAAATATGGAACAAAAAAGAAGAACTGGCCAAACAGAAGAGCTGTAGAGCATGGGTAGGCAAACTAAGGCCCAAGGGCTGGATCCGGCCCAATCACCTTCTAAATCCAGCCCGCAGACATTCCGGGAATCAGCATGTTTTTAAATGAGTAGAATGTGTCCTTTTATTTAAAGTGCATCTCTGGGTTATTTGTGGGGCCTGCCTGGTGTTTTTACATGAGTAGAATGTGTGCTTTTATTTGAAATGCATCTCTGGGTTATTTGTGGGGCATACGAAATTGTTCATTTCCCCCCCTTCAAAATATAGTCTGGCCTCCCACAAGGTCTGAGGGACAGTGGACCCGCCCCCTGCTGAAAAAGTTTGTTGACCCCTGCTGTAGAGGAATGCCAACTGGGAAGCAGTGCTCAAGATGACAGCAACCTAGGGAACCAGATGGATGGTTTAATTTCAAATTGGGTTGAAATGAGTTCCGCTTGTTGAAAAGAATTGGGTTGCCTTTTGGTTGTCCTTCAAAGAAATGGATGGCATCCCTCCCTTCTTTGGAAACTGGTGCTCACCTCCCCCCAGACCAATGGTTTCCAACCTTTTTTCGGCCATGCCCCACCTAAGCATCTCTAAAATCATTATCCCCCCCCCGACATATAATTCTTATTATTCAAAAAGTAAACACCTGTTCACATGGAAGAAGCCTAAAAGGCCATTAACTTGGTCTAACTCATTCTTGAATTGCCCCCGTTAAAAATCGAATTGCCCCCCTGTGGAGCGTGTGCCCCACGTTGGGAACCACGGCCCTAGGCACTCACCCAGTTTCCAGTTATCCTCTTAGAGCGCACTACCTGTTGCATTCATTCGCATTAGTGGGTGTGCTGTGGCACGACAGTAGGACTTAAGAAAGCGTTTTGCACATGTGGGCTTCTCGCCCCTCCATGAAAATGGCAGGGGAGGGGGACTATTCCGCCTCAAATTCCATCCTGCAATTTTCCAGGTTAATGGGATTGCGAACAGATTTTTTTCTGGAAGAATTAACATGGAAATGGGCACTAAACTTCCATTAGATTTCCAGAAGTGGCTTTTATGTGAAAGATCACATAAAACGCGGAATTTATCAGGCAAGGAAACATCGAGAAAACAGAAGAAAGTGCTGTCTGAATGCAGTCTCACTGTGTTGTTTTAAAATAAGCACATTAGCCATAGTCACCATTTGCAGGGAACCTTTTAAACCATCACCCAACAAATCAAAGCAACAAAGTATATAGATAATGATCTAGATCTAGAGCTTGTCTCTGATTTCGGGGGCAGGGAGTATGGGTTATTATAGTCAATCTTAGAGTCATTTAATGCAAAAAATAGACTTTCACCATTCAAACCCCTTCCCACCCCTCCTTCCTCGTACTTTGTGAAAGTATAATATGATGCAACGGAGAACACAAAGATGCTATTAAATATTTTAAGTGCCAACTGATTTCCAAATAGGATTTTTTTTTTTAATGAGATCACAACCTGGAATAAAAGATGGGGTGGGGAGTTATAGAGCCATAATTCTTTTGAATTTTAGAATCGTGTATTAACCAGCGAACATTAACACTGTTATAATAACCTATAATTAAAAAAATAATAAAGGCAGTTGGGACCTTCCATTAGGGTCTCTATTTAAGTCGACAGATATCATTTCACATATAATAGTTCTATATTTGCCAGATAGACACTCGCCCGAACCTGTAAGCTGCCTTTTCTAACCTGTCATGCATCCTACTGTTTTATATGTAACAGTTAATACTAATGTTTTAAAAGGCTTTTAATTCTTTTCTTTCTCGGAGATGGGAAGGTAAATGCTTCTTTTTGCCCGCGATCTACCTCTCAACAGTGACTTTTAACATGCATTCCTTTTTTCCCGAGGTGTGCTGATTTTAGGAAATGGTCGCATTTAAAATGCACAAATTTAGAGTGCAGAAACAGGCTCCATTTGGGGGGAATTTTGACATAAAGTGTCTTCCTTGGGGGAGGTCAGGAGTCATTGATATTAAACTAGACAAGCTGGTAGTGGAGTGTTAATGGGAATGGAAAGCAGATGTTTGGTAATTAGGGGAGATGTGAATGACAAGACTTGAGAGGTATGGTACATGAGATAGCTGGCACAAAGCAGCTGTTGTTACCGATTTCGCTGTCAGAAATGTACACAAGTCAGACCATCCCCTGTGAGTTTGCCATAGCTGTGACAATTAGAAAAAAAATTGTATTTGATTAAAATAAGTAATATATCATACAAAGTAATTTCTTTTAGAACACCGAGAAATGGTCTAGGTTAGATCCCATGGAAAATTAACAAAAGATCTGAGCCAGATGTATAAACATAGCCTTCCAAAAAAAGAAAAAGAGGATATATTCCAAAGAGTACTAGGCCTGATAATTGAGCATGGCACTGTTTGCTAGAACTGCACCAAATCATAACCTGCTTCAATTTTGGAGCCAAAACTAGTGTTGGGGGAGGTGAGGGTAGTCCCTGCAGAATGCCTTAAATTAATGCTGTGTATTCATAACATTATGCTTGATGTTCAATGCACATTTAGATATATATTTTTCTAGCTAGTTTGCACACACACTGAATCTATTGCATAATTTACCTGCCCAAAAAGTGCTTTTTCACAAACTAGTTTCATTCCACAAATAAAAGCTTAAAGCAGATTGATACTACATTCCCCTTCAGCATGCTTCAGCATGCTTGGAGTGGTGGTCCAAGCAATGGGAGGGTGGAGAACAGGTATCAACACCTTCCTCAATGGCATTGCGGATGGGTGCATGCCTAGTTTGCAATTCCAACTTCCTGCTTCGTATGTGGGGAGAAAAAGGCATGGCTAGCCTAATCAAGGAGAGGTTTTGTGAATAGGTATTGTTGCATGCCAAGGACGTGGGTGGCACTGTGGGTTAAACCACAGAGCCTAGGACTTGCTGATCAGAAGGTCGGTGGTTCGAATCCCCTCGACGGGGTGAACTCCCGCTGCTCTGTCCCTGCTCCTGCCAACCTAGCAGTTTGAAAGCACATCAAAGTGCAAGTAGATAAATAGGTACCACTCCGACGGGAAGGTAAATGGCGTTTCCGTGCACTGCTCTGGTTTGCCAGAAGCGGCTTAGTCATGCTGGCCACATGACCCAGAAAAACTGTCTGTGGACAAACTTCGGCTCCCTCAGCCTGTAAAGCAAGATGAGCGCCACAACCCCAGAATCGTCTGCGACTGGACCTAATGGTCAGGGGTCCCCTTACCCTTTATTATTGCATGCTTGGGGTTCCAGGTGCTTACTTCTGTTTCCACCTTGGATAGGGTTGCCATAATTCAAAAAGTGAAAATCCAGACACAAAAGTTGTTGAGCTTTTATTTTTTTTTATTATTTTTTTGCAAAATCTCAAAAAAAAAAAAAAAGTTGAGCCAAAATTTACACTTCGAACATGGGTTGCCATACATACCCATTTTCATTGTTATTTCAGCGATTCCATCAATGTCTGGGAAATTCCAGATGTATGGCAACCCTAACCTTGGATGCTGCTGCCTTGGTTCAGCACCCAGTGCATGTGCACAGCTTGCACAGGTCTAAAGGTAAAGGTAAAGGACCCCTGGATGGTTAAGTCTGGTCAAAGGTGACTATGAGGTTGCAGTACTCATCTTGCTTTCAGGGCAAGGGAGCTGGTGTTTGTCCACAGACAGCTTTCTGGGTCATGTGGCCAGCATGACTAAACTGCTTCTGGCTTAATAGAACACCGGGATGAAAGCCAGAGTGCACAGAAACGCTGTTTACTGTCCCGCCGCAGCGGTACCTATTTATCTACTTGTGCTGGTGTGCTTTTGAACTGCTAGGTTGGGCTTGAGAAGGCTGGTAGAATGTATGTGTGTGTGTAGAGAGACAGAGGGACAGAGAGAGAGACAGACTGACAGACAGATAGTTAGACTTCTAGAACATTAGCTTAAGACCTCTCAATAAAATGAGTGACATTTCCCAAAGCAGTGACATGTTCCACCCTAACTCCACCAGTTCCCCACAACATTGGCTCATGCGCCTGTCTGTTCTGTAATCTCTTTCTGACATATTGTTCATGAAAGCTCATTGGGGTACATTGTATATGATCAGGGTGTAATAAAGCGAACATCTAGTTTAATTCTTAAAAAAAAATAAAAATGAAAAAACATTGCCTCAAGATTCCCTTTGATGATTTCCCTCTGTGATAAAGTGAGAAAGAGCGTTCTTTTCTCTCTCTCTTTTTCTGTAAGATAACGGGCCAAAAATGCTTCAGACAGGGTGATCCTGTGAAGTACTCTGAGCATTGTTGTTAACTGGGGACTTGTACTGCCATAGGGGACGTCTGAATTAGATATCTATGTATACTTGCAATTATCTTTAATTATACCTGAGTTTGTGTCTTAATTAATTTATTCATTATTTATGAACGAATTCTCTCCCCATCCCCTATCCATTTGAACATTAATAATTTTAGCTTTCAGAAATGCGATTAGAGACTTTGACCAAGATGCTTGCACCTACCACTGGTTTGTGGATATGAGACACTTAAGTGTTCTCCCAGCCATAAGTGGCAACTCAGCGTGCTCTGTGGTTTGGGCTCCTCTGGTTGTTTAAAGTAGTTTTTAAGACCAATGATGATGCTTTACATATCTCCAATGAAAATAGGGACATCCCAAGGAAAAGCGGGACATTACAGGATCAAATCAGAAACTGGGATGGCTTCTGTAAATCCAGGACTGTCTTCAGAAAATAGGGACACTTGGAGGGTTTCACAGGGAACTCTGAAAACTGTTTTTTCTTGTGAGGGTGAAAAAGAGTCTCCTTAAGACATTCAGCACCCTTAACAAAATACAGCTCCCAGAATTCTTTGTGGGAAGCCATATTTAAAGTGGTATATAGTGGTTTAAATGTATGATGTGAACATGGCCTAGATCAGGCATCCCCAACCTGCCGCCCTCCAGATGTTTTGGCCTACAACTCCCATGATCCCTAGCTAACAAGACCCATGGTCAGGCATGATGGGAATTGTAGTCGAAAACATCTGGAGGGCTGAAGGTTGGGGATGCCTGGCCTAGGTGGACTTTTGATCTGATCTGCCATATGTTTTTTAATGTTCTGTCAAATGTTCAGAAGCAATACATTCAGAAACAACGTGTGGAATGGCAGACTGTGCATGACACAGCACGTTGATGTTCATGCACCTGAATTTACAAGCATGTGCAATGGAGACAAAATGGCTTCCCTCCCACTTAGCTATTTAACATTTAGAAGCCCTGGCAGTGGTGATGAAGGCCTGAAAAGTGAACATTAGCAATCTGTCACACTGATAAAACTTTTCAAAGGTTTCCTCAAAAGGCAAATTTGGGGAGAAATAGGAACAGTGATTTATGAGGGACAGGCAGCAGAAAACCAGGCCTGTCCTTGGTAAATAGGGACAATTGGATCATATGTTATTTTCCTCTCACTGTATTTATGCCAGTGTCCTTCTTAATATTGATTTGCATTTTTTCTACCTGCTAATATTGTCAGTTCAGCTTTCATTAAATCCAGCACAGGCGTGCCTCTTGCATTTCAGTGTCTGGGAGGACCCAAATCCAAGCATTAAAACTGGTCTTTTAAAAGAGTGTGAGAGAGACAGTAGTGGTAGTAAACAGTAAAACATAAAGAACTGATTCTGAGTTGGATTCTATTACCTTCTAAATACAGCATAGTTGCCTGAACTCCATAGGAATTAAACTCAGATCTTTTAAAATACATGCAAATTCTTGCAGAATATATATATGAAAAAGTCACCATAACGGCAGAAGTACTTCTTCACTCCCTTGATAAATGGGGCTCCTAGACCACACTTTATTGAGTCTCTGATTTTTAATAATTTGAATCCGGCAAGATTTAATTCTGCATAATTCTGGCTGAAATCAGCTTTTGATTGAGTTGTAATGGCTCTGTTATTGTAAATATCTCTGCATGCTAATGTTGTGCCGGAATTCAATAATATTTAGATGAATTTTTTTGCCTCCAGCAAGGTGGAGGTGGAATGTGAAAAGCTCGAAAGTTTATGTCAAAGAAGCATTTATTTTCCAAAAAAACCCCAACCCCAAACAAAAAACACCCCACATCATAAAATGTAATAAATGGCCGTCTTTGCTTTGAATACAAATTGGAGCAGGAGAGTAAGAAAATAGTGTGTGTGTGTGTGTGTGTGTGTGTACGCGCACACGCACACACAATGTGATTAAAAATGGTTCCTATGCCTTATCAGATCTTTTTGCCCCAGTGCAAGTACAAGTCCACATGGTCAAAACCGTATTTTTCGCTCTATAGGATGCTCCTTCATAGGAGGAGGAGAACAGGGGGAAAAAATTCTCCCCCTCTCTGCTCAGCGCCCGTTCAGCGAAGCAGCAGGAGAAACGGAGCCCCTTCCATTTCTCCTCCCACTTCACTGAAGGGCCGCTGCACAGCTCTCCCTCTCTGCACAGCGCCCTTTCAGCGAAGTGGTAGGAGAAACGGAGCCCCTTACATTTCTGCTCCTGCTTTGCTGAAGAGGCGCTGTGCAGAGAGGGAAAACTGTGCAGCGCCTCCCCAGCGAAGTGAAGCCTGGAGAGCAAGAGGAATTGGTGTGCACCGACCCCTCTCGCTCTTCCAACTCTTCTATGATTCTATGATTCTATGATTCCAGGCTTCAGGCAGCTATCCACAAGCCTTCGGAGTGCAGCGAGAACTCCTGCTGCACTCTGAAGTCTTGTGGATAGCTGCCTGAAGCCCCCAGAGCACAGCAGGAGTTCCCGCTGCACTCCAGGGGCTTCAGGCGGCTTCAGCGAAAGCGCCGCATAGCCTCCGGAGCGCGGAGGGAGCGCTCCCTCTGCGCTTCGGAGGCTTTGCATTGCTATCGCTGAAGCCAAGGAGCCTGCATTTGCTCCATAGGACGCACACACATTTCCCCTTAATTTTTGGAGGAGGGAAAGTGTGTCCCATAGAGTGAACAATACGTAATCTATGACACCACCAATCATGGCAGGGGGAGGAGAGGAAGGAGTGCAGAGAACTAAATATCCCCTTTAGGGGGAAGGTGATGGAGAGGGTCCTGGTGGGACAGCTGCAGACACTCTTGGAGGCCACCGATTATTTAGATCCATTCGAATCTGGATTCAGGCCTGGCCACGGAACTGAGTCAGCCTTGGTCCCCCTGGTGGATGACCTTTGCAGAGCGGAACAAGGGGACTGTGACCTTGCTTCTGCTTCTCCATCTCTCACTGGCATTTGATACCATTGAACATGGTATCCTCCTAGACCAGGGGTCTGCAACCTTTAAGACAAAAAGAGCCACTTGGATCGAAGAAAATAAAACTGGGAGCCGCAAAACCATTGCGACATTTAAAACAGTGGGGAGTGTCGGGGCACACAATGCGCCTCCTCCCCTTGCTAGTATCCGCCCCGGAGCCGCGGCAAAGGTGTAAAAGAGCCACATGCAGCTCCGGAGCCGCGGGTTGCTGACCCCTGTCCTAGACCAGCTCTGGGAAGTGGTAAATGGGGGCACTGTATTCCAGTGCTCCAACCTTACCTTTGTGGGATGTAATCCATTGGTGCAGTCAAATGCAACATTCCTTATTTCCCTAGAGTGGGCACAAGCAGGGAGACGTCCAGTCAGTGTAACTTCCTGTTCCACTGGTCTGGAGCATCCTCCCCCTGCATGTGACCTGGGAGATGGGCATGGCCCTGGCTGACTCCACAAAAGAGCTGAGCCATGCAGCCATTTTCTCAGTTCGTCTTGATACTGCTCTTGTTGTTGTTGTTCTTTTGCTGCCATGCTGCGCTCCTGCAGCCATTTTGTTATCTTAATGTAATTTTGCACATGAGTTCAGTCTCCCTATGAGATGAATTCACTCTTTCTTTGTGTAACCACTCAGTAAAGCCTGCCTTTCAGGGATCATATTGTGAACTGAAATGTGAGTAAACTTTTTGTTACTTTACTCAGAAAGACTCTTGTGTCTTTGTTCTTTTAAGAGGGATCAAAGGGGACACCAGGAAATAATCTTAAGTAAGAGATTCAAACAAATCTGCAAACTAGCTTCCAGCTGTATTGAGGGGAATGTGCTCTGCTACAACACTTACTAGCATGACTGAAGGAAGGATAATACTTATTCAATACAGTGGTACCTCGGGTTACAGACGCTTCAGGTTACAGACGCTTCAGGTTACAGACTCCGCTAACCCAGAAATAGTTCCTCGGGTTAAGAACTTTGCTTCAGGATGAGAACAGAAATCGCACGGCGGCAGCGGGAGGCCCCATTAGTGAAAGTGGTACCTCAGGTTAAGAACAGTTTCAAGTTAAGAATGGACCTCCAGAATGAATTAACTTCTTAACCTGATGTACCACTGTATATCCTTTCCTATTATCCTTAACATTCCCTTCAGGACCGAGTCCAGACAACAGCATTGGGAAAGAGTCTTCTGGTCTCCTGGACTAGCAAAGGCCAGGCTGACTAGGTTCTATATCTATTGTCAGAGGTGCTAGAATACTAGTTCTTGGGAATCAGTGGTGGGCAGAGTGCTGTTATGCTCATCTTCAACTTGCAGGCTTCCCACAGGCATCTGGTCAGCCACTCTGAGATCAAAATTCTGGAACTGATAGGCCATTGGCCTCCTGATCCAGCTGATTCCTCTTACATTCTTACAGACAGATTCCTCAGCTGACTGCAGTAGTAGTGTATGTTAGGGAGGGGCCAGTCTCTCAAAAAATAAGCGGGGTCTGAGCTGAATACAGTGGTACCTCGGGTTAAGTACAGTGGTACCTTGGGTTACATACACTTCAGGTTAAGAGCTGTACAAAGCTCTACAGTGGTACCTCGGGTTACATATGCTTCAGGTTAGATATGCTTCAGGTTACAGACTCCGCTAACCCAGAAATAGTGCTTCAGGTTAAGAACTTTGCTTCAGGATGAGAACAGAAATCGTGCTCTAGTGGCGTAGCAGCAGCAGGAGGCCCCATTAGCTAAAGTGGTGCTTCAGGTTAAGAACAGTTTCAGGTTAAGTACGGACCTCCGGAATGAATTAAGTACTTAACCCGAGGTACCACTGTACTTAATTCGTTCCGGAGGTCCCATTTAGCTAATGGGGCTTCCTGCTGCCGCCGCGCCACCGGAGCATGATTTCTGTTCTCATCCTGAAGCAAAGTTCTTAATCCAAGGTACTATTTCTGGGTTAGCAGAGTTTGTAACCTGAAGCGTATCTAACCTGAAGCGTATGTAACCCGAGGTACCACTGTAGAGCTTTGTACACCAATAGCATAAGCTTAAATAGCCTGGTAGCATATTGGCAGCCAGTGAAACTGCTTCAAGATGGGTGTCACATGTTGGATTGTAGAGCCAACCAGAGCACCCTGTGTATTTTGCACCAGCATACAATAGTTACTTTAACAAATGCATGAAAAAGACAGTGAGGTATATGGGAATGCAAGAAGCACATTCTGATTTGAATTAATAAACCTGAACAGATATCTATGATGGAGTTCAGCTATATTCGCTGAATGATCCTTGAGCTGGGGTAGAAGAGAGCATGATGCATACCCTCCAACATTTCTCTGGTGAAAATAGGAATGATCATCATCATCAATGTTGTTTATGTTACCATAAAGCACCAATGCTGCAGCAAGCAAAGGCTCTAGCAGCTCAGCCAGCTGCTTGTGGCTGGAAAGCCAGACAGGATGTTTGTGACTGTTGCCATGGGAACAAAGGGGCAGTCCATTCTGTACTGAGCACCGGATGTTAGCTCAGTGTGTGTGTGTGTGTCATATGACCCGTACTAGATGTACTTGGGAGGAGTTTTCTTCTAGCTGTTGTTGAGTGCAGACATGATTCTCTGTACTGATGTAAGAGGCAGAAATAAATGATGTAAACAGTTTTCTGTCTGCTTCTTTCCCCTCCCTGGGGACACCAAAGGGGAGAGAGGAAGAACGGTGTGTTCCTCTCATACATCTGAGAAGAATCGCCGGACCTCGCCTGCTTATCAGCGGAGATTGGGAGACGCGGGGAGGTCGACAGGAATATCTGCCGGTGCCTACGCTTGTGGCACATTCCTCTGACCCAGGCAGAATTCCAACAGTGGCAGCAGAGGATGGTTGCGATTCATCGGACATCTGAATGAGAGGCTGATGGATTGTCCTCCTCTGCTCCAAGGAGGAAGAGAAAGCGTCTGAATGAGGCCAGAGGCTCCACAGACAGCTGATGGAAAGAAGAGGTGTTTTCCAGAGCAACAAAGTTCAAGGTATGCTGCATTTCGGGCTAAAAGTGTGAACGCAGGAAGATTAATTCCCTGGTTCACGGAGCTGCGTTTCAAAGAAAACAAGAGCTCCGGAGGAAGAGGCCTGCAGCTTGAAGGCTGAAGCCTGCATTCCACAAATTTTTGTGGTAGATAAATGTCCTATTGAAATGCATTGTTGCTAGGTAACGGTCCTGGAGAGTTACTGGCAAAGGGGCTGGACTCTGCGTGTAAGCCTGGGAAAGCGAAACAAAACCAGAGAATGTTTCGGCTACAAGGTTTACGAGCTCTTGGAAGGGACTTTTCAATAGCAGCCTGAGTTTAGCTGCCAGGTGCAAAGAGCGTAAACAACTTGCAGTTTTGCCTGCGTGAGAAAGGAAAAAAACGACTGTTGGATTTTACAGTTTGTTTGAGAGTGTGGGCTGGAAAGCTGAAGAGGCTTGGCTTCAAGATGGATGCCAAGAAAGGAGCTTTGCCTTGCCCACCTTCCTTAACCAATGACAATTATTCATCTTGGTCTGTAAAGATGAAGGCCCTGCTGCAGAATCAGAGGCTTTTTGATGTAATTGAAAACCCCATCCCTGCAGCACCAACCAGAGGTTGGGAGTCACGGAATGTAAGGGCCAGGACTGCTATAATTCTGTGTGTCTCAGATGATCAGTTGGTGCATGTTCAGCAGTTAGAAAATGCGAAAGAGGTATGGGACACGCTGCGTACAACGCATCAGAGAGATGCTGGTTCTTCAGCGTTGCTGTATTTTGAGAAATTGACCAATCTGAGACTTGCGCCTGATGGAGATGTTCAAGCGCACCTGACAGAAATGAAGTTTCTGCGTCAACAGATGGTGGAACGCAATTTCCGTCTTCAGGAGGAAGTGTTTTGCTTCATGATGATAAACAGCCTTAGCCGCACCTACAAGGTTGTTGCCAGTCAGCTTGGTTCCCTACCGGCCGCGCAGCTGACCGCGGAGAGAGTTTGTGCTGTGGTCCTGAATGAACACGACAGACTTGCTGCACTGGAAGAAAAAGACAGGGGGAGGGAAGAACAGAGTTCTAATTCCCCCACTGCTGATGCTACTGGAGAGCATGGAGTAGCATTGAGTGCTGTCCGATGCTACAATTGTGGTCAGACTGGGCATCTACAGCGAAACTGTAAGGAGCCGCGCCAGTCAAGAGGAGCAAAGAGCAGCTCTACGAAGCCTCAGGCGTCAGGCAAAAGCCGTACCAAGTGCCAGGTGAAACCTGCAAAGGCTATGATGGCGAAAGGAACCACGCCAGATGTTGGGAACTCGTTCATAATTGACACGGGCGCCACGGTTCATATGTGCCCGCACAGAGGACTGTTTTCGACGTTGAAGAAGCAAAGCTTCACTGTGAAACAGGCCAACGGTCAGGAGCTGGAAGCGACTGGAATTGGGACTGTGTATCTTGAAAGTCTGAACTTGACTATAAATGATGTTTACCTGGTTCCAGAACTGAGATTTAATCTGCTGAGCGTGTCGCAGATTGCAAAGAAAGGACTGAAACTGTCCTATGATGCTAAAAGCTGCAAGATCTACAAAGATGGAGAACTGTTTCTTACTGCCAAAGAGAAAGATGGACTGTATTTGTTGACTTTTGATCAAAGTGATTACATGAAATGTAATTCCTCTGTTTCTAACGAAATCTCTCTCGCAGGTGTGACCAGTGTGAGCACCAAGACCAAGAAGGTCGACAGAGCATTTCAGCGGGTGTATGCTGATGTGATTGGTCCTCTAGAACCATCTAGAGGCGGTGCAAAATATTACCTTGTGTGTGTGGATTGTTTCACTAATTATTCTTGGGTTTATATGATGGAGAAACCGCAAGAAACTTTAGAAAAGTTTCAGGAGTTTTGTGACAAGGTTAAAAGTATGCATGATGCTAACATTGATTGTCTTTTCACAGATGAGAAGCAAATTTTTCTGTTACAGAAGTTTCAGAAGTTCCTGGATGGAAAAGGGATAGACCACAAAGTGGCAGTTTCGCAAGAAGCGTGGAACAGGGGGATCTGTGTAAAAGTGAACAAAGAATTGCAAAAGGGGATGAATGCGCAATTGCTGAGTTCACATTTGCCACATGAATATTGGGCCGAATCGCTAGCGTCCTATCTTCATGTGTGGCTGAGAAAAGTCTCAACAGAGTTGGGATGTTCTCCTTTTGAGAAGCTGTTCAATAGAAAACCTTCTGTTGCCTATTTTAAGGTTTTCGGGTCTCATGTGAGAACAGAAGCTCCAGGTGGAGTAAAGAATGCCAGAGGCATTTTTGTGGGTTATGAAAAAGGTCTCTACAGAGTAATTTTGTCTGAATCTGGTCAGGTGATTCTCACAAAGTTCCTAGAGAGTGCTCCAAAGCAAGAGCGGGTAGTACAGACATTTCCCACAGGAAACGATTCTGATGATGATGATGACGAGTTTGATCTTATTGAGTTCAGTAGTACTGATGATGACAGCGATAGCTCAGACAGCTCAGTTGTCACAGTCATTGAGAGGAAATCTCACATAATGACTAGACCCTCAGAAGAGGAGGATGAACCATTGATTAAGCTTAGTACTGGTTCTCCAGAGAGTCCAAAGGTTGAACCAGTGAGCACAGAGGATCAGAACCTCATACGTAGGTCTGAGAGAGCAACGAAGGGTGTACCACCCAAGAGGTATTCAAAGGAGTTTGCTAACCTTGCATATGTTGCTATTGTAAACGACCAAGGACAGATTGAAGCTGTGTCTGAGTCAGAGACAAAGGCACAACAGAGAGTTGTTAACCGAGGTAATGCGAAGTCACACAACCAGAGAGGTACATTGGTTAAACCAGTGGCGGGTAGTTCCAAGGGTGGAACTGAAACAACAGGGGAATGTTATAAATATAACAACTGTTTGTTTTCTTCTCTGGATGACGCTTTGCTCGCAGCACACATTGATACTTTAGGGGGAGTATGTTACCATAAAGCACCAATGCTGCAGCAAGCAAAGGCTCTAGCAGCTCAGCCAGCTGCTTGTGGCTGGAAAGCCAGACAGGATGTTTGTGACTGTTGCCATGGGAACAAAGGGGCAGTCCATTCTGTACTGAGCACCGGATGTTAGCTCAGTGTGTGTGTGTGTCATATGACCCGTACTAGATGTACTTGGGAGGAGTTTTCTTCTAGCTGTTGTTGAGTGCAGACATGATTCTCTGTACTGATGTAAGAGGCAGAAATAAATGATGTAAACAGTTTTCTGTCTGCTTCTTTCCCCTCCCTGGGGACACCAAAGGGGAGAGAGGAAGAACGGTGTGTTCCTCTCATACATCTGAGAAGAATCGCCGGACCTCGCCTGCTTATCAGCGGAGATTGGGAGACGCGGGGAGGTCGACAGGAATATCTGCCGGTGCCTACGCTTGTGGCACATTCCTCTGACCCAGGCAGAATTCCAACAGTTTATACCCCTCCCATCTGACTGGGTTGCCCCAGCCACCTTGGGCAGCTTCCAATATATATAAAAACATAATAAAACATTAAAGATTAAAAAACTTCCCTATACAGGGCTGCCTTCAGATGTATTCTAAAGGTTACTTATCTCCTTGACTCGGGCGTTGCTTAACTCCATATCCTCCAACATTTCTCCAATGAAAATAGGGACATCCTAAGGAAAAGCGGGACATTCCAGGGTCAAATCAGAAACTAGGGTGGCTTCTGTAAATTCTAAACTGTCCCTGGAAAACAGGGACACTTGGAAGGTCTGCATGTGGGGCTTAGACTACTGACTGAGGAGCCCCAGATTCAAATCTCCACTCAGCCCATTCTTGGCAACGATATTCCGAAAAAATTGAGAGCAATTTTCCTATATGCCACGGCTGCAGTTCGAACATTGATAGCAATGAACTGGAAAGGGGGGAATGTTCCAACTATATCGGACTGGCAAAATAAATTACAGGAATATGTAGAAATGGCACAACTGACTAATAGCTTGAGAGACAACACAAGACAAGTATTTGTACAAAAATGGGATAAATATAAGAAATGTTTACGAAATTATAACAGTGGTATAACGTCTATGGCAGCATTTGATTCACCCTTATATAATGAAACATATGAGAAATAAGTCAAAAGGTACTAACTGTTGTAAGAATGTATTAGAAGGAATATAAAGAATAACCCAATAATGATAGGTACATTCATTACTAGAATAAGACTATACATTGGGAAATGACAGGAAGTCCAACTACACCTTTTTATTTTTTTTCTGGTTTTTTCTTTCTTTAATTCATGTTAATAAATAGATAAGACAACAAAAGATAGCAAAAATACGAATCAGTTTAATTTATGTAAGTAAACAGAATACTACTTGTATATGGTTTTTGCTTACACGGAATATATATATATATATATATTTACTCAAGAAGATGTACAATACATATGTATATGTATATGTTATACGAGATATGCTATATGAAATGTGTCATATGATATAAGAGATTGTTAATAAAGCTAATAAAAAAACAAAAACAAATCCCCACTCAGCCATGAAGTACACAAAGTGACCTTGGGGCAGGCACTGTTTCTCAGCCTAGCCTACTTCAGGAGGCTGTTGTGAAGCTAAAATGGGATGAATGTCATATATACGCTCCAGTGTCCTTTGGGGGGGGGGGGAAGGCTGAGATGCAAATATGAGTAATAGTGGTGGCAGATACCACTGTTGACTAAAATATAATAATAATACTAGCATGGGCTGACGGTCAAGGCCGTCTAGTCAAGAGTATTACATGTCTATGTTTTATGCAAACAAAGCTCAGAGTATTATTTTTAGCTCTTAGAAATGACATGGTATCATGGAGTGGTCTTTTGTCTGAAAATGAAGGCTTATTCTATTTCTTTGAGGGGGGGAGGTGACATCCTTTCTCTCTCGTTTTCTGTAGGTGTTCATCAACGCTTGCCGATTGCACCTAGCCGTATCAAGCTACAAGTATATTAAAAGGTCTCTCCTCTCAAATGAAATGTCTTACAATTTAAATCTCTCCCTAGGAATGTCAGCATTGCCATGGGACTTCTCCAGGCTTCCAAAGCAAACAAAATTGACACAGTCGATTTAGAGTATAAATGTCGGCAGCTTTATTAAATATGCATTAAAGTGCAACAGTCATAAATTACATGCACTCAGCTCACTCTGAACATAATGCATATAACTAAATAACTTTCTGCCTGTACAACCTGAGCAATAAGTCCTACTGAGAATAGGAAGTCACTTCTCCAGAAAACAGCTGTTTTGAAGCGTGGCATTTGCTCTCCGGGGCTCACACCCTTACCTATTAACGGGATAGGTTATTTTTATGTGATCAGGTCCACACAAAGGCCAATGCAAACAACCTCTTGGCTTTGCTCCCTCAATATGTTGCTTTGATCAGGCTGGCTTTCAATGAAAAGTGAAGGATCCAAGGAGATACAGTTGATGAGGTTGGATCCCAGATGCTGTTGGACTACAGCTCCCATCATCCTTTGCTGTGTTGGCTGGAAATGATGGGAGTTGGAGTCCAGCAACATCTGGACAACAGCTTGTTGGTTTCGGAGTCTTCATTGGAGCACTTCACCATAGACCCAGTTACCAATACAGTGCACCACTGTTTTTTAACCCGGGATGCAGCTGGCGCTGTGGTTTAAACCACTGAGCCTCTTGGGCTTGCTGGTCAGAAGGTCGGCGGTTTGAATCCCTGTGATGAGCTCCCATTGCTCCAGCTCCTGCCAACCTAGCAGTTTGAAAGCATGCCAGTGCAAGTAGATAAATAGGTACTGCTACGGCGGGAAGGTAAATGGTGTTTCTGTGCGCTCTGGTTTCAGTCACGGTGTTCCGTTGCGCCAGAAGGCTGATCCGGAAGGCTGTCTGTGGACAAACACCAGCTTCCTCAGCCTGAAAGCGAGATGAGCGCTGCAACCCCATAGTTGCCTTTGACTGGACTGAACCGTCCAGGGGTCCTTTACCTTTTACCTTTTACCTTTACCTACCACTGTAAACCAGTAATTCTCAAGTGTTGTGCTGTGAATTAAGCAGTGATATTGCTGATGTTTGTAGTTGCCCAGCTTACAGTTTGAAGGTTCCCATTTTGTTATGCTTGGGTGTATTATGAACTGCCTGTTGTCTTTTGAAAGTGAAAGCTGGACCATAAAGAAGGCTGATCGCCGAAGAATTGATGCTTTTGAATTATGGTGCTGGAGGAGACTCTTGAGAGTCCCATGGACTGCAAGAAGATCAGACCTCTCCATTCTGAAGGAAATCAGCCCTGAGTGCTCACTGGAAGGACAGATCGTGAAGCTGAGGCTCCAATACTTTGGCCACCTCATGAGAAGAGAAGACTCCCTGGAAAAGACCCTGATGTTGGGAAAGATGGAGGGAACAAGGAGAAGGGGACGACAGAGGACCGAGATGGTTGGACAGTGTTCTCGAAGCTACCAGCATGAGTTTGACCAAATTGCGGGAGGCAGTGGAAGACAGAAGTGCCTGGCGTGCTCTGGTCCATGGGGTCACGAAAAGTCGGACACGACTAAACGACTAAACAACAACAACATTATGAACTGAATCATTGGCCATGCTAGTGGAACTGAATGGAAGTTGGAGGCCAACTATCTCTGGAGGGCTACAAGTGAGTTGCATTATATTACTATTTTCCTTTTAAACAGGATTATCCTTGAGCTTCAGCAGGACAAATATCAGTTTTTGATACAGTACTTCACTTTTGTAGAAATGTTCCCATATTCTGTGCCACAAATTTTGGGTAAAAGAAGTGAAGAAAACAAATACACTCGGAGACATCAAGGCGCTATCTTTCTGACAATATCAGTTACTTCTGTTTATGTTATTTCCTGTTGATTTATTGCCATAAGTCTCTTGGCTTGTCTCCAAACATCTCTTGGCAACTGAGTCAACCAAATTAATTTCCTACAAAAAAGGATGCTCTGCAGTGACTTAAAGTCTGGCTTCATCATCTTGCTAATAATCTCCTGTGTGCTGCCCCTTACTGTAGCTTTGTTTTTGTTGCTAGCTTGTTGTGAAGTTTAATTTTGTGGGTGCGTCTACTAACTAGGATCCAGGTTTCCTATGCCAAGGCCACTTCTGAATCACCCCAACCCTGTGCTGAACAGGTTCTTGACAAGAATCACTCTTGGTAAAGCATTTATAGATTCTTTGGTTGGGACCAGAAAGGGAGGTGGGGTGAGGGATAATTGCATTGCAGTTTGGAAGGACATGATGGCTGTTGCTCTTTTCTGGTACAGTGGTACCTCGGGTTACATACGCTTCAGGTTACACACTCCGCTAACCCAGAAATAGTGCTTCAGGTTAAGAACTTTGCTTCAGGATAAGAACAGAAATCGGGCTCCGGCGGCGTGGCAGCAGCAGGAGGCCCCATTAGCTAAAGTGGTGCTTCAGGTTAAGAACAGTTTCAGGTTAAGTACGGACCTCCGGAACGAATTAAGTACTTAACCTGAGGTACCACTGTACAGCACTCACGGCTACTCAGCACCCTCTGATTTCAGGACTTCTTGTGAAAGGTTTCACTTAATGGAATTGCCAGAGTTGGAGCAGAGTTGGAGAGAGAGAGAGAGAGAGAGAACCCTGGGCCTGGGCACTGAATGTGTCCCTAGTGGCCTCTCTGGAGACCCTCCCTAGGCCACATCCCTTCCCTGACCACATTGTTCACCAGCCCTCCTACGCACCCTTCCTAAGTGCATTTGTCTGTGGAATTGGATGTACTATAGCAGACCCCCCAACTTCTCCATTTTTCAGGGATGTCCTGGATTTACAGAAGCCATCTCAGTTTCTGACTTGATCCTGGAATGTCCCGCTTTCCCTTAGGATGCCCATATTTTCATTGGAGAAATGTTGAAGGGTTCAGAGTTATGTGATCCCCGAGCCAAAGAGATAAGTAACTATACAACCTTTATAAGACATCTGAAGGCAGCCCTGTATAGGGACATTTTTTAATAGTTTATTATGTTTTTGTACATGTTGGAAACGGCCCAGAATGGGCAGTCAGATGGGCAGGGAATGATATAACAACAACAACAACAACAACAACAACAACAATAATAATAGAATATTGGAGGGATGTTGGAGGATATAGGATAGTGAGGGGTGTGTATGTGTAGGAACTTGTTTACTGTACAAAAGTAAAATTTACAGAAATAGCTCCATCCAGTTATGCTTCTGGCTCCACCCACCATTGGTATTTGGTCCCTAGAAAGTTGCTCAGATGGAAATGCGATTGTCAGACTGATAAAAGTTACTCACCCTTGAATTAGAGGGTTTCATATGCCTGGGACTGATGAGTGTATTCATTTTGGTGTGTCTGTTACAGATAGAAGGTGGGTTGTCGTCTTTGCTTGTGTTTCTGTATGTACGCATGTGACTGGCACCAGGGCCATGACAAGCTTCACAGTTTGAGTTGTTTTCATAATGCAACGTGCATCAGGATGGAGAAGAAATTTGGTTTGCACTTCCAAAAATGTAGCCATCCTTCAACAATTCACAGGTCTCCAAAATTTGTGATGCAGTTCTCCAACTAAAAAAAAAGTATAAAAATCATGGGGAAGTGTGCATACAATGCATATAACTAGCAGAAATAACGTGCAACAATACATTATAGTCAAGTAAAATTGCTTCCAAAAATGTGCAAAATATTAGGCAAAATTGCAGGTGGAAATGTCTATATTAGGAAAAATGGACAGTAAGATGCTGATTTTTCATGATAACATTTTTAAAAAAGGAGGCTGATGTGGAAACAAGACAAAAAAAACCAAGTTTTAATTTCTTTTTGCTTTTAACTTGTTTTAAAATGTCTATGATTTTATTGCCTGGTTTTATGTTTTTTACGGTTTGCAAGCTGAAGAAACAAGAAAATCTGATCCAATACAAATAGGTCATACTAACAAAATATGACTTAAAATAAACAATGTATAGTTAAGTAATGGGTCATTTTAAGGGGCTATGTGCTTTACAATCATTAATAGTAGCAGTGTGTTTTACAAACTTTTTTTTACAGATAGGAGTAACTTGTTCCAAGCCACACAGAGAGCAGGTCTAAGTATGTGGCAGAACGATGTGAGAATGCTGAGGGGGTTAAAAATTTGCATCCGGAGGTGGCAGAGTGGGGATTATACCATTTCAGACCACAAGCAGGGACACTCCTTTGGAATATTTCATGTTAACGTAGCTCCTAGTAAGTAAAAAATGCATCTTAAGGGGAGAAGTTCTGGACCAACCCATTTCTCATTGCTCTGGCTTCTGTAAGTATTAAAATATATGATCTAGTTGGAACTTTTATAGGTTTGTAAAAGTAAAAAAACTCACAATGTTATGTTTATTACAGCTTGAGATGGGCGCGGGTGGCGCTGTGGGTTAAGCCACAGAGCCTAGTACGTTCCGATCAGAAGGTCGGCGGTTCGAATCCCCACGACAGGGTGAGCTCCTGTAGCTCGGTCCCTGCTCCTGCCAACCTAGCAGTTTGAAAGCATGTCAAAGTGCAAGTGGATAAATAGGTACCACTCCGGCAGGAAGGTAAATGACGTTTCCGTGCACTGCTCTGGTTTGCTAGAAGCGGCTTAGTCATGCTGGCCATATGACCCAGAAGCGGTACACCGGCTCCCTCGTTCAGTAGAGCGAGATGAGCGCCACAACCCCAGAGTCAGCCACGACTGGACCTAATGGTCAGGGGTCCCTTTTTATTACAGCTTTACCCCCCCAAAAAAATTCCATGACAAGAAATACAGTTAGGACAAGGAAAAATAACAATAGCAGAGCACATAAGCAAATCATAGGATTGGCTCTACTATTATCAGGAGTGAGGCAGCCACCTTAGGCGGCTGATTTTGAGTGTCATAGGAACACAGGAATCTGTTTTATGGTGAATCAGACCATTTGTCCTTCTAGATCACTGCTTTCAACAGCTTGGATGCTATGCACCTTGTCTTTTGGCAAGGAGTGGGGTCATTTGCCACTCCTGCTCAGGCAGCAAAATGTATTGAGCCAGCCCTGCAAAATACTAACAACTCAGCTGGGTATCTCAGGGTACTACTTCAGAACTTGACTGCCTCACCCACAGTTTCTTCTGGCCTGTGGCTTGGTCCTCACCAGTTCACAGTGGGATTCCCTCATTACATTCTGAAGTGGTACAGCCCATCATATGACCTCAGAGCTCTGCTAATTTGCTCCCACCTTCATCCTGACCTAGGTCTGTGGCTCCCATGGGACCAGGTGGTCATTTTGTGTACATTCACATATGTGTATTTACTTTGAATTTAGAAACTCTCTCTCTCTCCCTGCCCCACCCCCTAGTAACTTTTCACTGTTGAATCCTTTGCATTCCTATAAGTAGAGATTCAGGAACTCCCAAACAAAATAGCTCATGAGAACTTGCATTTGGAGTGGGGGGCGGGGCAGAGAAGAGGCAAATTGCATTTGTTTTACTGAATGAAATATTTCCTTACCTCTTAGATTTCTAATACGAATGACATGTCACTTCCAATTTGTGACAAAGAGATAAATTAATCTGGTTAAATTAGTTTTCAGAGGGCTGAAGAGGACACATCTTGGAAAAACCATGACATAATTATCAGAGGTATTCAAATTGCCATGGTAGGCTTCAGGTCACATCATCAGTGTGTTGGTAGGCAGTGTGTTGTGTCCACTGATAGAAGGCTCTCTGATCCAGTGGAGGTTTCCATGAGTGGAAAGCAGGACGGGATTCTTTCTTATTCTCTCTTTCCCTGTACTGCTCCCTACACCACCATAAATCTGACTGGAGAGTTGGGGAACCATTTGGAACAATGTGGGAGATGGTGTGAAAGGACTGTAGCACGGCAGGGTAAAAAGGTAAAGGTAAAGGACCTCTGACAGTTAAGTCCAGTCGCGAACGACTCTGGGATTGTGGCGTTCATCTTGCTTTACTGGCCAAGGGAGCCGACGTTTGTTCACAGACAGTTTTTCCGGATCATGTGGCCAGCATGACTAAGCCACTTCTGGTGAAACCAGAGCAGCACACAG
Organism: Podarcis pityusensis; assembly: GCF_964106645.2. Lineage (NCBI taxonomy): Eukaryota > Metazoa > Chordata > Lepidosauria > Squamata > Lacertidae > Podarcis > Podarcis pityusensis. Next base: position 19,332,727 of record NC_138028.1, on the reverse strand, counting down.
AAACGCTGTTTACCTTCCCGCTGGAGCAGTACCTATTTATCTACTTGCACTTTGACGTGCTTTTGCCGTCACTAGGTTAGCAGGAGCAGGGATCAAGCAACAGGAGCTCACCCTGTCGCGGGGTAACTCGTGAAAATAATTCCGTCTCCCCTTTCTGCTGATGTAAGTCTCTTGGATGAAAGAACCTCTTGGGTCAGCCCACTGAGAAAAGGGGATGCAATGAATTCCTTCCCCATGGGTGTATCCTTTCTTCTTCCTCCCTCCCTTCTATGATCGCACATATAAATAGAAAATATTTCTTTCTTTTTTGCAGCTGCTGATGAAGTAAAGCAGGGAACCTTTCCAGGCAAGAAAACACATTCTCTCATGGGCAGCCTTCCACAGGATGCAGTTAGGCTGAAAACATTTGTATATTATTTAGATTCTAATATTGTCACCCAAGCACCTTGTTAATGGGACAGCTATTTGGTGTGTTGATTAACTAGGTTTCTCGCATGTGGTGGATGTGGCCAAAGATGGTGTGGCCACTCTCCATCCTCCATCCAGGCAAGCAAAATGTATTATTATCACAGTTCAAAGACATATATCCTTGCCAAATAACACCACTACGAAGAGTGAGGGCTGCTGAGGGGCGTGGCTGGGACAGACCTTGGTAATATGCCGCACTGTGTGATGCCATTTGATGCCCTACCATTGGCTCTCATGGCCAGTGGTGTAGCATGAGGGGGCGGTTGACCTAGGTGCAAAATTTCAACATATGGTGCTGCCTCAATACAGCTGCACACTTCCGTCTCTGGACTCCATTAAAACGGTTTCTGCATGCAAACCAGGAAGTGACCTTTCCAGACAACAGAACAACTCTTATTTTCTTATCTATGTGACTGCGATCTCTTGGGTGACACAGACGTGATTAGGCAGTTGAATGCACATGTGTACTCTGTCCGTTTCACTCCCTCCACCCCACAAGTGGCCCCTAGCACTGACAAACCATGCTATGCCACTGCTTGTGATGCCAACTTAAGCCAAGCTTTGGCAAGGAGATATGAGGCTCTGGCAGGGTCCAAGAGCCCTCCCACCTCCTTCCCAAAGCCTGCTAAGTGCTTGCCTGGCTTTGAGTAGGAGGAAGGCAGTTTTTAGGATCCTGTAAGACCCCTTGCGCCTCCTTCCTGAAACAAGGCAAGCGCTTACCAGACTTTGAGAAGGCGCCGTCCTTGGCTGTGCTCCCGATGCAACCACATTGCTCGCGCTGCGCTAAATCCACCTCTGGGCTTGGTCCGGGTAGACATGACCTAGGTACAGTCCTGGGAGCCAGCTAGAAAGAGCTGGAGGTCTGCATTCAGTCCTCAGGGCCTGAGATTCCCCACTGCTGAAGTAAAGGCAAGACTATTAGACGATAATAATACATTCTGGCAGGGGTAGGTATATCACGGATGAAAAGGAAATGCTAAAAGACTGCCACATGTAAGCTATTAATGTAATTGTATTTTTAAAGCTGTCTCTTAAATTAGCTCCTTGAACCACGATTTCAGCTTGTATAGAGGTAACAGAATCCAATAATTTATTTGAAGGCCTCAACCTTTTGTTTAAGTCAACACAGAACATAAAGCACCCGAAGTTTGCTGCTTCTTTTTTTTTTAATTGTTGAAATCACATAATATATGAGGCACGCTTGGTTGTGAAGGAGCTTGTTATTAAAATATAATATCGTGTTCATCTATGATTATTATTTTAATTCAGTGCTCGGTTGACTTCTGCAAAAAAACAAACAAAAAGAAAACCCAACCACTAAAAAAAAAATATGCCTGAACCTTTTCGGCAACCACTCTCCACTCGCCCACATTACATTTAATTTACACCAAGATGATAAAAAATTTGATTTATTTTACAACAGATCAGTAATTGTGCTCTACAAATAAGTCTGTAATGATAATCAACAGCATTTTCAACATAATTTAATTTGTCTTCTCCCGAGAGGTAGTTAAATGCAGTAATAATAACACTACTGTTATGGACTCTGCGGCAGTTAATCATGGCCTGGATATGCAGACAGTCCCAATATTGTATTGACAGAAATTAAATTAACCATCAGCTTGGGCAATCAGTGGCTGTACAGCTATTAAAAGTAATAAAGGCAACAAACCCAAACCATAGCCAATTATGTTTTGACATGTAAATGAAAAAAGACAGATGCTTTAGATTTTATTTCATTCAAAGGCTGCCTTAACCCACAGATAGCACAACCGCCCAGGTAAGCGTTCCTTCCCGATTAGGTTCATTATGTGCGACAAGGTGTCCCCCCAGTGCAGTTATTTTGTATGGGCATGGGAGCTCTGATCCTGCAAACACCACCTCCACAGGGGCTGCCCCATATATGATTATAATGGAAGCAATAAATCTGCAAGCACTTTTTTCTTTCTGCAAACCTATATGTTTCTTCCCTTGAAACCCGTGGGGCACCATCAGGAACGGAGCTTCACTGGGTCCAGTGTGGGGCAAAGAAATGAGAAGAAGGGACAGAATTATCATTGGGGGCAAGTACAGACCCTCCAAGTGTCCTTATTTTCCAGGGACAGTTTAAAATTTACAGAAGCTGTGCCGGTTTCTGATTTAATCCCAGAATGTCCCGCTTTTCCTTGTTGTTGTTTAGTCATTTAGTCATGTCCGACTCTTCGTGACCCCATGGACCAGAGAACGCCAGGCACTTCTGTCCTCCACTGCCTCCCGCAGTTTGATCAAACTCATGCTGGTAGCTTCAAGAACACCATCCAACCATCTCGTCCTCTGTCGTCCCCTTCTCCTTGTGCCCTCCATCTTTCCCAACATCAGGGTCTTTTCCAGGGAGTCTTCTCTTCTCATGAGGTGGCCAAAGTACTGGAGCCTCAGCTTCACGATCTGTCCTTGCAGTGAGCACTCAGGGCTGATTTCCTTAAGAATGGATACATTTGATCTTCTTGCAGTCCATGGGACTCTCAAGAGTCTTCTCCAGCACCATAATTCAAAAGCATCAATTCTTCGGCGATCAGCCTTCTTTATGGTCCAGCTCTCACTTCCATACATCACTACTGGGAAAACCATAGCTTTTACTGTACGGACCTTTGTTGGCAAGGTGATGTCTCTGCTTTTTAAGATGCTGTCTAGGTTTGTCATCACTTTTCTCCCAAGAAGCAGGCGTCTTTTAATTTCGTGACTGCTGTCACCATCTGCATTGATCATGGAGCCCAAGAAAGTAAAATCTCTTACTGCCTCCATTTCTTCCCCTTCTGTTTGCCAGGAGGTGATGAGACCAGAGGCCATGATCTTCGTTTTTTTGATGTTGAGCTTCAGACCATATTTTGCGCTCTCCTCTTTTACCCTCAATAAAAGGTTCTGTAATTCCTCCTCACTTTCTGCCATCAAGGTTGTGTCATCTGCATATCTGAGGTTGTTGATATTTCTTCCGGCAATATTAATTCCGGCTTGGGATTCATCCAGTCCAGCCTTTTGCATGATGAATTCTGCATATAAGTTAAATAAGCAGGGAGACAATATACAGCCATGTCGTACTCCTTTCCCAATTTTGAACCAATCAGTTGTTCCATATCCAGTTCTAACTGTAGCTTCTTGTCCCACATAGAGATTTCTCAGGAGACAGATGAGGTGATCAGGCACTCCCATTTCTTTAAGAGCTTGCCATAGTTTGCTGTGGTCAACACAGTCAAAGGCTTTTGCATAGTCAATGAAGCAGAAGTAGATGTCTTTCTGGAACTCTCTAGCTTTCTCCATAATCCAGCACATGTTTGCAATTTGGTCTCTGGTTCCTCTGCCTCTTCTAAATCCAGCTTGCACTTCTGGGAGTTCTCGGTCCACATACTGCTTGAGCCTTCCTTGTAGAATTTTAAGCATAACCTTGCTAGCATGTGAAATGAGTGCAATTGTGCGGTAGTTGGAGCATTCTTTGGCACTGCCCTTCTTTGGGATTGGGATGTAGACTGATCTTCTCCAATCCTCTGGCCACTGATGAGTTTTCCAAACTTGCTGGCATATGTTGTCTTTGTCCATGGAGTTTTCTTGGCAGGGATACTGGAGTGGCTTGCCGGTTCCTCCTCCAGGTGGATCACGTTTGGTCAAAAATCTCCACTATGACCTATTCATCTTGGGTGCCCTGCTCAGCATAGTTCATAGCTGCTCTGAGTTATTCAAGCCCCTTCGCCACGGCAAGGCAGTGATCCATGAAGGGGGCTTTTCCTTAGGACGTCCCTATTTCCATTGGAGAAATGTTGGAGGGTATGGAGTTATGCAACCCCTGAGCCATGGAGATAAGTAACTATAAAACCTTTAGAAGACATCTGAAGGCAGCCCTGCATAGGGAAGTTTTTTTTAAAATGTTTAATGTTTTGTTCTGTTTTTATATATGTTGGAAGCCACCCAGAGTGGCTGGGGCAACCTAGTCAGATGGATGGGGTATAAATGAGCACTCACACCTTCTTTGTGGGTGCCCTTTGTGGGACCACGTGCAGCACTGCAGCCCCTTGGGACCCACCAGCTGGCTGGGCTGGCCTGCGTCCCTGTGCTAGTCATTGGAGGTTCCTGCCAAACCTCAGTTAGCCAATCAGCCCTGCAGGGAGGCAGGGCCAGCTGCTTAAATAGAAGGGGGAGCCAGCAGCAACCATGTGGTTGGCTCCGGAGCTTCACCCCCCATCCCTCCCTTTCTTTAATGCTTTTTGCAGGTTAACCATTTTCTTTCCTGTTTAGTGGGTGCTGCTATGGTCTTTGGATGGTTGCTGTCGAAGAGCCGGGAAGGAATTTCCCTGCATTGGCAGGTTTTGCCTTCCCCATAGCAATTTGTCACAACTTTGGCGGTTTTAGGCCTTGGACGGAATCCTTTAGTCTATCTTCCCTAAATGGGGGGGGGGGGTTGAAATGGCGACTCACCCCCACCCCCCGCGGCAGCGATTCCAGGGTCCCCTCTTAAAGGGGTTGTAATATGGGTGTCACTGGCCATACACTGAAAGGTTGTCAGTGAACTCCTCTGTGTTGCGGGGATATGGGGTGGGCTGCCAGTGTACACAAGCGTCTTACTGTGCACCCTCCCATATCCCATTCACCCTGAGGAGCCCCAGTTCCCCCGGCTGGGGGACTGGGAGGGATACACGCCCAATGCCTAAGCCAAGGTCTTCCTACATCTGAAAGGTTTAATAAAGTTGTGGCCAATTTTTAATTCCATAATACATTGTCATGAGTCATTATTCCTTCTGGTGTCTCGTGGGGCTGGGGGGTCTCTGCTTGGGCACGCAATGTTGTTGTTGTTGTTTGAGGATACCCTCTGGCCAGGAAGAAACACCCAAGGAGGGCCAGGGAAGGGTGTGAGGGCCAGATAGAAAGCCCCTCCTCAAACCTGAGGTTCCTCATCCTTCTTTAGCTAAAAGAATCAAGGAGCAATTGATGTGAAAATCCACTTATTTAAACCCAGGAGAAGCACAAGCAGTAGATGTTACTGGGCTCTATGGATAAGTATTTCTAAAGGAGGAATAGGTTGTCCCTCACTCAAGGTCTTTAAACAGAGGGTGGGCAGCCATCTGATGGAGGTGTTCCAGCACTGAGCAAGGCATATTCTACTTTCTGTTGGGGATGTTCTGCATCAAGCAAGGATTGGATGAGATAGCCTTCCATGCCCCTCTTAACTCTCTGGTTCAGGACAAACTATGCTTTATAAAGCACAGCTGAAGTCCCCATAAAGTCCTGTACGCGGGAAATTTATTTGGGTGTTATGTTCTGAGTGAACTTCAGCGTCTACCTCCAACTTCCCTTTATTGTAGAACAATGGCTTAGAAAATATGTAACACATATTCCATGACAGCTGATCTATGTTGTGACATTTCACATATGAGGAGAGACAGAAGATCTCCCGGCTACTTCCTTGGTGAAGTATATATTCTTTTGGTACATGTAAAAAGATTTGTCACAACAAGAGATCAAACACCATGCAGTTCTGGATTATTATTTGTATTATCAAACACACAAGGATAAATAGCGTTGATTGCTGACAAGGTGGGGAAGAGGAATACCCTGGCATTCCAGAGGACAAAGATATGGGTTTGAAATGGAATATACCATTTCCTGCATACTTCTTCCCACCCTTTGGCAGGCGAAACGCAAATGGCAACAGCCAATCAGCCAAGTGGGGAAATTCCTGCCATGCCCCTGTCCCAACGACAGACGACACACGACGGCATAGCAAGCTCAATCGCAAAATGCCCTAAAAGTAGGGACAGGTGGGTGGGTGTTCCGAATGCAGGAGCCGAAAGAGGAGCTCTGGGTCACATGCATGGGTATATATAGGTCCCTCAATCCGTTTAGACTGCGCCCCATTGGCCAGATTGAACCCAACATTGAGGGACCTACCAATCGGGTGTTGTGACTGACCAGTCTTACCCACCCACAACACAGGTGGTCGGTCTCCAGGTCTCACCTCCCTTTTAGGGAGGACCCGATTTTTTAGTTAAATTGTTTCAGTATATGTAATTGTTTCTTATTGCACTGTAAATTTATTTGGGATGCTTCATGGGAAGTGATTCGTAAATGATGTAAGGAAGCAAATAATTGCCATTATCTAGGGGAGGCTTCTCCTTTAGGGCAAAGAAAGCCCTGGCCCTCCAACCTCAGCCTAGCCTCAGCTGCCGACTTTCTTACAATGTGTCTTGAGGGTGTCAATGGCTGTCAACTTCCTTCTCCTTAGTTTCAGTGTTATGATTGTAGAACTCAGCAGGGAGAAGCATGGGTGACCTGCCCTGGGACTTTGGGGTAAAGGGTGGGATGGTTTGGGTGAGCATGCTCAGAGACATGCATCCCTGCTTAACTTATCCAGAATTCACTTGCCCACACTGTCATAACTGGCTGAATTGCCTGCAGATCTTATCTTTTAAATAATACCTGTTTCTATCCAATTATGTGTCTCTCAAGTCTTCTTTCTGGGTGTGCAGGCAAATCGTTGAGCTGCCAACAAGAGCCTGTACAGTCTTACCTCTGGCTGAAGTAGCTTCAGGTTAAGCATTTTTGGGTTGTGCTCCACAGCGACCTGGAAGTAATGAAGCGTGTTACTTCCGGGTTTCGCCGCTCACGCATGTGCAGATGCTCAAAATGATGTCACACGCATGCGCAGAAGCGGCGAAACATGACCCGCAAACGCGCAGTCGCGTGTTACGTTCTACTCAGGATGCGGACAGGGCTCCCAAACGGATCCCATTCACATCCAGAGGTACTACTGTACATGTGTAGAGGCAGCTCACACCTGTGTCTGCGTGAATAAGGCTATTTTGTTTACTCATTGTTTCCTCCAGGATCCTAAGCAATTTTGCACTGATCAAAATAAAATTTTATTCATCACTTTTCTTTTCATTTCTCTTTTTGCAGAAGATGCGGGAGTTTGTTTTGAACTGCACGCCTATATGCAGAATATTATGCTCCTATTTACCTTGCAATTAAAAGTGTATTTTATCAAATGATTAACATCCAAGATCATTACTGTATGAGAAGCCAGGAAGTTGCTATGGAGTGGTAATATGTTGCTATGTGACTTGGGTGTCAAAAAAGCAGAATCATAACTGTCATGTCAAATTAGATGGAGAAAAATTATGAACGTCTTCATTTTTAATTAAAGAAGAAAGAATTGAATTTTATATCCTGGTACGCATGCATGTGTGTGTGTGGGGGGGTGGTATATCACCATTTAAAAAGTATTAATTTGGCAACAAAAAACATCCATCTGCCCCAGACCAGCAGTCAGTATTTGGATAGTACTTCAATTTGCATGCATTGAAACTGTGGAATCTGTTTGATATAGAGATGACATCCAGCCATTCGTCCCTTCCCCTCTGGCCTGTGGGCCAAATTGTGCCAAGTTTATGTCCCGGTTTGGGCCACAGTGTTGTTTTCCTCAAATCCAGCTCACTTCCACCACATCTGATGCCACATTGTGACATCAGGTATGGGGCAGGTAGAAATGGAGAACTTGATCACACAAGCAATGCCTGCCAAAACGGAAGTAGCTTTTCCAGCCCTATTCTCCGTGCTTTGGGGTGGCAGGGATTCCTGGGGTGCCTCCTGACAAGACTGTTTATAAACAGGAGATGGCAGGAAGAAAAGGAGACACCCAAGAAGCATTTTGCTCCCCATGAACTGCACGAAAAGTTATGTTAAAGAACTTTCACTTCAGCTTTCATTCTTGTCGAAATGTCATTGGACGTCACGGAGCTAGTTCACGCTGCGCCCCGTTGGGATTTGGTGCAGCGCTGGATTTAAGGCGGTGAGGGTGGTTCACCCGTACAGGGCAGCAAGCCAAGGGGGTAAATAACAACAGCAACAGCAACAACAACAACAACTCTGTTTAGATGTGTGCCTACTGGAAAGATACATAAAATGCAATGGTAGCAAAAATAATTATTGTGTGTATATATATAGGCGTCAAATTTTGCCCTCGCTCAGGGTGCCACATTGCCACCAGGTTGCTGAGGTTTCGTCTATGTGAGTATGTGTGTGTTGTGATTAGCGAGCACAATTCTGGCCAGTGTTCCTTCCACCTACCAGGCATTCATTTATACCCAAGCTAATCCTTGAACAGGGACGTGGGTGGCACTGTGGGTTAAACCACAGAGCCTAGGACTTGCCAATCAGAAGGTCGGCGGTTTGAATCTCCATGATGGGGTGAGCTCCTGTTGTTCGGTCCCAGCTCCTGCCAACCTAGCAGTTCGAAAGCATGTCAAAGTGCAAGTAGATAAATAGGTACCACTCCGGCGGGAAGGTAAACGGCGTTTCCGTGCTCTGCTCTGGTTCACCAGAAGCGGCTTAGTCATGCTGGCCACATGACCTGGAAGCTGTACGCCAGCTCCCTCGGCCAATAAAGCGAGATGAGTGCTGCAACCCCAGAGTCGGTCACGACTGGACCTAATGGTCAGGGGTCCCTTTACCTTTATATATATATAAAGGGGAGGGCGCCAAATTTTGCCCTCGCTCAGGGCGCCATATTGCCACCAGGTTGGTGAAGTTTCATCTATGTGAGTATGTGCATGTTGTGGTTGGCAAGCACAATTCTGGCCAGTGTTCTTTTCACCTACCAGGCATTCACTTATACCCAAACTAATCCTTGAACAGAGCTCATTTCTTGTGCCCTCGGGGCCGATTTTGCTCCTTTTCCTAGAGGATGATGGACATCTCAGCTGAAAGGGGGATTGTCCCCTACAAAAGAGTTTCATGGGAACTCTCTACCCTGAATCCTTGCCCACATTGCAAAGTGCATCTTCAGCAATTCCCCCGCTTGCGCCCGACTTTGCCATCTATCCTGTTTGCAGTATTTCCTTTTCTCTCTGTGACATCATCTTAACCCTCATTGCGGGGGAGGAGGAGGGGAGAAAAGGAGATTGGGGCTGGGCGGGCGGGGGGGGGAGGCTGGAGAAAAGGAAAAGAAACTTCCTTGGCAACCGAAATACCTTTAAGTATAACATAATTACCATCGCTCTGCCCCTTCTCCCCCTGCTGGGACTATTCAACAAACCCTACAACATACACTTAAATCTTCAACTTCTCAGAGACGTACACGCAGATGGGAAAGATTTGATTAAAATTACAGTGCTTTAGGTTCAACTTCACCTATTAAGAAAAAAAGGATCTAGTGCTGGACTTTTTTCCCCTGAGAAATAACTAGGCCACAGTAATTACAGACAAGGCCCTGCTGAGAACCATGAATAGGAACCCTGGGGTGGTATTTTCCTCTTACCTGTCTATGTAGGGCTGTTGACATCAACATGAATGATAACTGTGCCAGAATTTTTTTATTTTATATATATATATATATATATCCTTTAGAAATGGAAAGGGGGAAAGAAAGGAGGAGGGAGGAAGAAGAAAATACATTACTTATAAGTGTTACGATTTACATCTTTCTCTCTTAACAATGTTTGTATGTGCTTTTCTTCATCTGTTTGTGATTTCCCGGACAAATTATATTTAAAAGTACATTTGGTCTTTCAGGCTGGAGGAAAAGCAAAAGCAAAAACAAAATGCATTACGCTAAAACATTCTATTATTATTTCAGAGGAAGGCAAGGAATGGCAGTTTTGTTGTCGTTCGCAGTTTCTGCGGGATGTGGAAATGGGGATGTTGCGGTGCTTGGAAGAATCGCCACAAGTTTCCACCACCCCTATTTTCTAAGGACAATCCCTATTGTAGCCACCGCTCTCTGGTAAGTCACTATCCCAATGTTGCTTGTGTTTTGTTTTGTTTTCCTACTGTGGAGACTTTAGGGATGACTTGCAAAAATTATTATGCACACACACATTTAAAAAAAAACCCCACACTGAATGGACAGGTGCATAGTCTGGATTCATCTTTGTTGGCTGAGTTACAGGTGACTCTCAGTGGCTAGGAAGGACTTTTAACTAGCTTTGTGTCATAGCAGCAAGCCAGTCAGTAATCACACAGTTCAAAGATGGAGTTAACTCTTTATTAGCAAAAACATGATCTTCACAGGCTTGGTTAAGTGTCAGGACTAATGGGCAGAGCAGCTCATTCCTGGTGGTCTTCCTCCATGAAAATAAGTTAAGACTGAAAGTCTCCACCTCCTCACAACCATCTAAGTCCCTTCTTCTCCAGCACTTTTTCCAAGCAATAAGAGACGGGTGTCTGCATGCAACAACCTCTCCTCTGCACTTTTCATGCCTCTGCTGGTTCTTGGAGACAAGGCGGGAGTAGAGCTTGTCATAGCAGGAGGGGGAGACACCTGTGCC
>NC_138028.1:19276106-19321770 GCF_964106645.2 Podarcis pityusensis | reverse complement strand
GGAGAAAACAACCCGGACAACTCCTTCCATGGGCCTTTCTTCAGACCTGGAAGTGCAGGGAGTCAGGAAGCTTGCACAATACTGGATCAACGTTTCATGGAAAGAAAAGCAGAGCCACATCGCCCTCAGCCTCCTCACAACTATAAAGGAAGCTGAACAAAGCACTCGGGGAAACTCTAGAGAAATTGCCTTGAAACGAAGAAGGAAAAAAGAAATCATTTTCATTCAGGAAGAGAGCTTTTGAGAAATCGGGAGACGAGTTTTTGCACAGCAACTAGCGTTAGGTGGAATCCTGGTAGCATTACTCACTGTAAGGATCTATTGGCAGAAATTCCTCAAGACATGCAGAAATGCCCTCTCTCTACTCACCTTCCATCGTGGTCTTTCTTCAGAGAGTGGAAGTTGCTTACCAACCCTGGGTTTCCCCAAGCAGTTTCACAGTTATAAGGATAATAGGTTTGTGTACATTGTAGAATCAGACTGTTCCGATCCGGCTGTCTACAGCTCCCATTAATCACACCCTTTTATTCAAAACAGTATAAGTCTGATCTAACCCAATTAAGCCTGTGATGTTTAGAGAAAGAGATTAATATAGCTCAGGAAAGCATAACCTTTGCCCGTAGAGATGTCTTAAGATAATGAGCTTGATTCAGTGGGCTGGATTCAAAGAAAGGTGTGTTTTGCAAGTAGACATCTATTTGTAGACACTAAATCAGCAGGAAAATAAGCGTGTTCAGGCAGACAAGACTCAGCCATACAGAGGCAGATGCATATTGTAAGGAAAAAAGAAAAAAGCCCAATGTTTTAGAGGCAGAATTTAAAATCCAGCAGGTTTTCTGTTAATTTTAAGAAACTGGCACCTCAGTAGTGAAACAAATCATACTAAAATAGCTTTTGACATCTTATAGATTTCTCCTCTCTGTAAAAACAAATATGCCTACAATCCCAATTTATACCTAGGTAATGTTATTTACAGAAAGACACTTAAGTGTCAATTGGCAAGTGGAAGGGGTGATATTATTATACCACACTTGCCTGTGGAACACTTTTAATGTGCAACATGCATCTTATTTCCAACAGCCTGATATTCTGTGCATTTTCTTGCAAGTCCCATTGATTTAAGGTCACTGCCTGTTTATCTGAGGTTCAGGTATTGAGACTCACAGGGGAGAAGCCATAAGCTCAGAAGTTGTATCTGTAGGAGCCAAAGTCAGATTTCTGAGCACTTGGGTATATTATTATTATTATTATTATTATTATTCAAAAAGAAAAAAAATCTCAAACATCTTTTTTAATAATAATAATAACAATAACAACAATAACAATAACAATAACAATAACAATAACAATAACAATTATTATTATTATTATTAATAATATTTATTTATACCCCGCCCATCTGGCTGGGCTTCCCCAGCCACTCTGGGCGGCTTCCAACAAAATATTAAAATACAGTAATGCATCAAACATTAAAAGCTTCCCTGCACTTCATTTGAACATAAGCAGAGTCTTGTTGCACCAAATAAAGACCTATTCAATCCAGTGTCCTGTTTCTCACAGTGGCCAACCAGATGTCTTTGGGAAGTCCATGAGCACAATAGCCATCTCCAGTTCGAGTTCCTGGGCAATTTCATTTTGGCCCCCTCAGAACTTACACAAATGCCTTCAGTGAGCTCTAAGCTCAGGTGTGCCGAGCCCCACAAAGAAATTCCAAAGACTATGGTTGGAATGTAAAAAAAAAAGGGGGGGGGGGAAAGAAGTCAAGGTGTATTTAAGGGTTTCTTTCTTTTTAATGCCTCTTCAGCAGTGAGGATGCCTACAGTAAAAATGTATTTATCGGATTTGTATCCTAGAACCTTTAGCACACAGCGCTCTTAGCAAGGATAACAACAAGTAAGCCGGAAAATGCAGTTAATCAAACTGGAAATCAAACGTCTGGATATTCACATGTTTCTTCGCCGGAATACAAGCAATAGCAACCCCTGCCTTCAGTATTTATTGCCAAGGAAAAACCACACTATTACACACACACACACACACACACACACACACACGTAGTCTTGTTTGTCCATTGTGAGGAAAACCCACAATCTACAGGAGGTCAATAAATTTATTAAGACAAAGGTGGGTCAAAACCAGTCCCCATATCCACTTTCATGAGTCAATTTGTGTCGTTCCCCCCACAATATGTGTGTGTGTGATCCCCCCCCCCCCGCCGCTTGGGGGGGGTAAGGTGGGTGAATTCCAGTGGTTTGGAAAGAAGTCAAGGATTCCCCACCTTGCTTTAACCCTTAAAAATACCCCCCAAAATTAGAAGCCTTGCAACCACTCATAGCAGCACAAGGCTCTCAGCCAGCCATCGTACCTGGCTGCACTTCTGGGAGTGATGCTGTCATGATCTAACCTTCAACACTTCATTTGAATCCATCTGCAATCTGTGGGGGAACTCTTGTTCCATTCCATCACTACCAGCAGGAGTGGCCAACAACTGCCAAGCCAAAAGATCCAGCCCAGCTGTAATTCAGAAGAACCTGCGCTGGGTTAGATAACAGCCAGCTGATATCACCAAGGTTGCAGGCTTGATCTCCAGATGGGATAGCTGCAGATTCCTGCATTGCAGGGGATTGGACTAGTTGCTCCTCAGGGTCCCTTCCATCTCTACAATTCTACGATTCTATTCTTTTTTTAAAAAATAATATTTATTGAGAATTTTAAGATTACAAAGAAACAAAAGGAAAAAAGGAAAAAACAAGTAGCATTTAAACAATACGAATCAATAAAAAAAACCAAGGTCAAAAAGAGAAAAAAACAAAACACATAATACATCAAAATCAAAAAGCAAAAATAGACAAAAAAATTAAAAACAAATCCAATATTCCCAAATCATTAACTGTCATTACCTTGTTTCATCGACCTCCTCACACCTCCCTTTTTTGTATTCTAGTTGTTAATTATCTCGGCAAATCCTTTCCATCTTTCATAATATTCTGTCATTAAATTACCTTAATCTATTTTAACCTTATCTTACCATAAAAGGCCCTAAAACTTAAAACTTAAATCTTATTTATACCAAATTCTCTTAACCATGACATATTCTTACATAATTCTTTTTAACATTTCTGCTAAAGCCAAATAATTTCATTCCAACATTTTTCTAATACTCTTTACTTTTACAAGATTTTCCTAAATAATTTGTTTAAAACTTTCTTCCAATCTTCATCCAACGTCTCTTTCTCCTGGTCTCGGGTTTTGTCAGTCCTTTCTATCCCATCCATCTAGTCCATCAACCTGGTAACCTTATATCCGAGGCCCTTGGATCTCTTCCATGTCCCATCCGCAGATCTTCTTCATATTTATACCTGTGCTTTACTTTGTCTTCTGCTCCTTTCACTCGGGGAGACTCCAGCTTGACAATGTTTTTTGTCCCTTCTCGACAGATCAGCCCCTTTTCCAAAGTCAACACTGAACTCCATGTGGTATTTAAAAGCATGTTTCAAAGTCCCTCCAAAGTTAAGGGCCCGCACAACTCCGAACTCCTCCCGGCCCAAAGCCAGACTTGAAAGGTCAAAACATCCCTGCATAGGGGGGTCTATCCAGCCCCCCATCTCCAAGCCAAACAGAACTCTGTCTCTCCAAATCTGGCTTTCTCCAGGTTCATTCGTCAAGTCCAACAACTCATGTTCCTGCTGGGCCATAGTTCCCTCCATCTCTGCCTCACTAGGTCCAGCAACAACCTCCTCCCTCGTCTGATCTGTCAAAGCACACTCCTGAGTTAATTCCTGAGTGGGTTCTAAATAAGTACCCACTGCCTGTCCAAAGTTTCCGATCCCAACAGTCATCAAATCCATCTTCTCATGTAACTGTTCCAATAAAGCACTTGTCTTACAAAAGGCCAACACCAGAGCCTCCGAGTACATTCTTGTTGAAGGTCAGAGTCTGTTCCCATGATCTTAATCTATTGCAGCTGCAAAGCTCCCCAGTTCGAATTTAATAACAGTTTCACAAGCTCCCTCTAGGGGAAAAAGCTTCTATTTGTATCCATCTCTCTCTCTCTTTTTTTAAAGCAAATCTAACAACAAAGTTTCCTTTTTCAGATATTTTGTCAATATTTTGTTCCTTTTAGATGCGAAGGGGAACAATGGAATCAATATGTTTCTCTTCTTTTAACTATCTGTCAAAAACGTTTGTCTATAGTCAATGAACTTCCCGAAGACGTCTGTCCTGATACCCCACTCCCAGGTTCAGGATGGTGGAGAATTGCTTTTCTTTACTTGTCTTCTGCAAGTTTAATCAGTCCAGAAAAAATTCCCCCCTCTTCTCCTGTTTCCAAGGGGGGTTCAGTAATTTTAAATGATGAGAATTGATCCTTTACAAACGATTTTCTAAGCTCTAGCTTGCCGTGTCTTTGCTTCAATCTATTTACAAAAAGCGGAAGGCAGACTTCCTGTTTATACCTTTCCGCTTCAGTGCCAAATTAAAGGAAATTTCTTATTCCAATTTTCAGTTCTACTCACGGACAGTTACTTAAGCTCCAATTGTCCACAGGAAAAAGTCAGTGCTCTCCGGCAACAGCAATGCGGCTTCACTCCGTGAAAGAAGCAGTTGATTCAAGGCACCGCGCCACTCACCCCACGTCACTCCGGAACCCCGAGATCGGGTTTCCCCGCGAGTAGGGGGGGCGCAAAGGTACAGGCCGAATCCCACGTCCACAGGCTTCTCCCGCCTGTGGTTTTTGATGGGTCTCCGCCTCGCCGTGGCGGTTCAGACCCTGTTTTCCATGGAGCGGATTCCTCCCGATCGGAGGAAATCTGCCATTGCCAGAGGCGCCAACCCGGAAGTCATTCTACGATTCTATTATTTACACACTTCTGGCCCCATACATAGGAAGCTGACTATGTCAGATCACTGGTCCATCTCACTGAGTGCTGCTTACCCTGACTGGTACCAGCAGTGGCGGAGGAACTCTCTCTGGCACCCAGGGTGGGACACCGAGGGGCGGGGCAAACCGCCCAGTGGCGCATGCACAATGTCCGTACGGACTGAGCATGCGCAATGTACGTAGACTGTGCACATGCGGCATCCCATACGGGGTGTTCATGCGCAGCAGCCCGTACGGTCTCCATGCGAGAGGCGCCCACACTGACTGCACGCGCCCTCGGCCACTCTACAGCAAGGGGGAGGCAAGGGCCATCTTGTCACCCCCCCCAGAGTGGCACCCGGGGTGGACTGTCCCCTACTTCGTACACCCCTGGGTACCAGCTCTCCCAACCCATTCTTGAGATGTCAGGGGTTGAATCTGGTACATTTGCATGCAAACGTGTGTTGTTAAAACAACATGGGGAAGGGTGAGAGAGAAACTGGTATGCTCTTAATGCCACAAAGTCTGCAGACACCCAATCAAAGGAAACGTAAAGACCTTGAAAGCTTGCTCACTTTCTTGTGACATGTGGGTTGCTCCAAAGATAATGCCATACAATAGCCTACTCTGATGGTGCTGCTGCTGCTGCTGGTGTCTCCTGCTTGGTGCTAACCGATAACAGGGCACTTTTGGGAACAAGTTCCTTATTTATGGAATGCCACCCCTGATGAGATGCACCTATCCCACTCATTATCAACATCCAGGTGGAATTAAAACACTTCCCAGTTCATCCAGGCATTTGATGGCTGAAATACATTGCTCCTGGCAACCTCAGCGGTTCAAATCCCTGCGATGGGATGAGCTCCCATTGTTCGGTCCCTGCTCCTGCCCACCTAGCATTTCAAAAACACGTCAAAGTGCAAGTAGATAAATAGGTACTGCTCCAGCGGGAAAGGAAACAGCGTTTCCGTGCACTGCTCTGGTTTGCCACATGACCCGGAAGCTGTCTGCAGATAAACACTAGCTCCCTCGGCCTATAGAGCAAGATGAGCACACAACTCCAGAGTCGTCTGCGACTGGACCTTACGGTCAGGGGTACCTTTACCTTTAAGGGTTGATTATTTTAAAAGGTTTTTTTTTTTTTTTTTTTTGTGGGGTAGCGCCCCTACCGTGCTGCTCTGGGTTCTTAGAGAAAGGCCAGGATTGAAATTTAATAAACAAAAGAACAAATACTCTCAAATGTGGCCTCAGATTGGCCCTATAGGGCTCTTTCTATTTGCTTTTCTGGAAAATGCCTGTCTTCCTTCCCAGATTGCAGTTGCATGCATAACACCACCATGATAAATATACAGATAACCAAAGTAAAGCCATAATAAAAACATCCAGCAATGTTCTAAATGTTTCGTAAATATACAGTGCGGTGGCATTTAAGGGACAGGTATATTTAAATTCATTTTGCCAACACCTACAGTAGCAATCCACTCTCATACAGTTTCTTAGTTGTGCAACTATTGAATATAAAAATCTGTCTTCCTCCTGATTGACCATTTTAATGTGGGTCATTAGGGTTGCTATTATTGTTATTTTGGTATGGGGAAATATCTATTTATAGAGACTTTGATTTAATGGATGGATTTGGTTGTTTGATGCTATGCATTTTAACTTCGGTATTTCTGATTTTTTAATTTTTTTATGTTGTAAGTCACCTAGAGGTTTGAGAGAAGACAGCACACACATTTAAATAACAACAATACTAATTCTTTTTTGCCATGTTTTCTTTTTTTCCCCTGAATGTGTTCCCCTCATCGAAATATATTTTCCACCTTAATAAACATCTTACATACATTTTGATATTTTTTCCCCTCAGCCAAAAATCACACCACAGCATCCAAAGTTGTGCAAGAATCTGGCAAATAGCTATATTCCATTCCACATATTTGTGGATCAGATCTATTCTCAAAGATCAATTTCCTCAAGCATCCCTACTTGAAAATAGCTGGGTTCGGCTGGATGGGGAATAGGGATGGGGAGAAATTAATTTAGTTCAAATTGTAATTCACCTTAACCAAATTCACACTCCATGAATCAATATGCAAACCACTTTGAAATTTTTCCAGATTTTGCAGTCGATGGATGCATACAAAAATGTGTGCAATAATGAAAAGGGCATGCCAAAATGTGTACACATGTGACAATAATGTACAAAAATGCAGTCTACTGGGGAAATTGTTTGGGGAAATGTATAGACTAGGCAAAATTGCATAGGGAAAAATGTTTATTAGAATAAATGTGTGCCCCCAAAAAATCACATGAACTTAAAAATGTAATAACCTGCAGTTGTATGTGCAATGGGATAACTTGAAGTTAAAACTGGGGAAATGAGAAACGGGGAGAAACTGAAACTGTCACATTTGTCTATCTCTCATTAAGAATGCAACACTACTGTCATTTGCAAGTTTCTAAATGCAGGCTTAGGGAACAGCCAGCATTGGCTAAGATGCTTTCTCTTGTTTTCTCTGCATCGCGATGTATATACATGCTGCTAGCTACATGTTTGCCTCCTGCTTGTATTAATTCATACACATGAGTGTAGGAAATAAATACGGATGTAAATATATATATATAGCTTCCTTGGGCATTTCTCTCGCACTGACTCCAATGAGATGTTTTAGAACGGTGTAAACGAATACCCGTTTTAAGAAAGATGCATGCAAGTGACAACTGTTTTCTCCTGTGATAGCGCTCTTCCAAATTGATGTTTCCGTCTCATTGCTTTCGTATTTGTTTTTTAAACTTTATCTGAGGGTTTTTAAAAAATGGGTATTATTTAACAAAAGGAGAAAACTTTACCACTTTCTTATGTAAAGCTAATGTGACAATAAAACTGTCAACAAGGAGGCGAGATCAGTCTCACGCAAAAATCCCGAAACATCTAAGTGGAATTTGCATAAAATAGTTCTGGTATTATTATTCACTGTTCTTTCGTTGACAGATATGTCAGGGCCTTAAAACCTAAAAGAACAATTATGCTATTGTATCTCTCTGAGGATTCAAGGGGTGTGTCTTTGGTGAAAAAGTGCTATTAGAGCTTTGAAAAGCAGTAAAAACGACAGCCCAAGGGGCTCTTTAGCTAGTCATTTTGCAAAGAATGCCTGGGCTTTAAGTGTCTTAAAGTACATTTATGCAGTTCTTACTTGTGCTGCAAAGAAACTGCTAATAATTAATGCCTGTAACATTTTTTAACGTTTGCATTAGCTATAAATAATAAAAAAAAACACCACTCTTAATAAAGCCATTATTGATTAACTTAAACTGTGATTCTCTGGTGAATGTGTCAGTTTTTCTGACAAGCTTATTGCTAAGAATTATATTTAAGCTTTTTTTGGTTAAGCTAATATTGAAGAAATCATTGAACAATTATGGACCAAAACAGGAACTAATCAGTAAATCCATTACTCGAACAAGCTAGTTTAACTTAACATGCCTGCACATTAAAAATGAGGGATTGATAAGTCATGCATCATTACGACGAGATGTGCCATAAAAGTCAGTGATCCCATTTTCAATTTATATTAAATCTGCCGATGGCTTTAGTAGAGAATTCTGTGGAAACTTTAGTGAAAGTAGAAATGTTGAATTGTAGATGAGGAAGAACTTGGGACTCAGGAAGGAAATGAACCTAACCACCAGAGATGAAGACATATCTCAGGGGTAGACTTGTACATGCTGCTATGGCTCCGAGCACCACTTTCCATGCTGTTCCAGTGACGCCGCAAACTCAAAAATTTGGGGGAGAAAAGGTGTTGGACTAGGGAAATGGCTCTTGCTACAAACGTGGATGCAAATGTGGAAATCTGGCTCCCCCCCCCCAGCTGGAAAGTGAACCGGGTGTGCAAATGGTTTGTGCATCTGTGCAAACTACTTGTGAGCCTGTGGACAACTTTTTAAAAGCTAAAATCCTGCCATCTGGCAGCATTCATGGGAGCTTCAGCAACCCCTTCCATTTTTGCTTTTCAGGAAAAATGATAAGTGATTATGTGTTTGAAGGGCTTCCATGCATGGTCTTGGATTAGAGCTCTAGGGTTCATGGAAGAGACTTGGATCAAGCACAGCCTCCCACCTGAGACATTTTTTTTTTGCTGATTCTATATTCTCCCGGGACAGCCCAGCCGTAACCTCCCAACCTGTTCTAGTGGGTTCACAAAGATTCAGATTTTTAGGTGCTTAGGAGGGGAAATTATTCTCTTTCCCTAGTGGGTCTGCACATGAGTGGAAGTCCGTTTACCACAAATCTGGTTGCAACTTATAGAACCGTTTTGATACAGAAATTTTGGGTGGCATTCAACTAACTTTTACTCAGAGTAGATCCATTGGAATAAACTGTTAGTGGGGGGGGGGTATAAAAAGGAGAATTCCTGGGTGCCAGGCTTGGGTCAAGAACTCTTTGGTGAGAGAACCCCAACGGATATTTAAAATCACGAATATACAGCAAAGTAAAGCACGGAAATATAGGCTGTTCATAGAATCATAGTTCTGTAGAGTTGGAAGGGACCCTAAGAGTCATCTAGTCCAACTCCCTGCAATGCAGGAATCCCAGCTAAAGCATTCATGACATCCAACCTCCATTGAAAGAGAGCCCACCACCTTCCAAGAGAATCACTTTCACTGTCGGACAGCTCTTACCACCATAAAGTTCTTCCTGAAGTTCAGTCAGAATCTCTTTTATTGTAATTGGAATCTTTGGTCCAGGGCCTACTTTAAAAATATGCCCTTGTGAGTTCCAAAGCTTGCCTCTTCCCCCAACATAGGAAAAAACACCACATGTTGGTAAGTTTTTGTTTTTTTTTTAAAAAGGTTTACTTACAAACTTTCCAAAGGACAGGTTCATGTGCTTTTCCATACATCAGTTGGAAAGATTTATTAAACTAATTTTTTTAGCTTACTTCCAAAGTGGTGAAAGTTCCTAAATTATTGTTATAGGAACTCAAGAGTGGCTTGTAAGAGCCATGAGGTCTGAGCAACCAGCTCAGACCTCATATGTTGAACTTCTATGGTAGACTGGGGGAACAAAAGGCTTTATTATCTATTCTCTCCCAACGTGAGGGGAGGTGGACATAGTGAAGCCTGGCAGGGCAGCTTACTCTATGGTCTTAACCCCTTCGTGCATTAATTAGACTTAAGCATGTTGGTTATAGGAAGCCATTTATCCCACATAAAGAACCATGACCAGGTTAGGTCCATTAATTTCAAGGGGTCTAAACTTTGTTAAATATCAGCCATTGAGGCATGGTGGATAGAGTAGATTGGCCCCATTGATACAACAAGAGCAGCCACATCTACCCACAGATTCAAATGGTACACTCTGGGAGTGGGAGAAGTGTTCCCATTTGATTCTGCGAATTTTATAAACTGGCCCTTAGACACAAGACTCAAGAAGCAAATCAATAAACTTTAATTGGTGCAGATGCTATCCAGCCCATAAATGCACTTTAGGAAAAAAGAAGAAATAAAAAAATATATCCATGGAATTAATTTGTTTCATAGACTTTGCTGTAGAACCAGGGTAATTATGAATTTGGCAGCCAATGCTTGGATTGGCCAGAGACCAGGTTTATATATATTATTTGATTATAAAATGATTCATTATAAATGTGACAGGACTATCTATATTTCTATATCAGGAATGTAAATGAATGTGAACTGCTGCTCACAGCCAGATGCCTTTCAGTATGAAATGTATATATCTCTTTGACACGAAGCTGGGTCATGATTGTGGGAGCCAAGTGCTAAAGTACTAAGAGAAAGGAGAGACTGGCCACTTACACTTCACCCAAAGTGAGAAAGTGAATCGCCAAAAGAGGGCACGGATTTGCATAAACTTTGCATATGCTAATTGATATATTTAGGTGCAAGTGTCAAAGTAATTATTCTAATTTAAACGGGGGGGGGGAGAGGAAACCTCCCCATAGTGAGGCAAATTGTAATCATGTGACGGACCTGCCCATTTGGTCAGAGGCAGCAATGCTTCTGAGAAACGGTTGCTGGAAACCAGAGAAGAGAAGGATGCTCTTGTGTTCGGACCTTGCTTGCAGGCTTCCCATAGTTATCTGGTTGGCCATTGTGAGAACAGGATGCTGGAATAGATGGACCACTAACCTGATCCAGTAGGCTCTTGTGGTCTCATGTCTGCTATCCAGGGGCTAAACTGTTGATGGGCAACTGCAAGCCCCCTTCTTAAGGCAATTGGGAGTACGAGAGGATCAAAGTAACAGACTCTCCAAGAGTCCCTGTTTTCCAGGGACAGTCATGGATTTACAGAAAACATCCCGGTTTCTGATTTAATCCTGGAAGGCCCCGCTTTTCCTTGTTGTTGTTGTTTAGTCGTTTAGTTGTGTCCGACTCTTCGTGACCCCATGGACCAGAGCATGCCAGGCACTCCTGTCTTCCACTGCCTCCCGCAGTTTGGTCAAATTCATGCTGGTAGCTTCGAGAACACTGTCCAACCATCTCGTCCTATGTCGTCCCCTTCTCCTTGTGCCCTCCATCTTTCCCAAAATCAGGGTCTTTTCCAGGGAGTCTTCTCTTCTCATGAGGTGGCCAAAGTATTGGAGCCTCAGCTTCATGATCTGTCCTTCCAGTGAGCACTCAGGGCTGATTTCCTTAAGAATGGAGAAGTTTGATCTTCTTACAGTTCATGGGACTCTCAAGAGTCTCCTCCAGCACCATAATTCAAAAGCATCAATTCTTCGGTGATCAGCCTTCTTTATGGTCCAGCTCTCACTTCCATACATCACTACTGGGAAAACCATGGCTTTAACTATACGGACCTTTTTAAGATGCTGTTTTCCTTAGGACGTCCCTATTTTCATTGGAGAAATGTTGGAAGGTATGCAGTTGTGCAATCACTGAGCCAAGGAGATAACTAACCATACAACCTTTAGAAGACATCTGAGAGCAGCCTTGCATAGGGAAGTTTTTTAATGTTTAATTATGTGTTTATATATGTTAGAAGCTGCCCAGAGTGGCTGGGGAAACCTAGTCATATGGGCGGGTTATAAATTATTATTATTATTATTAATAATAATAATAATAATAGAATAGAATAGGATGTCCCTGTTTTCATTGGAGAAATGTTGCAAGGTATGAAGTAGACATGGTCATGGCAGATGCATCTCTGTAAGCCATGCCCTAGTGTCAGCAGGCAAAGGGCTTCTGGGCTCAATCCCAGTTGAGAAAGAATTGTGGCTGAAACCATGGAGAGATGCTTCCAGGCAGTCTTGACAATACGAAGCTAGATGGGTCAATGGTCCCCTGTACCTATAACTCTTGCTATAGATGGAGTCATCTCCCTTTTTCTGGTGTAATTTGCATGAAGGGGCAAAGCATGTAGGAAAAGGACTGCAGGGTTGCATTCTGGCCCCGACCTCTAATGATCCACAGTTCCTTCCATCCCACTTCCACTTTCCAAGAGCCAGTGGATGTCTGAGGTGGGGGGACCTTTACCCAGAGACCGCTAGACACATAAGCCCTTCTTTAAGTGCCCCATTGAAATCAACAGGACTTATTTTAAACATTTAACATTGCCAAGATTGTGCCAATAACACAGTCGATCACAGCCAGCAGGGCAGAACAGTGTGTCCTTTAAGATGTCCAACATAGCCAAAGTATTAGAATTAGAATGGCAAGCAGAGGGAGAATAACAATATTGGGCTTCCTACAAATGATGCCATTGATTAAGAAGAAGAAAACTGGTGATTTGGGTGCACATTCTTTTTTTCAGCCAATGGAGCAGAAGTAGAATCGCACAAAGTGCAGTGTGCTCCGTGAGAGTCAGATTTATTTTCCATCTTCACGATTATATATGCATCTTCCCTGAGGTTCGACCTGCTTCAAGACTGCCAAATTAGGCCTTACGCAAATAGATCTGGGTCACATGGCAAGTGTGTGTGCGCGCACAAGCAAGAGAGTTATTGCATATATGGGCTGAGCGAAATAAACATACTAGGACTTCTGTATCAGATCTTAATTTATTGCAACATTCTCATGCCGGCGTTTGTACCTACATGCATTTTATCACTCGATTGGGTGATTTAGCTTTCTGCAGGAATATATTATGCAAGAGTGAATGGCTAGCACTTTATAAACATAAGACTGATGCAACCATACCTCTTATCTGTCCTTGAATTTTAGTGTTGCCATTGGCTTTGCATAAAAATGTCTCCTAAGCCCCCAGTAGCATGAAGAAATGTTTCCCTTTTTTTTGAAGGCTATTTCTAAAGCAAAACTTAAATATCAGATGGTTGGGGGGATATTCAATTATCTTCATTCCCAAAATTAAATTGAAATCTTTTCTAATTTGTTCCTCTTTTTTGTCTCTCCCTTTTACCTCAGCCCTAGTTCCTAAGGTAAAGGACACAGTCTAAATTCAGCCTGGCTTTTCAGAGTTGTTAAATAAGTGGCTGCAAACTAGAGATCTATTCATATGAGAATCATCTATACAGTTGGAAGTACATAGAGGCATTCAAAATACATATATTCTGTTTGATGCATTAGGTGGTATGTGCTTTGAAAACACAAACTAATAGCGACAAAAGTCCTAGCTGCACACACACCATCCAGGATTCTGTCCCCACAGTGGCAAACCTAACGCTATGGGAAACTCAAACAATCAGAAGAGCGTTTTCTTTGTCCATGATTCTCAGCAACTGATATTCAGAGACAGACCTAAGAATCCACACTCAGGGAATAAGTTTGCTATTAGGTTTATAGTATGCTGGACTGCAAGATTCACTTCTTTAACCTCACCATTTGATTGATCATATTGTAAACATTGGTTTGCATTAAACATCATTAAGTGTCAACTGACCAATTTATAGATCCTCGTCAAGCTTATAATTAAGCCGGCAATACACTATAAATGCCATATTGATACTTTACCCACCATTGCATCTGAACTTGTTTAATTAAAATGGAATATAAATTAAATGGAGAGTAGTTAAATCTGAATTCTTACTCCCCTTTTCTTGGGGTAAGTCTTATTGAACACCCTCTATAGGTCACACAGAAGAATTAGTAGATTTTCCCCATTCCCCATTTTTTATTGCTCCATGCATTTGCTCTG
Organism: Podarcis pityusensis; assembly: GCF_964106645.2. NCBI lineage: Eukaryota > Metazoa > Chordata > Lepidosauria > Squamata > Lacertidae > Podarcis > Podarcis pityusensis. The sequence goes on along the minus strand of NC_138028.1, from coordinate 19,307,791 downwards.
CCCTCTGTTGCACTCCTCCTGAATGACATTTCCTAAAATTAGTTCCAGATTTGGAACGTGTACAGTTTCTCACACCTTTCCATTCCTTCAGTACATTTGCCTTGTTCCCTTCCTCCCTTCCACATTGTTGATGATCATATGAGGTCACGGCAGTCATCTTCTAATGCCTGCCTGGTTGTCCCTCAACCTTCAAATGTCCATCAACCAACGATCAGGAACAGAGTCTTCTCTTTGGTGGTGCCCGTACTCTGAAATTACAGCACTGAACTAGATAGACCAAGGCTTTCACTTGGTATAAGGCAGCTTCCTATGCTCATATGTCAGGGCAAGTCAAAGACATTTTGCTACCTCAAGTGAATGACAAGATGGAGTCTCATTCCACTCTGCTCTGCTCAAGTCACATTCCACATACAGGGGTTAACCGGTCTGACAGCTGAATCTTACTTCAACACTGATGAGTGGAGAGCATCAGGGCAGGCATGGTCACATGTCCTCCAACATGTTTCTATTACTACTTGTCCCTCTGCTTAATGATAGAGTCAGCCCTCCCATTGACCAGTGGCCAGGGATGGGGAACCTGTGGCCCTCTAGATGTTCACAGAATCATCAAATTGTAGAGTTGGAAGGGACCTTGATGGTCATCTACTCCAACCCCCTGCAATGCAGGAATCTCAACGCATGGTCCCCCATCCAATTTGAAGGTATACCGAACCCTGCTTAGCTTTGCAAATCTGCTGGCAGTTTTATTGCTGCACTAAAGACTCCACCTCCCATCAGCTTCGGCCAGTATAGCCCATGATCACAGATGATGGAACTTGTAGTCTAGCAACATATGGAGGACCACAGGTTCCCCAATCCCAGACAGTAAAACACAAGAGAATCTGTAAACATGGCCATGCAACCCTCTATATATTCGACATCTTCCATCAGTGGAACAATTAACGGCAAAAAGGCATTTTGAAGCAACTTGTTGCAGCAACGTATCTAAAATGTAAGGGGGGGGGGAAACATGGGAGGGGAACCCAAATCTTTGTAATTTCATGGGACATTTCAGAGAAAAGTGCTAATTTCATGGGGAGCTTTAAGGGGGAAAGTGCCAATTTCATGCAAATTCCAGCAGGCAAAAACAAGATACATTGGAAGGTTTTACTTGGGTTACATAAAGGATGTAATGATGGGAGAAGGGATGTAAACTTAATAATCATGCCAGCAGCCTTTTCTCCTCCAGTGTATATTAATCGCTTTGTATCATGCTGGCAAAACGCAGAGGAATGATGCTTTATCCCCATGTATGATCAAATGCAGCTGTACGCTAATTTGTGTACAGTGCTAAAAATGGATCCTTAAAAGTGGTCCCCCCCTCCTCAGTTTTCTGTAAGGATGAAGAGCTCTCTGCCTCCTTGTTTTAACATGGCTGCATCAAGGTCATCCTGAGTTTAGATGTCTAGCCCATATTGAATAAACAAGGGCAGCCAATTATTTGAACGGGATTTACAAGGGCAAAACCTCTGTTCTTTCTCCCTTCTCCCCCCCCCCCCCATTCCCCAGTTTATATGGGAATGGGCAGAGCACGGTGTCTGAATGCCACACAATCAGTCGACGGTGGGAACATTTTCCTCTCGAGTTAGAAATTAAGGGGGGTCAAAAGACTCCCAGTAGGTTTCGTTATCATTTGCATTTTTGAGTGACATTTAGTAACATGTTCACCTTATTGTGAGTTGCAATTATATATATATATTAGTGTTCACAGCACTTCCTATACATTATCCCAGTAATCCCTACAAGAACCTGGTGAGGTAGGTTAGAAATATTGTCCTTATATTGCCAACAGGGGCTGGGTGGGAGTGATGGAGGAGGCTGAGAAGTGTGTTTAAGGTCACATATAGTATTCATAGTCAACATCTCCCCACCCTGGACTATTGTAGCCCAGTTGGTAGAGCTTCTGTTTTCAATCCCTGGCATCCACAAGAGGGGCTGCTTTTACTACAATCAAGCAGGAGAGAACTTTTGGTAAATAAAAATCAGGATGATAAAATCCTGGAGAGCTGCAACCAGTCAGTGTATAAACTTTTGAAGCCAATGAACTCAAGGGTCTGGCTCAGAAGGTGATGGACTTTGCTTCCTTGAAGGTTTTGGGTGTGTGCGTTAGTCTTTGCTCTCTGAAAGCGGCCAAAAAGAAAGGCGTGCAAATGATTCTCTCCAAGAACACAGCCTCAGGCTGTAATAGAGGCTGTGGGAGAGGCAGAGCTTTGTTTTCAGCTCTGGGTGAAGTAATTTTGTACTTCAAATATGTTTTACCTATGTTTTGAAAGCAAATGATTTTATGCAACTCTCAGGATGTAACTTTATTTGCTTTTGTGTCTGTTTTGGAGCAAGCTCTGTTAGTAAAGCTTTGGTACCGTATTTTTGGACTGGGCAATTTTTATTCCAAGAAGAGTCAGTTTTTAATCATCCTGTTACTTCCAGATGCACAATATTAATAATGGCAATAGACCCATTCCACATTTGTAAGAACTTCAGTGTGGCAGTACTTGCTCTTTGGAATTCCCTGCCTTTTGATATCAGGCCAGCAACTTCACCGTTCTCTTTTCAGCTCCTGCCAGAAATATTTTTGTTTTTACACAAGCCTACCCAGACGTTGAGAAAGTTGATGTGAGTCTTAATCTGTTTTTAGTCTATTGTAGTTTTAACTTTTTGGTTGTCTTAATGGATCGTTAATTTTTCTAAGTGATAATTTCATCATTTTATGGGAATCGCTTTGAGGTGTTTTTAATTATTATTTTACAATCGAGTGTTGCGTAGATTCCATGAAATAAATAGATGGCTTTAAAAGGGGGTTAGATAAACAGATGCAGGATGAAGATATCAGGATTCTACTAGTCTTGGTGGCTATAAGGTACCTCCAGGAAAGGTAGCACTTCTCTGAATGCAGGTTGCTACAGAACAGTGGGAAAAGGCTATCATCCTGGTGTCCTGCTTGGATGTTTCGGGGGGGTGTCCCATTCGTCACTGTGGGAAACAGAATACTAGACCAGAAAGGCCTTTGGTCTGATCCATTGGAGCTGTTCTGACGTTTGCATGAGGCATGCAAAGAAGAGATTAATCCCCCTCCCCTCCCCTTTTTGCTAGCAGATATTTTAATGAGGAGAGTGACAGCTAAAATTATTTTTTAAAAGTGATGATTTCACATGACAGACAGGTTTTCTTTTTCTTTTTTTTACTGTGGGGAAGATTTAGATGCTTTTTTTCTTGACTTAGGTAGACCCCCCCCCTTAAAGCATAAGTAGTTTATTAAGATTTTTTCATTATCTGTCACAATGATAATAAATAATAAAAGAGAGAGATTATGGTTGAAATTAGAACAAGAAGTTTTTTTGGGGAGGGAAATAGATATATCACCATCCCTTTGGGTGGTACAAATCTATTGGGAAGCAAAGAAGCTGCCAATAATTAAATTATGTCTCTGTTGTTATTGCCGTGGGCGTCTTCAGAGTTATTGAAAATTCAGCCATTTCGTTTCTTCCAGGTAAGATGGAAGGTGGGGAATGTAATGGAAGAAGGGGAACAAGAAGTAAGAGGAAATGGAAGGATGGGGTGGTAAATGTGGATGTTTTCTGTAAGAAACTTAGAAACCTCAACAGAAATTGAACACACCATATTAAACAGTATAACTGTCTACGTATTTCCTTAAGAAGAAAAAAATGTGTTGGTGGAGGAATTTGTTTGATCTGCTTTTTGGAATTGACTGACCCGATTCAACAATTATCTTGCTTCCTTGCAGAACAGAATCCAGCTATCAATTGGATGGCATCCTTCTCTGGATTTTGCAGTGCACTTTAGGTCTCAAAATATATGTATTTTACATATAACTGTGTTAAATACGCCAAAAATGTTTTAAACGCATTGAAAAACACACATTTCCCTGGAAGAGTGCATACATAATGTGTGCAAATTTCAGGCAGATTTTTGTGTGCGTTCTTTGGGAAAGTTTGCAAAAGACGGCGTGGGATGGTTTTATGACGGAGAACCAGCTAAACTGACATGGAGCAGACTCAGGCTGTTCTGCGCATCCCTTATGTGCAGGGATGCCCAAGACATTGGGCCAGTCCAAGACATTTTGCTTCTTAAATGTGATCTTAAATGCTCTCTCCCCTCCTCCATCTAGAGTGTCCTCTTCAAGAAGTCTTGCTCAGACATCATTTCCAGGTGTCATGTACCCACTTTCCCTTGATGTTGCCTGAATCAGGTCCATTTGCCCTGCTGCCCTGTAGGGCTAGCAAAAGGGCTCTGAAAGTACTCACAGGTGAAGCTACCATAGATGACCTGCAGCTGTTATTAACAAAATACCAAGGCACAATCTCAGTCTATCAGAATACATTGTTGCCCGCCCCCTGTCTGTCTCAGGAAACAATGGAAGAGTGCACCTTTGGGAGTGTAGTCAAACCGCTGAAGTATTACAGCACCTGCTGTGGCTGTAGAGACTAGTATGGGAGAGACACATTTAGTTGAAGCTGGGACAGATGAAGGCATCTGGTTGTCTGCTGCAGATGCACCATGGCATGATCTATTGGAAATATATGGTGTGCGTCATTCATTGAAGTAAATAGATGTGGCACATGTGCTCACTCTCCTTGGTCCAGTATACCTGAAGGAGTGTCTTCACCCTCATAGTTCTTCCCAGACACTGAGGTCCAGCGCCGAGGGCCTTCTGGCGGTTCCCTCCCTGCGAGAAGCGAAGTTAAAGGGAACCAGGCAGAGGGCCTTCTCGGTAGTGGCACCTGCCCTGTGGAACACCCTCTCACCAGATGTCGAGGAAATAAACAACTATCTGACTTTTAGAAGACATCTGAAGGCAGCCCTGTTTAGGGAAGCTTTTAATATTTGATGAATTGTTATATTTTAATATTTTGCTGGAAGCCACCCAGAGTGGCTGGGGAAGCCCAGCCAGATGGGCGGGGTATAAATAAAAAGTTGTTGTTGTTAGTGACATGCTGGCTGAGTACAGTTCCTAGTGTTGCATACCCTTGGGTAGTTTCCCAGCCTTAGGTCTCTGAAATAGGATCATTCCTCTTTTGCTATTTTTCTTTGGTGAAAAATTTGTAATCAGCATGAAGAATACTTTCTACTAATGTATTGGGACTGAAGCATGCGGTCAAGAGTCTCGTGCAATTTAACTGCTGCTGGCGTGCATCACTTCAGGCTGCAAGTGACGGAGGAAATATTTGAATGATTGTTTTTGGTAAGCAAGTAAATAAATTCATGTAATGAGCAAATCAGGGAGACGCTAGGGCACACTAAGGTCTTCAGCCTGAAGCACTAGTGTGTCCTTAACCAACCTGATGCCCTCAATATATTTTGGACTACAACTCCCATCAACGCCTCAGTCACATCTAGCATGGGAATGCTCTTGGGAGTTGTAGTGCAAATCTTCTGGCACACACTAGGCTGGCCAAATCTGTATTGGTGTATATTGTGGATTGATTTTATACTTGTGAACTGCTTAGAAGCAATTGTGGCATGTAAGTGATATATTAATTTAGTAACAGTGATAATAATGAGCAGGATAATAATAGGGATGGAGAGATCTGTCAGTTTTTGTTTCAATTTCTCATTTTTTTCTTATCTTAGGTGCAGTTCACCTTTTTGCATCAGTTTGCAATGCTTAACAAAAAACAGAGTTCATGAAAATTCATAAATCTGTTGCATTTCCCCCCTAATATTTACATTTTAATGTATTTGGTTTTGGCTAATATACATTTTCCCCCCAAAGCAAATTTCACCCACTCACCCAGTATGATGCTTTTTTCACCAACATATGGATTTGAGTGCACAAAATGGCCACTATGTCATTTTGATTCGGCTGGAGAACTGCATTGGGGAAAGAATCAGGGAAATGTGAATTTCAGCAGATGGGTTTGTTGCAGTTTGCTCTGGAGAGTTTTAAATAGGTAGATTTGACTTCACATGCGGACTTAATTTATTCTGGTGAACTTACTTTCCCCCCTGTATATACAGGGAGGTACCAAACATTCTATCCCCTGTTTGCAATCTAATATGCACTATGTGGCACTGCTGTTCATGTCATTTGGTTCTGACTGCTCCAGAAAGACAAAACTATTCCATGTTGGGATGTGTCATTTGTGTGAATATAGCAGCCTGAACAGAGCAGGGTGAAAGGCGATTCAATGGGAAGTGTGAGAAGAGGATACCTAACTTTGGTAGCATGCAATAATAAATTGTATATTGCCCCTCATACAAATTTCTTAATAGAGAGCTGGCTCTTTATAAAGTTGTAACTTTAAAAGGCAGTTTTATTGACTTTACAGAATTACATGTGAGTCCAGCAAAAAAGAAAAGATTAAACATTATCTCAGAGAAGTCCAGTATAGTTTAGTGAGAGATCAAAGAGTTCCATTAACAGTGCAGCAGGAGGTAAAATATATGTAGCAAAGGTTTATGTAGCTCTGATGAGAGACCCCTGGGGAACTGGAAGAGACTCAGTAGGGGGAAACTACAGAAGGAAATAAAGGAGGGGGGAGTGGGTGGCCAATTATTGCTGATCTACAAGGTGGAGGCAGAACAAATGATTCCAATGGCAGTTTTCCCCAAGATGTACCCTGAATACCGAAGGGGATCGCTAGAACAAAATTGGAGTGAGAATGGAAAGTCGTGGAGAAAAAGCTGGTGCTCAGTGCCATGAAGCCAAATGATGGAGACTTCGGTCTGGTTTCCCATTTCCAGGAGTAGAAAATGATCTGATCAGCCGTTGTTTGCTGAAGGGAAAATCAGTAGTCAATCAATTACTTCATTATCAAATGGTTATATGCTAGAGGAGCTGTTATCCTAGCAGCAGCACCCAAGTTAACTGCATTGCAATAGCATGGAAATCCTGCTCAGCTAAGCTTTGAAAATCTTCCACGTTAGCAATTTTTGGACAACTGGTGAAAAGGTATTTGTTGTTGACGTCACCTGGGTGATGCTACTGCTGGTTGGTTGCTGCTGGTTGTATCTGGTGGATGTATGGTTTTCTTTCATTTTAATTTACTGTTTCTATGGTATATTACGTTCCTCCATTCTGGAGCAAGGCTGGGGTATAAAGCCATTTAAATAAACATCAACAAGATTGGCATTGTTTTTAAATCTATCTGCTTCTCTGCTGTTCTTCTATTACTTTCTCTCCTGTTCTTAACAGATTGTTAGCCATTTTATTGCATTTTGTGCATCACCTTGAGATATGTGCATGGAAGGCAAACAATATAACAACAACAACAACAACCACAACAACCACAATCACAACAATAATATATTTCTATATATTGCAAACTCACTCTCCAAGTCCACAGTACCATTTTTCACACATAAGAGGGAGGTCTTTTCTTCCATTTCTATTTTGCCCTCTGAGGTTCGACAGAAATGTTCACCATACAGCCAAGCAAAGTATGCAAAGTTGTTTGATGATTATAATGATGCTTGAAATCTGATGGCTTGCTCACTCTAATGGCTCTAGCAGGAACTCTCTCTCTCCCCCCCCCCCAGCCTTGTAGCTTCATGGGGAGGGAGGGCACTGTAGTATTTTTGTAGGAATCACATCTGGGAAGCGAAAGGATTAAACCCTTAATACAAGACCTACCATAAGTCAAAGTGATGGCAGTATCTCAGATGGCAAGTGGTAGTGTGTAGCAGCAGTGGCAGTCCTTGGCTGTTCCTCTGAAGCATCCCACCAGCCTTTGTTGGAAGACAAAGATGTGCATGTTCTCCACTGTCCACCGCCCCCCTGGAAAGAAAACAAGCCTGGCCTGCTGCCTCAAGTGTGGATGAACAATTTATATTTAACTGCCAGTCCAGCTGGTTTGAGTACATGGACTAGAAACTACTGCCATCTTGTTCTTTACCTCCGTTTCAAGTGGTGTTAACTATCACTAACAGCCAGACAGAAGTACTATAAAACAAATAACTTTCTTTAAACAAGCTTTCATCAATGCCTAGATTTCTCTGACTCTCCTGTTCTCTTTCTCTATACTTTTTGGGCTGAATCACTTCTTGCTAGCTGTTACCTCAACCTGCTCCTTCCCTCTGTGTCACTGAGTTTATCTCCCTGACTGCTGTCCTAGCTCTCTCACGTAGTTCCACACACAACCCCCCTCAACAAAGCATCTTTGGCTGACCCTGAACATAACCAGGACTGTAATTAATTGTTGAAGATCAAAAGATGTTGCTGCACACTACAAATTAAGCCAATTTTTTTCTCTTTATTTTTTATTTTTTTAAAGGTATAACATGTACTTTGACCTGTAGATGCCAAGTGCCTGTGTATGGACACAGAGCTGCCATTAACTATTGTTGTGTTGCCTCCCCACATTCTCCAGCAGAGGTCTATTCCAATCTGAATTGGCTTCTTGAAGCTATAGCTTTGAGCATAAACGTTGCATGAAAAAGGACCCATGTTCAACCCTGAGATTGTAGTGCTAGATCAGGGTTTCCCAAACTTGGGTCTCCAGTTGTTTTTGGGCTACAGTTCCCATCATCTCTGAACACTGGTCTTGCTAGCTAGGGATGATGGGAGTTGTAGTCCAAAAACAGCTGGAGACCCAAGTTTGGGAAACCCTATGATGGATGGTCCAATAATCTGACTCAGCAGAAGGCAGCTTCTAATGTTCCCAAACATATCATGCACTATTGAGCTATGCCTCATCTTTAAGAAGGGGACTGGTTACTTTTTTTAAAAGGTGCTTGTTTGTGGATGATTGAATGAGTAAAATCACTGTCCTTATGTAGATTTATGGTGACATTATGTAGATTTCTGGGACTCCAGCAGACTAAGAACAAGAGTGGCTCCAACAGCCAAGAAGGTGGTTTCTGCACATACTCTAGAGCAGCCTTTCTCAACCTGTGGGTCCCCAGATGTTGTTGGACTACAACTCCCATCACCCATAGCTAGCAAGGCCAGAGCTCAGGGATGATGGGAGTTGTAGTCCAACAACATCTGGGGACCCACAGGTTGAGAACTGCTGCAAATCTAGAGGGAAGTGAGGGGCAGATGGGGCTCATCAACCTGGAAAGGCAGCCCATCTGGGAGAAGGAAAACTCTGATCCTAAAACTCCACTGCCTCCATTTTCTTTGGGAGAAGAAAACGCTAAGGAGTAAACCCTACACAAATTCAGAACAGAGCCCCTAAGGTGGTTGGATGGCACCTTGTATGCCTCCTTCCAGAAATTCCTGCAACTAAGCTGATGCCAAACGTATTGCTGTGCTTTCCTTTGCACCACATCAGCAAGGTTGAGAACGAGGCCTCTTGTCATCTGGGAAGCCCAGGACCTCCATACACGCTACGCAGGCTTGTGCTCCAGGGAGGTCACTTCAGTGCTGCTAATGCAGCGGTTTGTCTTCAACTCCATTGTCTCTTGAGACAGACAGATGGCAACAACTGATATAGATTTCTGAGGCACAGGATCATTATTAATGTGAGTCGTTTTATTTTGTTTTTATATGTTCTGGAAGCTGCACAGAGTGACTGGGGAAACCCAGCCAGATGGGCAGGTGGTTATTATTATTATTATTATTATTATTATTATTATTATTATTATGCTGCTCACAAAAAGTTGAACTTCTTCAATATAAGGCTTGGCCTAGCAAGCAAATTTCCCTTGTGCAAGAGGATGCGTTAAGCAAGAGTGAATTAATCCACAGCTTTCTTTTTCTGCTCATTAGCAAAGGGTTTTACTCGCCACACTGTTGGAGTTCAGTGGAATAGGTTAAGCGGTACCCTGTTAAAGAGCCCAATGCACCATTATTGTAGTACCACTGGTGTCATGTCTCCTTCTAGTTTGTATAAAAAAGAGACTGAAAGAGGGAGAGAAATGCTGAGAAGGGGAGGGGGGGAGCATAATCTGACTTTTGAAACTTTCCTCAAGTCGAAGAAAGGTACTTTTGCATTTGTGCCAGCTACAGTAATTAGTAAACTTGTTCTTAATAGTGTTGTTAAAATGTAATTTTTTCACACTTTCTCTGACTTTGACACTGCTGCTTTTGAAACTTCATTTTGCACTTTGTTCCATTGTTCTTTAATCTGCTGCACTTTGCATTTAGTATCACTGAAAATTCGCACTTACTATGTCAATAACATCTGGCAAAATTGCCACCTATTAAGAGTAAGTGTTCTTTCCCCCCCACCCTCTCCTGCGAGAAATGTGATGGTGTATTATATTGGTTTCCCTTGAGAGGCTAAGGAGACAATTTTAAAGCAGATAAATGCATTAAAGAAATAACCTGAACTATGAGGGAAGGTTAACGAAAGTCAGAAAGTTTTTTTTTTAAAGCATTTTATTCCCTTTGTTAAAAGCAGCCTGTGCACGTTGGGAGTGGCTAAATTATTGGGCTATGGAAATGTTTGTGCATTTGGTTAGAAGCAACTTTCTAAGCCCACAGCCTCATGAATTTTCATAGGCTTCAGTTACTCTCTCCATACACCCACACACCTGGTTGTTGTCGAATTCCTGGTGAGCCAAAGCAAACAATTTATGGCGTCAGTGAACTCATTCTCCAAGTGGCAATCCTTGGGCCTTTCAGCACTTAATATTTATAGTGGTATAGTTCCTGATTCCCCCCCATCCCCAGATATTTTTGGGGGGCATGTTGCCACACAAAACCATCATTTTCCAGCCAGAACAGTGCACTTTTTTCCCCTACTGCAAAATATCCAATTGCAATGCAAGATCTAGAATGGACCTTCAATATTTCCAAATGTATGGTTGTGTGTATTATCCCTGTTTTTGTGTGGAAGGAGTTAGTGGGTGTGGTTTGGGAGACGTCCGTGTTGCTCCCCTCCCCTCTGGCCAATGTGAGCTGCCGGTTTGTGAGCTCAGTTCAGAGGAAGGATAATGGCAGACAGAGACAAGGGTGTCAGTATCTTCAGCCCACAGGCAGAGGTACCTGGCCTCCCCCGAGGCAATTGAGCGAGATACTGTGTGTTTACCGTCCGTCTGCGACCTCCGGCAGGCTAGGTAAACAAACCGGCAATCCTCCTCAAACGTGAGCAGGACACACCCTCCTCCTTCTCTCCCTCCCTGCACTCCCCCAGGGAGGGGAAGAAAGACAGACAGGAGTCCTTTTACATGTTTTATTCCTGTCACTCAACAGTACATAGAAATGTGACTGTTCCCTTCAGACTCCATCAGAAGAGTCACACACTCCTCCCCTGTACTTCCAGTACAGGTCATATAACACTCTGAGCTAACATCCGGTGCTCAGTACAGAGAATAGGCTCCACCTTTTCCCCAACAGTACATCTGCAAAACACAATATGCTGTTTTGCATTCCAGCCATCTGGAGCTGGCTTTTGCCTTGGTGCTTTTTCCCAACATCCTCCCCCAAAAGCATCAATTGGCAAAACATGATCCAGAGAAGAGAACAAACAGTTGTTATACATATAACAGTCCCCTGTTGTTTCAGTTCCACCCTTGGAACTCCCCACCACTGGTTCTACCAGTGTACCTCTCTGGTTGTCTGGCTTCCAAGGAATGAGTGCTTCTACATTACCTTGGCTAGCTACTCTCTGTTGTGTCTTTGTCTCTGACTTAGACACTGCTTTAACCTGCTTTGAGTTGTTAACAATAGCAACACATGCAACAGCTAAGTTAGCAAACTCTTTTGAGTACCTCTTTGGTGGTACACTCTTTGTGACTCTCTCAGACCTGCGTTTGAGGTTCTGATCCTCTGTGCTCACTGGTTCAACCTTTGGACTCTGTTGAGAACCAGTAGCAATCAGTGGTTCTTCCTTCACCTGTGAAGGTCTATCCATTGTGTGAGATTTCCTCTCAATGACTGTTACAACTGAACTCTCTGAGCTATCACTGTCATCGTCAGTACCACTGTAATCTGTGACATCAGAAAAATCATCATCATCATCTGAATCGTTTCCTGTGGGAAATGTCTGTACTATCCGCTCTTGCTTTGGAGCACTCTCTAGGAACTTTGTGAGAATCACCTGACCAGATTCAGACAAAATTACTCTGTAGAGACCCTTTTCATAACCCACAAAAATGCCTCTGGCATTCTTTACTCCACCTGGAGCTTCTGTTCTCACTTGAGACCCGAAAACCTTAAAATAGGCAACAGAAGGTTTTCTATTGAATAGCTTCTCAAAAGGAGAACATCCCAACTCTGTTGAGACCTTTCTCAACCACACATGAAGATAGGACGCTAGCGATTCGGCCCAATATTCATGTGGCAAATGTGAACTCAGCAATTGCGCATTCATCCCCTTTTGCAATTCTTTGTTCACTCTCACACAGACCCCCCTGTTCCACGCTTCTTGCGAAACTGCAACTTTGTGGTCTATCCCTTTTCCATCCAGGAACTTCTGAAACTTCTGTAACAGAAAAATTTGCTTCTCATCTGTGAAAAGACAATCAATGTTAGCATCATGCATATTTTTAACCTTGTCACAAAACTCCTGAAACTTTTCTAAAGTTTCTTGCGGTTTCTCCATCATATAAACCCAAGAATAATTAGTGAAACAATCCACACACAAAAGGTAATACTTTGCACTGCCTCTAGATGGTTCTAGAGGACCAATCACATCAGCATACACCCGCTGAAATGCTCTGTCGACCTTCTTCGTCACCTTCCTGGTGCTCGCACTGGTCACACCTGCAAGAGAGATTTCGTTAGAAACAGAAGAATTACATTTCATGTAATCACTTTGATCAAAAGTCAACAAATACAGTCCATCTTTCTCTTTGGCAGTAAGAAACATTTCTCCATCTTTGTAGATCTTGCAGCTTTTAGCATCACAGGACAGTTTCAGTCCTTTCTTTGCAATCTGCGACACGCTCAGCAGATTAAATCTCAGTTCTGGAACCAGGTAAACATCACCTATAGTCAAGTTCAGACTCTCAAGATACACAGTCCCAATTCCAGTCGCTTCCAACTCCTGACCGTTGGCCTGTTTCACAGCGAAGCTTTGCTTCTTCAACGTCGTAAACAGTTGTCTGTGCGGGCACATATGAACCGTGGTGCCCGTGTCAATTATGAATGCGTTCCCAACATCTGGCGTGGTTCCTTTCGCCATCATAGCCTTTGCAGGTTTCACCTGGCACTTGGTACGGCTTTTGCCTGACGCCTCAGGCTTCGTAGAGCTGCTCTTTGCTCCTCTTGACTGGCGCGGCTTCTTACAGTTTCGCTGTAGATGCCCAGTCTGTCCACAATTGTAGCATCGGACAGCACTCAATGCTACTCCATGCTTCCCAGTAGCATCATCAGTGGGGAGATTTGAACTCTGTTCTTCCCTCCCCCTGTCAGCAACACCCATTGCACCTTGTTCAGGAACACCAACATTTCCAACAACCACAGTTCCTGCACTCTCCCCTCTGGGGTCAAAGCTCTCCTCAGCTTTCGTTGAGCTCTTAGGAACTTGGCCAGCATGACCTTGGCTCACCCCTTCTGGGGTAGTTATCCATCCAGACCCTGATGAATAACTGTCTCTGGTCAGGGGAGATGAGTTAGGCAAGTCTCCCCCCTTCTTGGCATCCATTTTGAATCCAAGCCTCTTTCACACTGTCAAACAAACTGTAAAATCCAACAGTTGTTTTTTCCTTTCTCAGGCAGGCAAAACTGCAAGTTGTTTACGCTTTTTGCACCTGGCAGCTAAACTCTGGCTGCTATGAAAGTCCCTTCCAAGAGCACGTAAACTTTGTAGCCAAAACATTCTCTGGTTTTGTTTCGCTTTCCCAGGCTGACACTCACAGTCCAGCCCCTTTGCCAGTAACTTTCCAACTTTCCGTTACTTAGCAACAATGCATTTCAATGGGACTTCTTATCTTAACCACAAGAATTTGTGGAATGCAGGCCTCTTCTCCCGGAGCTGTATTTTTCCAAAACGCAGCTCCCCGTGAACCAGTGAATTAATCAGACTGCGTTCACACTTTTAGCCCGAAATGCAGCATACCTTGAACTTTGTTGCTCTGGAAAACACCTCTTCTTTCCACCAGCTGTCTGTTGAGCCTCTGGCTTCTTTCAGACGCTTGCCTTCTCCCTTGGAGCAGAGGAGGACAATCCACCAGCCTCTCATGCAGATGTCCGATGAATCGAAACCATCCTCAGGCTGCCATATGTCAGTATCTTCAGCCCACAGGCAGAGGTACCTGGCCTCCCCCGAGGCAGTTGAGCGAGATACTGTGTGTTTACCGTCCGTCTGCGACCTCCGGCAGGCTAGGTAAACAAACCGGCGATCCTCCTCAAACGTGAGCAGGACACACCCTCCTCCTTCTCTCCCTCCCTGCACTCCCCCAGGGAGGGGAAGAAAGACAGACAGGAGTCCTTTTACATGTTTTATTCCTGTCACTCAACAGTACATAGAAATGTGACTGTTCCCTTCAGACTCCATCAGAAGAGTCACACACTCCTCCCCTGTACTTCCAGTACAGGTCATATAACACTCTGAGCTAACATCCGGTGCTCAGTACAGAGAATAGGCTCCACCTTTTCCCCAACAGTACATCTGCAAAACACAATATGCTGTTTTGCATTCCAGCCATCTGGAGCTGGCTTTTGCCTTGGTGCTTTTTCCCAACAAAGGGGACTGAGTGAAAGACACGGCATCCATCAGCAGCTGCAGATAAAATGTCATCGCAATAACCAGTTTCGCCATAGCTCAGGCAAGCACGTAGTTCCTCTTCTAAGCTCCTTTACTCCCACTAGGTCAGTGTCCTGGAAAACTAGGTATTAGATGCTTTAAAAAGTTGTGAAAGGGCGATCCCTGTGTAGCATGCTCAGAACTCCAATATTTACTGCCTAGAAGAATGTGTGGGTTAATAATGGCTGCAACTGCAGCCAGAGAGCTTTTCTCAATTTGGGCACAATCCACCATTAGTGTGGAAAACCTTGCACTCCTTTTCAGTAACAGTGACATTTCTTTTATTTATTTATTGTATATATATACTGCCCTATACCCAGAGGTCTCAGGTGCAGACATGTGGCCCAAGGTGCAGAAAATCAATTGCAGATTCACTTTAAAAAATGTCAGATCAAACAGCAACTACACCACTATAAATGGTAAGTGCAGAAAGGTCCTTATGTAGCTATACTGGCACTGTCCATGCACGAGAGAGCAGTTTAGAGGGTCCCAAGGGACAATATCCAACTCACACATTCCATCAGTGCAAGGATTTGTGCTTATGCAATGGAAGCTCCCCCTCTCCTTCCATAATGTGTGCCCTGCACCCTCCCCAAACCCTCTCCGGAGGGTAGGGGGAACCCCTAGAACAAATTTCGGGGTGTGGGGAGAAAGGGATAGGGAAAGTCCTGCTGCACAAGCTTAAATACTTGTGCCGGTGGAATGAGACAGCTCCCCTTGGATGCAACCCAAGGTTTGCAGAAGTGCTATAACTGTCAGAGGAGGGGGCAAACCTAAAAGGATGTAACAAGTATTATGAGACACCTGTAGCATTGCCAGTTCTGTAGATCAAAACCATTGCTTGGGCCCATATAGGGAAAGATGATCATGAAAGCCAGCTGGTCCCAAGCCATGAAGGGCTTTATTTACCAACAGTAACACTTTGAACCTGGCCCAGTAGCAAATTGGAAACCAGTGCAGATCTCTAAGCAGAGGTGCTCTTCCAAACCTAAGAGGACAAATGGCCAGTCGTTTAATTATTAATTGACAAAAGTGCATTTTTATTGACAAAAGCAGCTCCTAAGGTGCACAGAAGACACACACACACACACACACAGAGAGAGAGAGAGAGAGAGAGAGAGAGAGAGAGAGAGAGAGAGACTGGACATCCACTTAGCTGGTATAACTTTCCCAGGCTTGTGCCACAACTGGATGGAGTGTTCGCCAGCAATTGGCAACTTCTCCTACATGGAAAATGCCGCTGTGCCTGCCTCTTCAAGCCTCTCCTGGACCTCGGAGACAGCAGGGAAGGGAACTGTTGGAATTTGAAGAGACGACTGGAAGAGTCTCTTGACACATCCTGTGCCTTCTCCCCTATCCCCATAAATCACTGCCTCTCTCTCTTGGGTCAGCCTCCACACACCCACATCCCGCCTCTGCCCCATACTCATCAGAGCCCTGCCAGTTCCCAGCAGGTGCTGTATGCCAACAGGGTCTCACTCCCATCAGCAACAACACTGCAACATTCTGCACTAACTGCAGTTTCCAGGTCAACCACAAGGGAGGGTGCACACGGAGTGTATTGCAGTAATCCAATCTTGAGAATTGCGTTTCAGCATGCAAACACGCACACGCACAGTTGCAAGTAAAATATTGCAGTGAAACAAGGACTTATATGCAGTTAACTAGGCAGATACATTGCAATCCTGCCTGGTTAAACTACTGAGGAAGGCTGCAATCCTAACTCTGTTTACCTGGAAGTAAACCCCAATGAGCTGAATGGGACTCACATCTGTCTAGACCTGGTTGGAACTGCAGCCATCTACGGCTTTGTTATCCAACATTAGAAGTGAATTCGAGGCACCGTGCCGCCTGCACAGTCCATCCCTTGATTTATTCAGCAAGACAGTCCTGCATGTTTGATTTCAAATGGGAAGTCCTTCAGAAAAAGGTTTACAGAATTGGAAGAGCCCAGCAAATTTATGAGGAAGCGTCATTTGCTGTGTTGTAGGTGAACATGCATTATTCCACATTATGTTAAAATATTTTGAACATACAGGGATTCACATTTGCTACCTTGCTGTCTGCTTGCTAGTCTCCACCTCCCTCCCCTTGTCACAATTTACATGAGGAATTTGTAAAGGGTTTTCTTCATTATAAATGGGGGGGGGGGACAGAACAGGTGATGTGTTACTGCTTCAACTTTAAATGTCTGTCATGAAGGACACAGAAGTAGCAGAAGAAAGCTCATTTTAATATTGTCACTGTTTTCTTTCTTCCACATATACAATTAAGGCTCAGCTATTTGCATCTGAATTGATCCTGAATTATAATATGGAGTTTACATACCACTGGTTACAAATAATGAGGTAGAAAAGAACAACAATTGCAGTCCTCCTCTCAGATTTCCCCCCCCCCCTTGTCTCCAAATTCCCCCTTTCTTTCCTTTATTGGCTACCATTTAACATCTTTTCTCTGACATGAATGCATTTCCCCCCTGACAGAAATGACTCCTTTGACAGCGCCGGTTTTGAAATAATTTTGAGGCACAAAGGATTGTTCTTTACCACACAACTAATGAGCATAAACATATATCAAAATGGCTCATGTGTTGTCCAGTGTTATCCAAGTGGATAATGTGGAACTCATGGCAAGTCCTCTTTGTTATGAGCACCAAAGTCACTTTGAATTTCTTAATTTAGAAAGGATTTGTTTTTCCCCCTTCTCTCATAATAATCAGAGGGAGGGTATTAAAGGAGAAGGACTCTGGCACATCCAATTCCGAAAGCAGAGAATATGTCCACCATCTTGGCTCTAATGAAGAACCCAGCTGGATCAGACTGAGGCCACATCTACAGCATACATTTGAAGCACTCTTAAACTACTTTCTTAAAACCATGGCTTCCCTGGAAAAATCCTGGAAACTGTAGCTTGTTAAGGGTCTCCTAACAACTCTCAGTGCCCTTAACAAAGTACAGTTCCCAGATTCTTTGGGGGAAGCCATGGCTTTTAAAGTGGTATAAGAGTGCTTGAAATGTATGATGTGGATGAACTTTTTGACATGGTTTTCTTGAAAAGTCATGATATGAGGGAAATAAAACATCCCCAAAGATGTCTGTCTGTCTGTTCTTTCTTTCTTTCTTTCTTTCTTTCTTTCTTTCTTTCTTTCTTTCTTTCTTTGAAAAATAGGTAGATATCAAAAGGAAAATACCTGGATGCCTCGATCCAGGTCTGAGGCAAGTACTTTTTGGTGAGAGAATCCCAGTAGAGTTTTAAAATCACAAATTATGCAGCAAAGTAAAGCATGGAAATATAGGTTGCTAGACCTTTAAGATATCCTGTTTTAAGTTGCTTCCAAAGTTCCGCTCTTCCCATAGCATAGAAAGAGATCACATGTTTGGTAATTTAAAAATGGTTGACTTACAAACCCTTCTAAGGTCAGATTCATGTGCTTTTCCATACAACAGTCAGAAAACACAGGCAGTAAAACTTAGGTTCCAGAGTGGTGAATGTTTCTAAATTATTTTTATAGAAATACAAAGATGGCTTGCTTAAGCTGCACGATCTGAGCTTGGAGCAACCAGTTCAGACCTCCTTACTTGTAAGGTTCACCTGGTGGAAAGAGAGAGAACAAAGAGCTTGATAACCCTTCCTCCCATGGTAAGGGGGAGTGACCTAGCTAAGCCTGGCAGGGCAGCTTCCTCTGTGGTCTTAACCCCTTCATGCATTAATTAGACTTAAGCATGTTGGTTATAGGAGGCTGGTTGTCCCACAAAAGATTGGAGTGGGTGAGTTTCCCTGAAAATGTTCAGAAAGGGCTGGCTTACATTAATTAATTTTATGAAATGGCTACGATTCCCCCATCCTAACCTTAAAAATAAAAAAGTTTGTGGCCACAAGGATCTTTATAGCTCCTTATCAATGTTTTCTGATCCAGGAACATCCATGTGAACAGCGCCACATTGTAAAGTAGTATTAGTCTCTGGCCACCATTTTGCAGCCTGCACAATGCCCAGGACTCAACACCTCTGCAACACAAAGGCATTAGAATATTTTGCAGGAGGAGTGCGAAAAAGAACATTCTGAGAAATCTCTCAGGAAAAAATAATTCAGAAAAATATTTCATGAGAAATTTCTTCTCAATGATCTATGGAGTTCTGTGTTGAGTTACTATTCTGAGAAGTGTAGCTTAGGGTGCTGAAAGCTGTTTGGAGACCCCCTAATCCCAACCACAGAGCTATAATTCACAGAGTTCCCCAGGATCAGAGATTGATTGTTAAATCTATCTTTGGACTTTTAGCTCTGTGAATCAAACTGGTCTCCTCACAACTCCCAGCACCCTTAGCAGACTACGGCCCTCGGGCTTCTTTGTGGGAAGCCACGGATGTTTAAAGTGGTATAATATTGCTTTAAATGTAAGGTGTGATTGTGGCCTCAGAAGCAGAGTGTGAAGGCAACAGCCATCCACTGTTATTTGCCTTTAGCATCTAATACTCGGATGCACACTGACTCTGAAGAGGAAAGATCCATTTACCCATCATGGATAATGGCCATTGATAGCCTTGTCCTCCACGAATTTGTCTAATCCCCTTTGAAAGCCATCTAAGCTAGCGGCTAAGCCCACATCTTGTGGGGAATGCCATTAAGCTAATTATATGTTGTGAAAAGTAGTTGCTTTGTCTGTCCTGAACTCCTGCCACTCAACTTCATTGGGTGACCCAGAGTTCACCCAAGAGAGGGAGGGGGGGGGACTCTTTCTGCCCACTCTTTTCAGACTATTCATAATTTTATAATGTCCTATCCCTATGTAGTCATTCATTTTCCTTCGGAGAATAAATGTCCCAAATACATTCGGCTTTTCTCAGAAGGAAAGATGCATACCCAGTGCTATTTTTCTAGAAAAAGAGGTGCCGGAACTCAACATGAATGCCTCTCTTGTTCTCTTATAATAACAAAGGCGCCCACCTGAGAGGTGCCAGAACTGAGTTCCGGTGAGTTCCGGCTGCAAAAAAGCCCTGTGCGTACCACCCACCCAACATGTTTAGGGAAGTTTTTAATGTTTAATGCCGTACAATGGTATCTCTGGTTGTGAACGGGATCCGTTCTGGACGCCCCTTCACAACATGAAAAGGCCTCAACCTGAAGTGCCGTATCTGCACAGGTGCATGGCACGATTTGGCTCCTGTGTGCATGTGCGAAGCACGATTTAGCGCTTCTGCGCATGCATGAGCGGCGAAACCCAGAAGTAACCCTTTCCGGTACTTCCGGGTCACTGCGGGAAGCAACCTGAAAAAACATATCATGAAGCAAACGTAACATGAGGTATGACTGTATTGTGTTTTTAATATTTGGTTGGGAGCCGCCCAGAGTGGCTGGGGAAACCCAGAAGAAGAGTTTGGATTTGATATCCCGCTTTATCACTACCCGAAGGAGTCTCAAAGTTGCTAACAATCTCCTTTCCCTCCCTCCCCCACAACAAACACTCTGTGAGGTAATTGAGGCTGAGAAACTTCAAAGAAGTGTGACTAGCACAGCCAGATGGGTAAAGGTAAAGGTAAAGGGACCCCTGACCATTAGGTCCAGTTGTGACCGACTCTGGGGTTGCGGCGCTCATCTCGCTTTATTCGCCGAGGGAGCTGGTGTACAGCTTCCAGGTCATGTGGCCAGCATGACTAAGTCGCTTCTGGCGAACCAGAGCAGCGCACGGAAATGCCGTTGACCTTCCCGCCGGAGTGGTACCTATTTATCTACTTGCACTTTGACGTGCTTTCGAACTGCTAGGTTGGCAGGAGCAGGGACCGAGCAACGGGAGCTCACCCCATTGCAGGGATTTGAACCCCCAACCATCTGATCGGCAAGCCCTAGGCTCTGTGGTTTAACCCACAGCGCCACAGGTATAAATAAACAACAGCAACAACAACAACACCAACAGCAACATGAGCAGCACTGGTGGTATGCTGATGACAACCTGGATAGCTCAGTTGGTTAGAGAGCAGTGCTGAATATGCCAAGGTTGCAAGTTTGATCTCCGTATGGGATGGCTGCATATTCCTGCATTGCAGCAGGGTGTTCTAGAAGATCCTCAGGCTCCCTTCCAGCTCTACAATTCTATGAGTCTATGACTCATTAAGAAGGAGATGTCTCATTAAAGGGAGATGTGGGTGCTGAACTATAACCAGGTGCTTGATCCTCCTTGCATATTGCAGTGGTCCTTTGGTTCCTCCTTTTTTGAAGTTCTCCCTCCTACTCCGGGTGCAAATGCCTCGTTTATGAATTAAAACAACACATTGCTTACACCATTCGCAGCAGTTGTACCAGGTAAAGCAATTTTTGTGCAGCTGGCCCTGTGATGCAAGTGCCAGCATCCAGAGTTGTCAAAAATTGCCACGGTAAGCTTTCCAGATGTAAAGTTGCTGCTCACATGACAATTTTTAACATGTGGAAATATTCTCCCGAGTTACTGTTCCACATCATACCTGCAAATGTAACAGCATCAAATTAAAGGAGAATAGCAGTTCCTTGCCTATAGTGTGTTTTCCCAAGCATTTGGGATGTGAATCCACACAAAAAAAGAGATTATTTTTTTTTGCAGTGCTGAACCACATCATTAATATGTATCACATATTGATCATTATCTTCAGTTGCCTTAATTGCACACCATGCTCCCCTTTCAAAAGTACAGCTAACTCTCTTTGCAGTAGATGCAGCAAAATGAATTACGGTTGTGCATTGCATGTGCTTAATTGTTGGCTGTTTGACTTAATTGCACACCCACTTGTGCATCCAATCAGCTTTACTTTGTGGCTCTGACAATAACACGATCAAACCTTCTGCCTGCTCAGTACACTTATTTGAAACAGTGAATATGTAGGTTTTGTATCTGAAGTGGGAGATTGTAGGCATCGGTGACGTGATTGAACTCCCTTGGAAGGAACACCTAGGTGTTGCCATCCTTTCTGATCACACGTGTATCTCCTGAAACACAGGTATGATTCACAGAATCATGCCTGTGCCTTTACAAAAAGAGAGAGAGAGAGGAAATGGTTAGCCCTTGAAATGTACAATACCTTGTAATCCATATTCCACTAGAGGTCATAGTTCCCTGTTTGAGGACAGCTGTGCAAAGTAGCACCTTTTCCTCTGAACTCCCGTACAGATGACCCAGTTACTGTCAACACTTAATCATTCGCTTCTGGGAGCAGAAAATACTGAAGGGACAGCATTCTTACCAAGTGGAGCAAGAAGCAATTATGTACATTGCCAAACAATGTTGGCATCATTTAAGGAGACATTTTGCATGAAAGTTTGATCCCAGTTTTGAGACCCTTGTTGTAAGAGGGCAAGTAAAAGGAGATATCCTTGTCAGCTGAACAAAATTAACACATGCAGTTCATTTAATCGTACCCTTATGGCCTAAGTACTAAGCAACCTGTGCGCCTTGCGCATGCCAGTTATTAGAGACAGTTTACGCCACACCAACTGATTTTCATGGTTGTCAATGATGAAGGTTAGCTTTTATTAAAGAAGTGTTTGGTAATGGCCCCAATCCACTGGAAGCAATCTATAGACCTCTCCTGCTGAAATTGCAAAAGGGTGCTCCATCCAGCCATCTCTGTGTGTGCTTGATGCTACTGAATTGCTCAAGATCAACAGATACTAAATGGTGGGAAGAGAGAATTTCCTGCTGGTTAGGAAGGCTTTAATAATAATAATAATAATAATAATAATAATAATAAGTAAAATAAATAAATAAATTTATACCTCGCCCATCTGGCTGTTTCCCCAGCCACTCTGGGAGGCTCCCAATCGAGTGTTAAAAAAATACAGTATTAAATATTGAAAACTTCCCTAAACAGGGCTGCCTTCAGATGTCTTTTAAAAATAGTTGCTTATTTCCTTGACATCTGATGGGAGGGCGTTCCACAGGGTGGGTGCCACTACCAAGAAGGTCCTCTGTCTGGTTCCCTGTAACCTCCCTTCTCACAATGAGGGAACTGCCGGAAGGCCCTCGGTGCTGGATCTCAGTGTCTGGGCTGAACGATGGGGGTGGAGACGCTCCTTCGGATATACAGGACCGAGGCCATTTAAGACACACAAAAAGCAGAACTACTTGAATACAACAGTATTCATGTCCACTTTAAAAATGACCCAGTGGGAATGATGCTACAGCATGACTTCCAGTGATGTGTGTGTGTTCCTTTTTGTTCACATTTGGACAAGGGTTTCCTATAAACATTTACAAAGAAGGTGAATGCATTATTTACATCTGTCTTCACAGCAGAACGTATTGCCAGCTCAAAACCCAGAACCCACCAACATTCTAAAAGAATTTCTAAAGTACCCTGGAAAAAAGGCTGAAAAATGGAAGCATCTCTCACGGAGGAAGCAAACTGTTGAGAAACTGAAGGACAGATATTTGGCAAAGCAATGATTTCAACCCATGCATATAATACCCCCAGCCTTCTAAATGTATTTGTGCCCCATCTTCTCCTTTTGCCATAGGTAGCAATATGGATCAGATTTTTATTATTATTATTGAATCTTGGGGCTTATGTCATTAGTGTTTCATGTGAACATTTGCAAAAAAAGAAGTTTTTTGTTCTTTTTATTACTTGTTCCAGTCTATGCAAGTTAGTCATGTCTTGGAAGTAAATTGTTCCCTTAAATAGTAGGTTGTTGACTTATTTGCTCCATATGTTTTCTCACAATTAAAAATAACTTCAATGCCATAATGTCCCAATTAAAATAAGAGGGAAAACCATGACTAACTTTCTTCAGAGTGTTACTTGATCCTTTAATTGTACTTAATCTTTTTTCACCATTGTCACTCAACCTTCAGTCTTCTTAGCTAGCTGCTTAGCCACCTGCATTAACACTGGTGATAATGTGGTGTGACAACTACTGAAAACCAGAAATAGCTGGAAAAACCCTAAGGAAATTGAATCTGTTTGATTCTCATGCTCAGTTCAAATGTTATGAGAAACCATGGTTGTTGTTTTTTGCAATGAGAACAAGCTGCAGTAAGCCACAGTCTCGTGTGTTTCCCCCCCTCTCCTTTTTGTGCCTGTGAGGAAGAGAGCTACCTCTTTCAGTTTTAAGCTAACCACAGTTCCCCATGATATTGAAACTCAGGCAATTGTGATCTGATTGCGCTGTAGTTAGTAAAAACTAGCCAGGATCAAACCATGGTTTTAGCTCTTGGTTGCCATTTGTTCTCAAAACACTGTTTAGCCAGAGCACAGTTCTATGAGTTCAGGCATCATGGGGAACTGTGGTTAGTTTAAAATGGAAAGTGACTTCTCTTCACGGGTTCGAAAGCAATCATGGGAGGGGGAGTGCATGAAGCTAGTGGGAGTTAATTCTCATAGCACAAAATCATAGGTGTCTGTTATATCAGGACTGAGAGTTGCTCTGTACAGTCAATACTGAAGTTCTGGGTAACAAACAAACAAACAAACTGGCTAAACAATGCACCAGCCGAAACCCTCATTGCACTGTGAAAATTCCTGGCATCCCTCACTGGGAATATTTCGTGCCTGATACCCTGGAGAGTTGCGACCAGTCAGTGTAGACAATATTGAGCTAGATGGACCAATGATATGACTCAGTAGAACTCAACTTCCTATGTTCTGGTGTTCTACATACAAAGGGTTATTAACATGGTCACTCCTAAGTACTTTCCAGTGCTTTGGATCTGAGGTACGTTATTGGCTTCTGGATGATGACGTAGACTGCATAATGGGTTGAGCACAAATGTCATAAGTCTTATACCAAAGTTAACTAAGTAGTAATAATAATAATAATAATAATAATAATATACAGGACCGAGGCCGTTTAGGGCTTTAAAGGTCAGCACCAACACTTTGAATCGTGCTCGGAAACGTACTGGGAGTGTAAGTTAATAATAATTCAGCAGCCACAGTGGGGAATAGTGGCCCCCTCAATAGGGGGGGACTCAGCCCCCTGCCCACGAATATTGAGGGGGGCCAAGCATCTTCTGCCCCTATAGTTGGTGTGCCTGACAGCAGGAGACTGTTGGACCCTGGCCAAAGATTGCAGCGAAGTTGAAAGCACGTTGCTTTCGATGAAATGCCCCCCCCCAAATACTTCCTGTAGTCTACAATGTTGACCCCATCCATTTGGCATCTTTTGCATGAAGAAATATACTCTCTCCATTGAAGTAGATGAGACAGAATGGGGTTGCAGAAGCTTTGTTGAAGCATTTGCTTGTATGGGAGATTTATACACCACTAAACATTACCAAATGTCATGGCAGCATGCAAGAACAACAGGAATACAGTAGATAAAAAAAGCTATCCAAAGAGAAATCTGACTGATGGCTCTGGAAAGGGCAGAAGAAATAGGAGCTGCTCCCCCCCCCCCCCCAGCATGCAATGAAAAGTGTACGATTTTGGGTCCTGTCTAACTTCAGTGGGCAGAAATAATGAGATAAGGTCATGCATGCAATGGGCACAGTGGAGAACAAGCAGAGCTTTGGATCGGCTGCAGTCATTAAAAAATATATGTTCATTTACCCCAGAGATAGATGTACAAATCCTCGGCATGCATGACTTGTAATGCTCTTCAGGTCCTAATATAAATGCAGTATTTTAATAAAGATGGTGTTTGCTTGTCTAAAACTCACTTGTGATCTTAGCTGCTCTCGGAGCACAGAACCATGATAGCTTTAGAGCCTGATCCTATACATATTTACTCAGAAACTGTTCTTCTGTCCCCAGTGCTTGAAATAGGTTATCTTCTCTTCTTCTTGTTGTTGTTGTTGTTGCTGCTGCTGCTGCTGCTGCTGTTGTTCTTGTTCTTGTTCTTGTTCTTCTTGAATTTATATACCACCCTATACTCAGTATATTTTGGAATTATGGTGCTGGTGCTGGAGGAGACTCTTGAGAGTCCCATGGACTGCAAGAAGATCAAACCTATCCATTCTGAAGGAAATCAGCCCTGAGTGCTCACTGAAAGGACAGATTGTGAAGCTGAGGCTCCAATACTTTGGCCACCTCATGAGAAGAGAAGACTCCCTGGAAAAGACCCTGATGTTGGGAAAGATGGAGGGCACAAGGAGAAGGGGACGACAGAGGATGAGATGGCTGGACAGTGTTCTCGAAGCTACCAGCATGAGTTTGACCAAACTGTGGGAGGCAGTGGATGACAGAAGTGCCTGGCGTGCTCTGGTCCATGGGGTTGGACACTACTAAACGACTAAACAACAACAACAACACCCAGTATATACTAGTGAGGAGTGATAGACAGAAAGGCAACCTGTTCTTCCTCCTCAGCGATTCCTTCTGTTTTTAGGAACTGCTTGTTGGTTAAGTAGATCTCTTCCTTTCAGGCTTGTACTTCTTCTCTGCTTTTTCTCCAAGTCAGTTGCAGTATGAGTTAGCATGTTAACTTCTCGGCTCCATCTTGGCCAAATGCAGAACCTATACCTGGAGTAATAAACCTTAAGTTTCCTTTATCCTTTCAACCGGCAGTCTTACCAGACTATTTTTTTCTGCACGCAGCTGCAACATATACCCCAAAATCCAGGACAGTGGACCTTTTCCCCAGATGAGTGTGTGCACAGGATTGCAGCCTGTTATGTCAAATCTGCCTCAGTCCACAAGCTCTGCAGTGTCCCAGGGGATGCAACTACTCATGCATCTGCATACATCAACCCCATCAGCCAAAATGCCATCTCACGTTCTTTGTCTGCGATCCCATCTGACACCAGCTGCTACCAATCCCCTTAAATTCTTTTGCTGTGCATTCTTCAGCTCCCTACATTGCAAGCCTACACAGTGAGTGGGTCCAATGGAGGGCACAGAAGATGGGAACTGAAACAAGGTGGCTGCATGTGTGGTGAATCTTGGTTGGTTCAAAGGGGATCCTGGAATGACATCCCTTCCCTTTTATTTTGTTTAATTGCTTTGGTACATCGAGGACTTCCGGGGTGGCGCCATCGGCAATGGCGGACTCCCTCTGAACTGGAGGGACTAGCTCAGCGCGAAACGGGTCTTTTCCGCTACGGTGAAGCGGGGACCCTTTCAAAAATCACAGGCGGATGAAGCCTGTGACCATGGGACTCGGCGGGCACCCTTAGCACCCCCCCAACCCGCAAAGGAACCCACTAATGGGCTCCGAAGCGAAAAGGGGGAAGAGGCGCGGTGCTGTGAGTCAACTGCTTTTTCCGTGGAGCGAAGCGGCATAGCCGTTGCCGGAGAGCGCTGCCTTTTTCCTGGGACAATTTGGCTTCTAAAATAATCACCCATGAGTACTTAAACTTTGGACAATTGGACTTTAAATAAGGACTTGCGAGCAGAAAGGAATTAGACTTAAAAATTTACTTCAATTTGGTACTGAAACGGGAAGGTCTAAACAGGAAGTCAGCCTTCCGTTTCTTTGTAGACAGAATAAAGCAAAGACAACGTAAACTAGAGCTCAGAAAATCGCTTCTAAAGGATTGGCTTTCATCATTTAAAATTGTTGAACTCCCCTTCGGTAGCAGGAGAAGAAGGGGGATTTTTTTCGGACTGTTTAAACCTGCAGAAGTGAGTTTAAAGTAAAGTAACTTTCCACCGTCCTGATCCTGGATGTCCGGGGTGTCAGGACCGATGTTTGAAGCTCATTGACCAGAGACAAACGTTTTTGACAGATAGCTAAAAGAAGAGAAACATAGTGATTCCACTGTTTCCTTCCGCATTTTAAAGGAACAAATATCGACAAAATATCTTAAAAAGGAAACTTTGTTGCTAGATTTGCCCTTAAAAGAAAGAACAAATAGAAGTTTCCCCCCTAGAGGGAGACTGTGAAACTGTAACTAATTCCAGGGAGCTTGCAGCTGTCACAGATTACAATCGTGGGAATAGATTTGTGACCTTGTAGGACAATGTATTCAGAAGCTCTGTTGTGTGCTCTCTGTAAAACAAATGCCCTACTGGAACAGTTAAATGAGAAGACGGATTTGATGACTAATGCGGTCAGAATTTTTGAACAGGCAGTGGGAAACTATATGGAGCTCACCCAGGATTTAAATCAGGAGTGTGCCCTGACTGAACAGATGAGAGAAGAGGATGTTGCTGAATCTTGGGCGCCAGAGATGGAGGGAGCTGTGGCCCTGCAGGAACATGAGCTTTTGGAATTGACATATGAACTTGGAAAAAGCCAGATTTGGAAAGATAAAGTTTGGACTGGTTTGGAAATGGGGGGTTGGATAGACCCCCCTATGCAGGGATGTTTGGACTTTCCGAGTCTGGCAATGGGCCGTGAAATGTTTGGAACTGTGGGGGCTCTCAATTTGGGAGGGATTCTGAAACATGTTTTTAAATATCACATGGAGTTTAGTCTGGACTATGGAAAAGGGGCTGATTTGTTGAAAAGGGTCAAAAACATTACCAAGCTGGAGTTCCCACGAGTGAAAGGAGAATATGAAGAAGAGCCGCGGAAGGGACATGGAAGAGACTTAAGGGCCTTGGATATAAGGTTACCAGGTTAATGCGCTAGATCAATGGGATAAAAAGGACTGACAAAACCTGGGACCAGGAGGAAGGGACGCTGGATGAAGATTGGATTGTTTTTATTTCTTTTTTTATTACTAGGATTGTTTTATATAATTGATGAATGTTAGGAAAATGTTGGAACGAAATTACTTGGCTCTAGCAAAAATGTTTAAAGAATTAGGTAAGAATATTATGGTTATGAGAAGTTGGTAAAAATAAGATTTAAGTTTTAAGTTTTAAGGTTTTTTATAAGATAAGATGAAAATAGATTAAGGTAATGTAATGACAGAATATTATGAAATATGGAAAGGATTTGCTGTGATAATTATTAACTAGGATACAAAAAAAGGGAGGAGGAGGAGGTCAAAGAAAGAAGGTAATGAAAGTTGAGGATTCTTTTTTCTCTTTGTTTTTTCTTTTTTCTTTTTCTGCTTTGTTTTTTCTTCTTCTGTAATTCCAAATTTTTTTCAATAAATATCATTTAAAACAATAATAATAATTGCTTTGGTACATCTTTCTGCATCTACTCACATTAGCTCAAGGCCTGGCTAGACATGTTATTATTATTATTATTAATAATAATAATAATAATAATGTATTTATATCCTGACCTCCCCAGCCGAAGCCAGGCTCAGAGTGGTTAACAACAGTAAAATGATAAAACATTCTAAAAGAATTTCATTATAAAATTAATTCAAATCAGATTAATGGCAACCATTGGGCTAGAGTTCTGTGAGGATTGCCAAAGGAGGGAGTCAGGCTGTGCCCTGGCTAAAGGCCTGGTGGAACAGCTCTGTCTTGCAGGCCCTGCGGAAAGATGTCAAGTCCCGCAGGGCCCTAGTCTCTTGTGACAGAGCGTTCCACCAGATCGGAGCCACAGCCGAAAAAGCCCTGGCTCTGGTTGAGGCCAGCCTAACCTCTCTGTGGCTCTGGGACCTCCAAGATGTTTTTGTTTGAAGATTGTAAGTTCCTCTGTGGGACATACCAGGAGAGGCGGTCCCGTAGGTACGAGGGTCCTAGGCCATATAGGGCTTTAAAGGTTAAAATCAGCACCTTAAACCTGATCCTTAAAAGTGTTACTGTACTGAATGTGCATGTAGCAGCAGCTGGGGGGCATGGGGGAGTAATGATAGCAAGTGGGGGGGGAGAGAGAACCCTTTCCTCTCTTCTGTGGTCCTGACTTCCCCAACCTCCACTCCATTGGGAGGAAATCTCCCCCGATGCTAGAAATAGCTTCTCGAACTCCCAAAATGGAATAAGAGACAAATTAACCTCTTGAAATGCAAATAATTGCTGAACTCACAGCCTTTGAAGCAGCACAACTGTAAGCATGTTTACCCAGAAGTAAATCCCATTGTGTTTAGGATGTGCATGGGCTTTCAGCCTACAGATATATGTGTGCGATTTTCTGTGCATGTATCAAACTGAGAGGGAAAAAAGAGACACTTTAAAAAATCATCCCAATCGTGCCATCGTAATTCTTGTACATGCACACACTACATGCTTCTTCATATTCCTACAGGGCCACCTCTCCACATACATATGTGTGCATGCATGTACTCTGCAAGTAATGAAGTAGTGCATGCTCAGTGTTCCTGCACCAGATGCAGTTTAGCAAACAGATGTTTCTGCTGTCGTTTCTGACAGCACTGATCACTTGTGGAAAGGGGGACTGATTCCAAGCACCCCTTCCCGAAACAGGTGAACATTGTCATCAGAGCTGCTACCAGTGCTACCCATCTGCTTAGAAACAAGAGAATATCCTGTTGTGTGGGATGTATGCAAGCAGCTTCTGGGATGGGGGCCACTGTCCCTGTGCAATTTCTACATTTGCTGCTATGTGTATATATTTGGTGTTGCATCTCTCATGCTCGCTGTTCAGCTGCGATGATGAGGCACATGTTTTAATAACAAGGGTTCCTGGCTGCTAAAACGTGTCTCCTGAGGTAAATGCCACTTCTACTGGGAACCAAGTCATGCTTTGTGTTCTTGTCAGGGAACTAGTTTTCTGTAATGGTATTCTCCGCGCCAACCGCTCCCCCCCCCCCCCCACCGCTGCCACTCCTCTCACCTCAGAAACGCTGGTACAGTTTAAGAATCTCTCTCCTGCACAGAAAGCATGGCACTTCCAAAGAATCAGGTTGTTGTACGAATCTCAATAAAAGCTGGAGGTCATTACTGAAAATTGCATTTTCTGCGCGCACAGATTTTCCTCCTTTTGAAGAGTTTGTGCAGCTTTTCAACCTGTTGAGCTCAGAAAACCCACTTGCTAGCCATGACAACATCTGATTCACACTATGAAAACAAATAAAGGTTGGTGTCAATTATATGAAGGTTACTCATATCCTGTGAAATGTATATTTCCTAAAAGCAGCATACACACACAGAGAGAGAGAGACAGACAGACATAGTATGTGTATATTGTTCAAAAGTTCATTTGTGTTCAAAGCAAATAAACTTCTGGTTTAATTTACAATGTAGGCACAAGGCTTTATGATATCCTGTTATAAGAAAGAGATGGGGGGGGGAGAGAAAAATGCTTCTGTTTGTTATGTGTTCCTTACAGTGATATTGTTATCATCATCATCATTATTATTATTATTTAGACTGCGTGGTTTTTAGAGGTTTTTTTAATACATCCAGGGGGAGCTAGGGAGTAACAGATTTGCTTTTTCCTAAAGATGAATAAGGAAATATGGATGTGGATAAGAATGAAAGAAATCACCAGTTTTTGTTTTATTTCCTGCTCTTTCTCTCTGCCCACCGAATGCCAACTTAATTTTTTTATTATTATCAGAAACTGGTCAGATGTTCTCAGAGTGGCAGAGAGCTTGCCAAGGTCACTGTCAAGGACAAAGGAATCAATTAGTATGCAGATCAGAACCAAGGAGTTCAAAGGTATTGTTCAGATTCAATCACATTAGCCTGGCCAGTAATGAACAAGCGGCATGACCTTAATCATGGAGTCTAAGCCACGCCTTGAAAGAATGTGTGTGTGTGTGTGTGTGTGTGTGCATGAGAGAGAGAGAGAGAGAGAGGGAAGAGGTATAGAAAGCCCTTTAAAAGAAAAAAAAAAAGAAACAGTCTAAATGCTGCTGAGCAAAATTAGCCAACCCCCCAAATATTTTATAGGCCATCTATATTTCAGCAGCTGCAGAGTCCGAAGCTGAACTTGTAACTTAAGAAACATTGCCACTGAGTCACACATTTAGGATACTTGAATGAAAACGAATGCCCAACCCATTGCTAATAAGTGATTTGTTGCAAGATACATAGCTAACTTCTGGTGTTCTGTGACTGCAGACTCCCAGTGCTGCTGGTTTTTCCTTAAAGGCATGAAGCAGTACACAGATTGCTCTCTCATTCCCCTCCTGCCTTGCATTTCATTTCCTCTTTCCCCTTGCCTACTTAGATGAACAACTGGTGGTAATCTGTGGGCATTCTGAAAATTCAGTCCTGGGCAGAGTGAATGTTCGTAGGACATTGCAGCACATAATGCAGGTTGGTGGAGCCTTAGAGTCTGAATTGCCAGGTTTCTTAAAGAAAGTGTATGTGAAATGGACAAATACACGTTGCA
>NC_138028.1:19246106-19271106 GCF_964106645.2 Podarcis pityusensis | reverse complement strand
AAAGCTTTTTTAAAACCCTCGTTCTGGTACCATAAAGGGCATCTTCTCCACCCCCCCTCACACCGCCGCGGCTTCTTCCTTAGTTCAGAAATAGATTCCACTAAAACTGTTTGCTGAAAATTCATCATTTGCTTCTATCATTTATCCTGTCCATTAGACTCACCACTGTTGGTGCATTTTCTCATTGATTTACATATTTCTGTCAAGTACTGTTATTTATGTTCTGTGATATTAACATCGCTACTTGTACCATTAAGATCATTAGCGATGTTAGCTAGACCCAGCTACTCAGCTAGTAACAGGAGTTAGTAGGCCTTGCCTGCGCAAGGATTATGGCGCTGCTACGTAGTTCGTCAAAATGAGTTTTAGTGTCAATAACCATTTAAATGAAATCATCCTAACCACTTTGCCAAAAGGGCTCAAGCATCACGATTGACTTTGCCTCCTCCTAAAAGTTCTTTTTTTTATTCCATCTCAGTAAAATGGGGGCATCTTCTGCCTTGGCAGTGTGATAATATCTGATTTAAAGATAACCAAAGTAGCGTGTGTGTGTGTGTGTGAGAGAGAGAGAGAGAGAGAGAGAGAGAGAAACTGCACTGCCCAAACAACATCCGAAAAGCTCAAATGTAGCAGTTCCAAGAACTATGATAGTAGGATATTTCTATTACTTCCCCCCACTTCAAAAAATCCATAATCTCAGGCCCACTTTACATCGATAAGCCAAATTCATAGGACTGTAGAACAGCATACATATAAGTATTCGTAAAGGAAAGGTAATTGACGGTGCAATTGATTGAATAGTTTCTCTATTTCAATAAGAATAGGAAAATAATTTATCTATGGGAATTAAATATTGGAATATTCTCTCAGGGTGACAGGCATTCAGAATGTGAAAATAGTAGCATTTTTAATATTTATTTTTTACTTTTTAACACCGTCAGGTTTTCAGGTCAAGAGACATTTCTGTTTGCTCTGGGTATTGGCCCTTAATTTGAAGGGTGGCATTGTGACCTCTTTTAATGGAATGGGATTTTTTAGCCTGTCTTTTAATTGTATACTGTAGCTGTGTTTTTCTGGGGTTTGGCTGCTCTTAATTATTTTTAATGCAAGTTTCTTTGGGTCACTCTGTAAGAAAGGTGACTAACAAATCATAACAATATAATAAAAAATATACTATTAGTACTATTAACTTGGCACCCAAAATTTCATGGAAATTTGTTTTGTTTATAATTGCATGAGAAATTGTCTCCATGAAGATGAAGTACTTTCATAGCTACAGCAGTGATAACATGAGTTTCTCTGCTGTGCCTTTTTGAGTTAAGCAGTCATGCACACTGTAGACCAGGGGTCAGCAAACCTTTTCAGCAGGGGGCCGGTCCACTGTCCCTCAGACCTTGTGGGGGGCCAGACTATAATTGGGGGGGGGGGTGAATGAATTCCTATGCCCCACAAATAGCCCAGAGATGCATTTTAAATAAAAGGACACATTCTACTCATGTAAAAACATGCTGATTCCTGGACAGTCCG
Source organism: Podarcis pityusensis (assembly GCF_964106645.2). NCBI lineage: Eukaryota > Metazoa > Chordata > Lepidosauria > Squamata > Lacertidae > Podarcis > Podarcis pityusensis. The sequence goes on along the minus strand of NC_138028.1, from coordinate 19,269,579 downwards.
CGGGCTGGATTTAGAAGGCGATTGGGCTGGATCCGGCCCCCGGGCCTTAGCTTGCCTACCCATGCTGTAGACAATGCACATCAGAACCAGTGGGATAACAACAACATGTTTCAGTTGTGGAATGTTGTGGTCTGGGATTCTTACCACTCTGTTGACAGACCATCATTCCTTCCCTGTCTCAAGTAGGGGTTGGCGGATCTATCAATTTCATTTTCTCTCTGTTTTTCTTTATTCTATCCTTAAATTCAGTTTTCAGTTAAATAAAACCCTCCTGAAAACTTATCAGCATTTTAGCGCAAAGGCCTCATAAACACATCTTTGTATCTTTTTTGTTTTTGTAAGCAGTTTTGTCTCTATATGATATTTTCACAAATACATTCCTCTTTTTTTTATTTGCACACTTTCCCCTAAATCATGCATTTGTGTAAGCACTATTTCCTCTGGGAACTGCATCGCAAAATTTAGAGAAGTGCAAATTTCAAAGGTTGCTGTGTCTTGGGTCACATGTTTTTTTCAAAAAATGCAAATGATGAACTGACCCTGACTCTGCAATCATCATCTGAGATCCAAGAGGTCCAGAGGATGTCAACATGAGAATGGGCCTTTTGTGTGATGGCTCCCCTGAATATAAAAAATAGTTAAATGTTGCTATTAGTACTGCTGGAATGGTCAACAGACATCATCAATGAGGACTGAAAAGTGTGACCTGCAATGAAATGTTACAGCATGGAAGCCAGACGTCGGGACCAAAGAGCAAGCCAGAACGTAGCAGGCCCAAAGAATAGGACCACACTAGAGTTCAGAAAACCCTTCCGGCTCAATCAAGGCTCAATTGAAACAGGAAGTTCTATATGTTGCTTCATGCCCAGAAGGATCCAAAGGCCAGTGTGAAACAGCATCACATTGGAAGATTCTTCCTCGAGAAGGTTACCAGTTGTAGTTTGATGATTCACCACAGCAGGCAGCTACATACAGATTCAGCATGTCCTTATTTACCAGAGAGGGTCACTGTTTTCTGACACTTGTTCGAAATAAATCATTGCCCCACCCTTTATTTTGGGGTGGGTTTTTTTTGGATGCATTGTTATACTTGCTAGTGTGATTTGCTTCAGTTCTCATTCTCTGAGGTTCAACCTTCTCTCCCTACTCTGGCCTACTTCTCAGAGTATGGAGTGGATATACCTTGCTTGTAATATACACGTGTGTTCATGCTAATGAACTGTACAATACACGGTCCACACATGGCTGACAGCTTGTGAGAAACTTACAGGTCTGGGATAACTCTAACAAGAACAAGTGATCGATTGGCTTTTGTAAGGCTGCTGGGCTGAAATCTACCCATGCAATCCCAATTTCACTGCCACTTCTGCTCCTCACCAGCATTAGATTACACCAAGAGACGTGCCAGTGGAATTTCCCTTCTATAGTGGGACTTTCCTGACTCCCCCTCCCTACTGGCTCCTCCTCCCTGTGCCCCTCCCTCCACAAAATATTGTTCCTGAGGGTCTAATAACTTTTGGAACAGCACTGGGTGGAGCACCAGGGACTGCAGTGAGAACATAAGACGAACCTGCAGGATCAGGCCAAAGGTTAATCTAGCCCAGCATCTAGTTCTAACAGTGGGCAATTAGATACCTGTTGGAAACTCGCAAGGGGGATCTGGGCAAAAGAGTCATCTCCTCCTGCTGCGGTTTCCAGCAACTGATATTCAGAAGCATCACTGCCTTCAACCATGGAGGCAGAGCAAAGCCATCATGGCTAATAGCCATCAACAGCCTTCTCCTCCATGAATTTGTCTAATCATCTTTTACAGCCCTCCAAGTTGGTGGCCTTCACTGCTCTGGCGGGAAGGTAAAGGGTGTTTCCATGCGCTGCTCTGGTTTGCCAGAAAATGGCTTGGTCATGCTGGCCACATGACCCAGAAGCTGTACGCTGGCTCCCTCGGCCAGTAAAGCGAGATGAGCGCCGCAACCCCAGAGTTGTCTGCAACTGGACCTAACGGTCAGGGGTCCCCTTACCTTTACCTTACTGCCTGCTGCGGAAGCAGGTTGCATCACTTAAATGTGTGCTGCCTCAAGAAATACTTTCTTTTATTTGTCCTGAGTCTTCCAACATTGGGACGCGGGTGGCGCTGTGGGTTAAACCACAGAGCCTAGGACTTGCCGATCAGAAGGTCAGCGGTTCAAATCCCCGTGACGGGGTGAGCTCCCATTGCTTGGTCCCTGCTCCTGCCTAGCTAGCAGTTCGAAAGCACGTCAAAGTGCAAGTAGATAAATAGGTACCGCTCTGGCGGGAAGGTAAACGGCGTTTCTGTGCGCTACTCTGGTTCGCCAGAAGCAGCTTAGTCATGCTGGCCATATGACCCGGAAGCTGTACGCTGGCTCCCTCGGCCAATAAAGTGAGATGTGCGCTGCAACCCCAGAGTCGGTCACGACTGGACCTAATGGTCAGGGGTCCCTTTACCCTTTTACCTTCCAACATTAGGCTTCATTAAGTGTCCATGAGTGTTATGAGGGATGGAGAGAGTTTTCTCTCTCCACTTTCCCAACACTGTGTATAATTTTATAAACTTATATCATGTGACCTCTTACCTTTCCTCTGTACTAAAAATTCTGAAATGCTACAGTCTTTCTTCATAAGAGAGCTGCTCTACCCCCTTGATCATTCTGGTTGCCCTTTTCTGAACGTTTTCAAAATCTACAATATTCTTTTTGAGGTGAGGCGATGAGAGAATTGCCAGAATTTGGAGGAGCTGCCCTGCACAAGTGACATTGCCTTTCCACATGCTACAGACACCTTTGGGTCCATACCATCATACACTGATTATTAGTAATCTTACAATCATGTATTCAATGGATTTAGTGATTAGCCTCACACAATCGCCATGGTGTTTTTTTTAAAAAAAGATTCAATCAATATTAGATACCCGCTTGTCCAAGGTAGGCAAAGACTATGATTGGCATTTGGTAGTGTGGTGATCTCTTATGGAATCACAGAATTGTAGAGTTGGAAGGGACCCTGAGCCAGTGTGGTATAGTGGTTAGGAGCGATAGACTCATAATCTGGTGAACCAGGTTCGCTTCCCTGCTCCTCCACATGCAGCTGCTGGGTGACTTTGGGCTAGTCACACTTCTTTGAAGTCTCTCAGCCTCACCTCAGAGTGTTTGTTGTGGGGGAGGAAGGGAAAGGAGAATGTTAGCTGCTTTGAGACTCCTTTGGGTAGTAATAAAGCAGGATATCAAATCCAAACTCTTCTTCTTCATCTAGTCCAACTCCTTGCAATGCAGGAATATGCAGCTGTCCCATATGGGGTTCGAACCTGCCACCTTGGTGTTATCAGCAGCATGCTCCAACCAACTGAGCTATCCAGCAGTTCAATTTAGCTAATGCTCAGCCACAGCAATCCCAATGACACTCGCTTGTTCCATGCCTGCAATAGCCTCGTTTCCTGTGGGTGCATCATTTGTTATTCAGCAGCCTGACATGCGCAGACAGAGCCCCCAGTAGAACGAAGGAGGCCTGTGACGTCTCTTCATGCCCAGAGTGTAAAGTTACATAAATGTCCTTGCTTGCTGGCATTTAAATTTCCAGTTGCCTCTGTAGTGGAGCCTTGGCAGATTCCGCTTGAATCTGAAAGACAAGCTGTCATCCTGAGAGTCTGCTGCCTACTGCTGAAATTGAGAGGCTTGGCAGATATGCAAACGGTAACTAGGTTTGAGTTGTTTTGATTACAAGTTAAACAGAAAATCATTGGCAGGGCCAATATAAATCTGCAGAGGGGCTTTTTTTTTTGGCAATAATTTGCGGAGGCATTTTGATCATTGCGGCAGGTCTCGGTAGACCTTGAGTGCATCTCTCAAAGAAGGCCCACCTTTATGCCCGGTCACAGTATGAACAGGTTGTTGGAGGCATGAGCAAATGTGTTTCAAAAATGCATTTATTCCCAGATTCACAAGCATAAATGACATTCACTGGTGTATGCATACCATTAGGTGTATGAACCACAAACCAGTAGCGGAATGGCCATAGCTCTATGGCAGGACACATGTTGTGCATGGAGAAAGTTTCAGGTTCAGTGCCTGGCATCTCCAGATAGAACTGGGAGAAATCCCAGTCTGAAGCTCTCTGTCAGTGTAGACAATACAGTGGCCAAGATGGATCAGTGGTCTGATTCAATAGAAACAGTTTCCTATGGACTGTATGTTAGAACCGTGCTATCAAACCCATAACTCCTCCTAAAGGGTTGTATCCAGGGTTATCCTTCTGCTGGTGGAAAAATCTTTGATCCAACAAAGGCTTCCATTAGTGGAAAGTAGAGGGAGAAGCTTTCCATCAGACCGCCTGCTCCTCCAGCCTACCATATCCCTTCTTTTCCAAATACTTCTACAATCCTCTGGAACAGATTTCCTTTTGGTGGGGGACGTATTGGGATATGAAAGTGGGAACTGGCAAAAAACCCAAAAAACCCTCCACCCCAGTCTGCTGATGTAAGCCTCCACTGGGTCAAAGTGCCCTCTTCCATCAGTGGAGGAACACCATCAGAAACAACCTAAAAAATGAAGTTCTTAACATAAATTCATTTGTCATTCATTTTGCATGGGGTGTGTTTTCATTACTGCTTATTCCACATCCAGTGTGTTCCCACAGCTAGTTTCTGAAGCTGCATTCACATGGCATTAGCCACATTCCATATTGATCCTGTAGCTTCTTGACAAATTCTACTGTTTGATGCATTCTCCCCCTCTCTGCCCAAACAATCTTCACTTCGTCTAGAAAACTGGATGAAGTAATGTGAACATTTGAGACAGCTGCAGCAGATGTCCAGTTCTGGGCACCACAATTTAAGAAGGATATTGACAACCTGGAATGTGCGCATAGGAGAGCGACCAACATGATCAAGGGTCTGGAAACCAAGCCTTCTGAGGAATCGTTGAGAGAACTGAGTATGCTTAGCCTGGATAAGAGGAGACTGAGAAGAGATATGATAGCCACCTTGAAATATCTAAAGGGCTGTCACATAGAGGGCAGGGCAAACTTGTTTTCTCCTGCTCCAGAGGCTAGGACCTGAATGAATGGCTTCAAGTTACAAGAAAGGGGAGTCTGACTTAACATCAGGAAGACCTTTCTGACAGTAAGAGCTTTTCAATAGACTCCCATGAGAGGTGGTGGACTCTCCTTCCTTGGAGATATTAAAGCAGAGGTTGAATGGCCACCTGTCATGTATGATCTAGTTGAGATTTCTGCATTGCAGGGCGCTGGACTTGATGGTGCTAGGGGCACCTTCCATAGAATCAAACAATTCTATGATTCTTTGTGATTTAAACAGAATTATATGAGATCTCATCAGAGTGGGGATGAAGAGTGTGCTTGGATGACATGTGTGCCCACCTGCTCAGGCTGTTGTCTGTTGATGGATAACTTCAAGGCCTCTGCCCTCCCTTCTGACAGTTCTTCATCTTTAAACTAATTTTGCCCTAGGTAGTCCTTCAAACAGGGGATACATTCAAACGGAGGAATGCTCTCTGACATACCCCTGTAAAGTAGGACACATGGACACCTTATTTCCAAGGGATATATTCCTGTGTAGTTAAGCTATCCAACAAGTTGTTCCCTTGCGATGTTCGTATGGTTTTATGCCTGATTTCCTGTGTTGATCTGATAAAAGTAACCTGAACCAACTTCATGTGAGCAAAAAGGGAACGTGCACTTTAAGCCTCCAGTTTCTAGAGAAAACTGCCTGCCTTACCCACATTCGTGTTTTCAACACTATATCCCTTACTTGGAATACTGTGATTTTAAGGTGAGGCTGTGCTGTCGGGGTTTTTTTTTTTTATGGGTTGGGATGGGCGGGGGCAGGGGGAGAAAACAGAATGTTTCTATATGTCCCTGCCATTGTTCTTCTCTAGCTGCTTCTTAGACGGATTTCTGTCAAGCTGGCAATGTACAGCAAGAATATATTTATTTACAGAAGCAATAGCGTCTGTAATTGGAAAGGGTATTGCCCCTTTATTAGAGTGATAAAAAAATCTGCAGAACAAAAGTTATTGGAAAGAACCCAAACGTAAAGGATGTACGGCTTCACAACCGCCCCCTTTTGTTCTTGCACCCACTTATAGCTGCTGTTTTTTTAAAAATGGAACTGAAGGCAAAGCAAATGGACTTTTGCCAGCGCACAGTATCTTTCCAAGTAGATCTGAAGAAACTTTAGTTGATCCAATTGAATAGCGTTGCAATTAGGGCAATAGAATTCTCTCTCAGATCTGCAAAATTGAAACTGCAGAATGTATAAATTGGGGGGGGGGGGGTTGCATTGTTGCAAAGTTCATTCACACTTTCTCAAATAAGCTGTGTATTTAACCTTCTTCCCTGATGTGTATATGCTGACAATATTAGCCTGTAATAAAAAAAAGGTATGTCTGTACATACATATTGGACATCTCAATCCCATTAATTGAACTGGGCATTACATGCATGTAATAGGTGTGATTACATCTTGAGAAATACTAAGATTTTGATTCTTTTTATTTTTCAAGTAAGGTTTGTTCACTTCGTTCCCTTTTTACCTTCATTCTGTGTCCTGAATATTCCTGATCAGATGCAGAAATTGACTAAGGGATCTCCAATGTCTGCCTCTTACCTTTTTTATATATTTGCCCTCTGCCTAGCAGGTTGATTGTGTTTTTTAGAGACCACTTACACATGCCAAATCTCTCTGCTAGTGATATACTTCACTACGCCTCTTTCTTACAATGCAAATATTTCTGTGCAATGCAGATCTTATTTTTCCAAATACACAAGATGTTGATATACGGCCAAGAAGAGAAGATGGATTTTTAGATATAATACCATAAGTGCTGAAAAGTTCCCCTCTCCCCAAGCTGATTTAACATGGGAAATTGCCAGGTAGATTAATTTTATAGGCTGACTTTATGGGTGTAACATTTCTAGACGAGAAAGCTATGCTTATGAATTTTAGTTTTGTCTGATATCATGGGCATCTTTTTTTATTACCTCAAAGTTAAAATTTAATTACCTCCCTCATTCTTCTGATTCTTTGCTCCATTTTTTTAATCTAATGGGTTGGAATATATGTTCTTTTATTTTCGTTGCTTATTTTTTTTTTACACTTGATACAAACAAATCAATACTTTTAAGACAGTCACTATAATTTACACTAAGGAATTAAAAGGTTAGTTCCTTCTTCAAGTGGAACATATAGATGAAGCAACTAACATACATCAGCAACTAACTTTTGGCATGATTTGCCTTAATTCACAAAAGCTGTTTTCAGCTGACTTATTTGTGCTACATGATCCTAACCTAACACTGAACTTACGACGAAATCCTTCTGCAGGTAAGACTCAGAATAGCAACATGGGGGGGGGGGGGAGAGCCTGTCTTTTCATAATGCATTGTGAGTAGCATGCATGCTTATACCGAAGATGTCATAAAAGCAAGCGTGTTTAGCTATGTTTCTACATTATCCTTAATATGGATTCACAACACACGCCATAGGAGGTGTGTGTGCTGAATGCCTATGAACAATAGTACACATTTGTGTATTATTCACTCTTCTGTATTTCTGAAACATTCTCTCGAATGCATAGCAGCCCCTCATGAAAAGTAGCTTTTATGGATGTGTTTAGGTTGCATTTTAAATCTCAGCGCTTCAGTCATTTGCTGTTTTGTTTTCTTTGACAGGACTGCAGGAACCTAGCCTGTACTGTGAACCGATCGCATACAAAATTGCTTTTTTTAAAGAGTGGAAGTGTTTTCTCCCCCTTCCTTAATTCAAGGTAAGAGCAGGAGGAGGAAAGAAAGTACCCAACAAACAAATCCTTTTATAAAAAAAAGAATATGGTGATGTTTGAAAAAAGAAAACACAACTAGGCATGTCTCTTATCTCAGATTTTGATTGCTCGGTTTTATGCCTTGAAGATTCCAGTCCTTTTCTAAATACCGATAAAAGTCTGGGGTATGACTTTGCTCTCTGTTGCAATAAAGACATGCTCTGGCACTAGAGATGGGCAAATCTGTTAATACCGGTTTCTTTCACTTTCTCAATTTTCCAATCTTAAGTTCAGTTCTCAATGTTTCCACATCAGTTTGCAGTGTTGTGTGTGGTTTTTTTTAAATCCATGAAAATCCATCAGTGTTCTAGTGAAGATTCCTCCTAATACACACATTCTTGTATGTACTTTGCCCAAAATGCACATTTTCTGCAAAAGATTTCCCCTAATATGTACAATGCCTCCTTTTATGCTATTTACACTAATATATGCCTTTATTGCTCGCTTTACCCTGGTATATGCATTTTTGTACACATTTCTTGGCTGGAAAACTGCATTTCAAAATTCAGAGGAGTGTGGATTTCGAAGGTGGCTGTGTTTCATTTTGCTTGTTGATTTGGAAAATGTGAATTAGCTAGGTTCGCCTTCAAGTGCAAACCAAATCAAATTTCTCCCCCTTCCCTGGTGGAATGAGGATTTCCTGAATAGGAATCATGCTGGATAAATTAGGTAACCAGAAGTTCCAAGTGATTTATAGCATTTGAAATTCAAGGAGGGGGAGTGCTTTTGTCCTTGTAAAAAAAAACAACAGCCACAATTTATAGAATGAATAGAGAAATTAAGATACAAACAGCAGACATTAACTAATGACTTTTCTAAGGATCTCCGTGTGCCATCAATATAAGTTATTTCTGATTCTCCCTTTCCCTTTGGAAGATATGTTTAAGCATTCAAATTCATAAATATTTTTTTTAAAGAAAAAGAAGAAAAAAGTGTGCATCATTTCCCTATGCTCCTCATTGCTATAGTTGGAGTCAGAGTCAGCGCATTAGTCTGATTAAGCATTTGAGTATTCTTCCCTGGTTGTTAATATCTTTAACTATTTATATGGTGTGAGGAAAAAGGTGTCAAAGCAGGGTAAACCGAAGACTAGAGAGATGAAATGTATTGGCTATGACAACAGGAAATAATTGCTTCCCTACCCCCACCCCCACCCCAGCCGCCACCACCGCTGCCGCCCACCAAAAGGAGATCCTGGCACTGTTTGAGAATACAATTCAAATAACATCTTGTTTGCGACTTATTTAAGAACATTGCAATTAGTCCCTACGCTGCTCCACATATCAAGCTGGAGGAGTAGTTTAAAATCCAATAAGTATCATGTTACAGAATAACCTTTTTGCCATTTGTCAGAGAACACATAGTCCATATTGGTGAGATATCTGCCAGAGAATCCTGTGCTATTTTGCCACCTTGATTGCAAACTAATAGCACCCCTTTCCCCCATGTTTCTCATGTCCAACTACATGCAGTGATACAAATGATGTCAGGTTTTTTTAAATAAAGACAACAACAACAACCATGGGGTTTTTTCACTGGGACTTCAGGACACAAGGAGGGAAGCCTATCTTAGCCTTCCCAGCTGTGATGCCAATGAAAATCTTTCTGCCACCACACTGCTCTTAGCTTTAGAGAAAATGGGGCCTCCTGCTGCTGCTGCGCCGCTGGAGCACGATTTCTGTTCTCATCCTGAAGCAAAGTTCTTAACCTGAGGTACTATTTCTGGCTTAGCGGAGCCTGTAACCTGAAGCGTAGGTAACCTGAAGCGTAGGTAACCCGAGGTACCACTGTATGTGCACATAACCCAAGCTGACTTCTTAGAACTACTAAATGTGTACTTAAGTCCATTCATCTGATTTCACTTCAGGTCTTATGCTGAGTCAGACCATGGCAGTGCATGTAGCTCAGTGTTGTCTACATTGGTTTCCAGTGGCTCTCCATGGTTTCAAGGAGAAGAAATTCCCAGCCCTGCCTAAAGGTGCTGGGATTTGAACCTGGGGCTTTCTGCGTGCAAGGCGGATGTTCTACCACTGAGCTGTGACCCCTTGAATTCAAAAAAGAACTAGTAAACATGCCAGTGGTTACCCCTATGGAAATAACACCTTTTTTTTATAATAAGGAATGTGGAAGAGGTGTAGCTTTGCAAACATAAAAAGTGTTGTTTAGTCGCTTAGTTGTGTCTGACTCTTCATGACCCCATGGACCAGAGCACGCCAGGCACTCCTGTCTTCCACTGCCTCCCACAGTTTGGTCAAACTTATGTTGGTAGCTTCGAGAACACTGTCCAACCATCTCGTCCTCTGTCGTCCCCTTCTCCTTGTGCCCTCAATCTTTCCCAACATCAGGGTCTTTTCCAGGGAGTCTTCTCTTCTCATGAGGTGGCCAAAGTACTGGAGCCTCAGCTTCAGGATCTGTCCTTCCAGTGAGCACTCAGGGCTGATTTCCGTAAGAATGGATAGGTTTGATCTTCTTGCAGTCCATGGGACTCTCAAGAGTCTCCTCCAGCACCATAATTCAAAAGCATCAATTCTTCAGCGATCAGCCTTCTTGATGGTCCAGCTCTCACTTCCATACATCACTACTGGGAAAACCATAGCTTTAACTATACGGAACTTTGTTGGCAACTTTGTTGGCAAGGAGAACAAATTCAGTCAGTTTGCACTTTCAAGCACAATGCAAGAACTGAAACAAAAGCAACCTTTGAAATTTACCCTTCTCCGAATTTTGCAATGCGATTGTCCAGCAAATTAATGCATTTACTGGAGAAAAAAGTGCATAAAGATGTGTGCATTTTTGAAAATAACAAACTCGAAAGCATTTGAGGATGAATTGCTTTACAAAAAAATGTGTATATCAGGAGAAATTCACATTAAAATGCTGGTGAATTTCCATGATGCCCTCCCCCCCCCCCAAATGCATGATACTGGAATGTGGAGAACTGAATTTAAGAGCAGAAAAACAATAAATAGAAACTGAATTGCAGTTTCATCCACTCCTAGCATAGCCTGAGCTTCTCCTCCCTATGCATTTGTCAGATAGGTATGGAATCAGTTGTGTTTTCCTCTTTGAAAAAGAAGACATGGAAGTACTTATAAAGTAAATAAGCTTTAATTAAATGTCATTGTCTAGCATTAATCTTTATAGCTCTTTTCCCAATGGAACAAAGAGTGGATATTCCATTTGTTTTGATTATGGATGCATTTTAAAATAATTCGGGGCGGAGGGGGTTTAATGTGTTCTTGAAGATAGGGGACTATTTGAGCCAACCACTAACAGTTAAGAATATGACTCCACATTAATTTTGAATAACAATGTTGGTGATTTTTTTTATTACCTCCTATAGAGCATTGATAAATGTTTTGATAAAGCTCAATATAATGCATTATTTTATTTTATTTTGAAAGAGACCCCTGTCACAAAAAGACCGCTCTATATTTACTCAGCTTAAATTCGAGATTTCCCAATAATTCAGAACAGCAAGCAATTGGGGCTGAGCCAAATGCTTTAGCCCAGCCAGATTCCAGAAGTTTCAGGAAGGGAAACATCCCAAATGAAAGACAGACATTTCAGTGGGGAATGTAGGAAGTTGCCTTATACTGAGTCAGACTCTTGGTCCAGCTAACTCAGTACCACTAACACTGGCTGGCAGCAGCTCTGCAGAGTTTCAGACAGACAGATATACTGGGGGTCGAAATGGGACCTTCTGCAGACAAAACAGATTCGTTAGCACTGAACTGTGGTCTTTCTTGGGAGAGGAGGACTTTAGGAGAAGGGAATTAGCTTATCACCCCCATCGTTCTGCCCAGACACTGAGGTCCAGTGCCGAGGGCCTTCTGGCAGTTCCCTAGCTGCAAGAAGCCAAGTTACAGGGGACCAGGCAGAGGGCCTTCTCGGTAGTGGCGCCCGCCTTGTGGAACGCCCTCCCACCAGATGTCAAAGAGAAAAACAACTACCAGACTTTTAGAAGACATCTGGAGGCAGCCCTGTTTAGGGAAGCTTTTAATAGACTATTGTATTTTAATATTCTGTTGGAAGCCGCCCAGAGTGGCTGGGGAAACCCAGCCAGATGGGGCAGGGTATAAATAATAAATTATTATTATTATTATTATTATTATTATTATTATTATTATTATATCAATATTACAAAGTGATTAGAGGACTTCTGTCCTCTTTGTAAAGCTAAATGTCACCCCAAGCAACTCACATTGCACACTTTCAAAATGGGACTGGAAAGATTTATGGAATGCAGCCTATGTGAGGAGCACTCTATGGGGGGGGGGGGAAATTGTGGTTGCCCCAACCTCCCAAAGATATCACTGAATTCTTTTATTCACACACTCTCACACAGAAACACATGCTGTAATAGGGGATGTGAGATCTTTGCATGTCCCTACAAATATTTATTTACCATGTGAAAGAGGCTGAAAAGCACTTCCATTTCCAAACAAGACATTTCTCAATCATCTACAGTGGTACCTCGGGTTAAGTACTTAATTCGTTCCGGAGGCCTGTACTTAACCTGAAACTGTTCTTAACCTGAAGCACCACTTTAGCTAATGGGGCCTCCCGGAGGACGATTTCGGTTCTCATCATGAAGCAAAGTTCTGAACCCGAGGTACTATTTCTGGGTTAGTGGAGTCTGTAACCTGAAGCATCTGTCACCTGAAGTGTATGTAAACCGAGGTACCACTGTATGCATCGGGGGATTGTTGCCCCCAAGTGAGAGGGCACAGGTGCCACAGGCATGCCCCATATAAGGAGATATGGATCCATCAATTCAGATATCTGCACTGGGGTTGTGTACGAACAGGCTAAACAGATCGCTATGGGTTTACCCACACTTTTACTCACCCTCTTTACTTTTTGAATGAACCTTTGTATGAGGGGGAGAGTCGGGAGGAGCCCATTGGCCCTGCCCGCTTGCTCACACCACTGCCCCTATTCCAGAAGCTCCCCACAACTTGAGGGATGAACTTCTGCATTCGAACACCTGTTGCAGGCTCCCCATGCGACTCAGAACTTTGACCTTCCAGTGCCAGTCTCCTGCTTGGCTGCAGCACAGTGAGCTGCTATCTTAAGAACCAGTTGGCTTTGTATTTCACAGTCAGTGATCAGAGGACACTGTGGGGTTGTCATTCCATGTCTTACCATCTCATGGCAGACACTTAAAAAGAAGGAATTGTACCACCACTATTCTACTGCCCAATCAGAAGGGCAGAAGGTGTTCGTTCATCCTGTGGATTTGCAAAAGATTTATAGGAAGGGCTGTGAGCATCTGATTTGCATTCAGAAGATCCTGGGTTCCATCCCTGGCATTTTCAGGTAGGGGTAGAATCGTGGCAATTCGCTGCCGGTCTGTGTAGATCCTACTGAACTTGATGGACCCAATGGTCTGACTCAGTTTAGGGCAGCTTCCTATGTTCCTGTCACTTCTGTTTCCTGCTGAAAGGGTTCTGCATCCTGTCACTTTCACAGAGAAAGATTGCTGGCTGCGGATTTCTTTTGTTTTCTCTCAAACTTGCCTTCCATCTTCACAGATATCAAGATCAATTTGTTCTTGTACGAAACACGCTAAACCAGTTAAGCAAAGTGAACAGAATGTTCCTCATGCAAACAAATGAAGTGTGAGCACTACTTTTAGATATTGATTCCTCACATCATTGTACTTTTTTACGCAACTTTTTACCCAGTTGCCATGCAAAATATCTGTCAGTCACACAGGCGCCCTTCTTTCATTAAACTTCATGAGCTCAGACAGAGCTACTGGAGGCCAGGCAGCTTGGCTGTTGCCATGCGGTTTTCAAACAGAGCTAGAATGATGTGCGATGCTTTAGCCTGAGTCACATGGACCCATGGGAACAGATATATGATTTCCATACAACACCCCTGTGAAATATGCTATGCCAGTCTTCAACATGGTGCTCTCCTGGGACCATATTCAACTAACTAGTTGCAGTAGCAAATGGTAGAGCAATGATTCCCACCAACATAACTATCCCCCCCTCTGATCTCACAGCACACCTCTGTGCACTCCCAAATATGCTCTGGAAGATCGGGAGATCCTTCAGAACAGCACATGGGGAGAGGAGAGGGGAGATAATTACATCAGACAAGCAAACATGCTTGTGCCGATGGAACGATCTCCTTATCATTACTTTGAATACAACCCCTGAACTGCAATTCCCATCAGCTCAATGAGCATGGCCAATAGCCTGGGATGATCGCATAAACATATGGAGGGCATCAGGTTGGGAACTGTTGTTCTATGTCATTACATAGTAGCAATCCCATATCAAAATGTGTGGCAGCCGCCACAGTACCTAAAAGTTTAAAAACCAGCATATTAGCTTCAGTTAGCCTCCAAACCCCCTTATAATTGTAAATGTGTGAAGTGTTACACATGGGGATCTGCTTGCCCCAAACACCTGTCCGGAACCTTGCAAAGATCTTTTGCTCACCAGCCACCAAGCACCATTGACCATCCTACTAACTATGACTAGACTGTGGATGTGGGTGGAGGGGAAATACACAGGGATATCTGAGAAAACGCAGATCTTGAAGCTGCTAAAGAAATGGCACACTACTACCAGTGAGGTAGGTAATACTGCTGAATACGTATATTGTTCTCTCCATGCGTGTGTGTGTTCTTTCCCTGTGGACGAGGCTCACCTGATGTTCCAGATGTGTGCAGACGTTGCATTCTAGAATCCACTTCCCCTTCTCAGCTGGGATGAACAGCTATGTATAAAAAGATGCATCGCCATATATGCTTTTAGGACCAGGTGTGTTATTTTGGTTCTTTGGGAGCAAAGGATGAAACGTTTCAGTAAGGAGATGCTGAGACAGGTAATCATGTTGAGACGGGTAATCACATCCTGATTGTTTGTGCTGTGGAGGCAGATAAGTGCCCTGGAAATGCATCCTTTGTTGCTTAATAATCCCAGCCTGTGTGCTTTAAAGCTGCATCTGCTGTGGGTGGGGAAATAGCCTTATGACTTAAAAAGCCAATCGTTGAGGTTGAGAAATATGCAGTATTTCAGGATCTGGCAAGGCCAGCCCAAGCTATTGGGCTGCCTGAGACAAAGCAACAAATGTCCCTCCACTGGACATTCGGTGGTAAGAGCAGACACTTTGCATGCAAGAGGTTCCCAGGCTCAATCCCTGGAGTCTTCTTAGAAGAGGACATTTACAAGGCCCAAGCCCTGAGCCAAATAGGGCATATTTGGAGAGGCTTGGGCTTCAGATGAGTTGGGGATACACAGCCACAGGTTGCTGTGAGTCAGGCTGGAGTGGCTCAGAATCATCCCTGGGTGTCTCGGGAGAGGGTGTCAGACAGGAAGGATAGGAAGAAAAAACCATGTGAGAAAAGATGAGACCAATTTGACTGGTGGCTGTGTCTCCCTGGGAAAAAGTAGGCCTGGCACCATGGCTTTCCTTCCTGCCAGACGCCCTACCCAGCAGGATCAATTTTGACTGGACTTAACTGCCCAGGGGTCCTTACCTTTTTACCTTAAGTGGGAGGATCCAATCCTGCATGGTGCTGGCTGTAAGCAGTGTTTCCTTGTGTGCACCACCCGCCATTTTTAAACCCTGTTTTAACTATATGTTAAAATAGAGTTTGAAAACCCTTTAAAATAATAACCCTTAGCCCTCTCCCTGAATTGTTTTGGAAACAGTTTTGAGGTGTGTGGTTCCCAGGGCAGTGCAGGATGACTCACACCGATCTAGGGGCCACGGGGTGGATCGGGGTGTGCGTGCCATTGCACAGCCCAACCAATTATACTTTACTGGTGTCATCAAATGATGTTTCCCCTCCCGCACTAAATGTGTTTCCTTGGCGCCCTCTTAGAAGACAGCAAATAAAGCCCACAGGTGCCAGCCGTGTGGAAAATTTGTTTCAGCCCAATATCAATTAAGGCTTACAGATCCAATCTATTTAACAATGGCTGCATCAGTCAGATGGGTTGTATTATGCCTGTCATTTGTAAGTGTCCAGCCATCTTCCAAAAGGGTGTGATTCATGAAGCTGAAAGAAGTGATTTGCCTTAAAAAAAATTATGAATGCTCCTTCTGCCTGCAGAACCCCTTAATTCCCGTTACACATGTCAGCATATTATGACTGTGTGCTGTCAAATTCTAATGATGAAAATTTCATTTTTCTACCTTTTCACGCTGAGTTTGAGAACTATATGTTGGAAATAATTCCCTGACTAAATTTCATTGACACAAGCATTCTGGGCATTGTCTTCTCTCTGTAATCCCTCTTTCTTCCATTTACTACTGGGCTTTGTTTTGAATATTGAGTACAATGTTCACTATCAAAAACAAATCATAAGTGAGAGCAGGGAATGTCTCTCTCTTTCCAGAATCTCTGGTCAATTCTAATAAATCCTAACTGGTCATTGCAATAGAGAGAGAGATGTGTACATTTATAGTCATATCTAAAAATGTTCAGCTAATGATCCAACAGTAGTTAAGCAGTTTTATATATATGATTACCAAATCTAATCACGTTAAATATGTTTCCCATAAGATCTAAATTGAAGTCACTGAAGAAAGTGCAAGGCAACTTACGATTGATATTCGGTTGTAATATGTGATGTATTATGTGCAGACTGTGTTTGTTTGCTTGTATGTTTATAATGAAAAATAAAATAAATGATTCAGAGTTACCACTCAGAAATACATGAGCATTCCAAGGGTTGAGCTTTAACAAGCGCTTGATTTTTGTGTTTGGTAAAAGGCTCAAAAGAGATCACTAGAGAAGGATGACTCGGTCAATTTCAGAGTTTCATTTTTTCCAATCTTAAAGTCAATTCATATTTTTCTTTCTTTTTTAAAGAAGAGTCCACACAAAAATGTGTATGTATTTTCATGCACATTTCTTCTAATCTATGCATTTTTTCTGTGTAATTTAAACATACACATTTCTGGATGCAATTTTCCTTAATATAATTCACATACAACTGTCTTTTACCGGTCTTGTCTAATCACTAGTGATGGTCATTCCTTGTAACAGTAATCCATGCTCTTCGAACTTGCTGTTTGGATTACTGAAATGAGCTGTACAGAGGACTGTCCTTGAAGATAACACAGAAGCTGTAGTTGTTATTTTTTTAATGCAACGACCAGTTGTTTAAATGGATCAGCCAGCTAGAACTGTATGTCACTGATTCTGAAAGAGTTGCACTGGCTGTCAATATGCAGCCTCCCCACTTATTTTGCTTGCTGGAAAACTTAGCTAAGGACATCGTGGGGTTTTCAGGAAACACAGGCATCCAGGAAGCTGACAGAATTTGGACCAGAAAGGAAGGTGAACACAACAAAAACCTGGCATCCTACCCATGCATCTCACCAAACTTTTCTCTCCACTTTCATGAGTTTTGGTTACAATCTCTTTTCTCACAAATTGATGGAGGATGGTTGAAAAAAAGCAGGAAAAATATTCAACACAGAACTAAGTTGGTGCCTCCTCAACACACCTTTAAGGACAAGTCCAGATGAACAGACTTGACTGATCCAAACTGGGACAACTGATGCCTCTTTCTGCTCTCAATAGTTCAGGGGCCAACACTGAAAGGTTGTAGCATGTTGCTAACTTGTTTGTGCTTCTTGTGGGACCTGTAAGCTCATGAAGCTCTTGCTCAATTACTCCACATACTGTCATGTCTTCAAACCTGGGGGAAATTGATTAAAAAATAATAAGGCTTGCATTTGCAAAGCACACACAAATGATAATAAAAAGAAATTCCTGTTATTTCAAGTGGCTGAGATAACCTTGCCACTGGAAACTATTTTTGCAGTCCTCCTTGAAAGGGGAATTTGTTGACACCATATTCAATAATAACAGCCCAGCACTAACTTTAGCACATTGCAAATACTCAACTACAGAAAACCTTATCGATCCATCTGTTTTTATGCTCGTTGTTGAAGCACCATATGTAAAGTAAAGGAAACCAGATTCCAATTTAAGTCATTAATAGATTGGTTTCAAAATTTATGTTACCCATGTCCAACAAATCAAGAATAAAAGCATGTAAAAGGCTCAGTAGGCTGTATTGAATTACTCATTCTTTCCACAGTAAAAGCTAGGGATTGGGCAAAGAATTTTAAATATCTCATTATATATATGTGTCATTGTTCAAAGTGTCCCTAAATGGGATTAAACAATAGTCACTCAAGAATTTCCTGCAATGTCTGTTTCCAACCTCACCTTGACTTAAATTAAGGCTAATGATATGTTTTCAGTGTAAGGTAAAAGAAGGATTTTCCTTGAATGACTTTCCACGTTTTGAAATCTAATTCATTAGGAGCACTTCTGTCAAATGATTACTTATTCTATCTCATTGTCTTAGAGGATTTAACTCTAAAACACACATGTTTGATATGAACTTAATGACCATTTAGCCTTAATTTAAGTCAGACTATTGTTTAACATGACTTTATATATAATGAATATTTAAAATTCTTTGCCCAATAACGGGCTTTTCAAAGACAGCTGATTGCGTGTTTGGAGTTATTTTTAGTTCTCATGCGTATGTACATATTCATTTGCCTTTAAGACTCACGGGTAGAATTAAGATGATATCCTGGGGGGACGGGGAGTACAGGAGAGCCACTCCTTTCCCAAAAGTGTTGTGATTTGATTAAATTGGCCTTTCCTCAGAATTTTAGCCATTTAAAAATCCTCGTCTTACGTGACCAGCAAATTGGGAGTTTCCTGGTTTATGTCTGCCATGAATGTAAGAACTAAGAGGAGCCTGCTGGCTCAGGCTAATGGCCCCTCTAGTCCAGCATCCTGTTCTCAGATGCCTGTGGGAAACCAGGAAGTAGGACACAAGATCAAGACCACTCTCTCCTCATGATGGTGGATTGGCAGAAACTGTGGGAAAAGGGAATCAAATTTACAGCTTGTAATGTCTTAAGAGAAAATTTGATGAAAATGATGTACAGGTGGTATTTAACACCAGTGAAGTTAGCAAAAATGTATCATACTCATGATAATAAATGCTGGAAATGTAGAGAAAAAGAAGGAACCTTTTACCACATGTGGTGGACGTGCCCCAAGATAAAAGACTTCTGGGAAAGGATTTATAATGAATTGAAAAAAGTGTTGAAAAACACATTTATTAAAAAACCAGAAGCCTTTTTACTTGGTATAGTGAAGGGTGAAATCCCCAAAAAGGATGTTATTTTTTTTCCTGTATGCCACAACAGCTGCGAGAATATTGTTAGCGAAGAATTGGAAGAAACAAGATTTTCCAACTATCGAAGAATGGCAGATGAAGATGATGGACTTTATGGAACTTGCCGAACTGACCGGGAGACTTCAAGACCAGAGAGAAGAGACGGTGGAAGAAGACTGAAAGAAGTTTAAGGAATATTTGAAAAAATATGTTAATATTTAAATCTTAGAATAGCTTTGGAAGTGGATATAGGCTGTACGGTTAGAAGTAGAAGATAGAGCATTTTAAAACAGTATTATTTGTAGTGATAAAATGTGAAGTTATTTTAAGTGTGATTTAAAAAAAATGGTTAGAAATTATGATATATGTAAACTGCTAAAGATGAAGTAAAATGAAAATCAGATAGGTGGGACTTGGGGAAGCCCACTTAACAATGTTTAGATAAGGAAGGATATGACAAGAATTTGTTCGTATTGTTTGTCTTTTCTGTTTGTGTTTTTTATTTGTGTTATAAAATGAATAAAAAAATTTGAAGGAAAAAAAAAGATCACTCTCCCCTCCTATGTTTTCAGCAACTGGTGTTCCAAAGCATTACTCCCCTGCTCAGTGCCTGAGGGCCCCAGTCCTGCCATTCACCACCCGGCCCAGGGCAGGGCCTGATGTGCTCCATAAAGGACTGCTGCCGCTGCTGCTGCTTCTGGGCAGAGAAAGCTCCGTTTTTTGTTTTTGTTTAAATTGCTGTTATTTTTTACCTATCTCATTTTAAACTGTGATATTAATGCTGTATTCTTAGTTTTAGATTTTGATTTATGTGGAAATTGTTTCCCATTTGGTTGTGCATTTTTTTGATGTGGTTTATTTATTGTTTATGATTTTTGTAATTATGTAAATCTTCTTATGCTGTAAGCCGCCTTGAGCATTGTTTTTTTTAACTGTGGAAAAGCGGCATACAAATAAAAAATGATGATGATGAAGAAGCTTTTACAGTGGTACCTCAGGTTACATACGCTTCAGGTTACATACACTTCAGGTTACAGACTCCGCTAACCTAGAAATAGTGCTTCAGGTTAAGAACTTTGCTTCAGGATGAGAACAGAAATTATGCTCCGACGGCGCGGCAGCAGCAGGAGGCCCCATTACCTAAAGTGATGCTTCAGGTTAAGAACAGTTTCAGGTTAAAAACGGACCTCCAGAACGAATTAAGTACTTAATCTGAGGTACCACTGTAATGTTTAATAGGTTATTGTATTTTAGTGTTCTGTTGGAAGCCACCCAGAGTGGCTGGGGAAACCCAGCCAGATGGGCGTGGTATAAATAATAAATTATTATTATTATTATTATTATTATTATTATTATTATTATTATTACTGCCTCCAACCATGGAGGCAGAACATAACTATCATGGCTAGTAGCCACTGAGAGCCTTGTCCTCTGTGAATTTGTCTAATGCTCTTTTAAAGCCATCTGAGTCGGTGGCCATCACTGCCTCCACAGTTCCAAAGTTCAGGGCTTCTTTTTATCCTCCCCCCCCCCCCCCCCCAGTCTCTAAAGGTTTCATGTCAGACAGAGCCAGTGGCAAATATGAGTGTTGGCAATGGATGCATC
Organism: Podarcis pityusensis; assembly: GCF_964106645.2. NCBI lineage: Eukaryota > Metazoa > Chordata > Lepidosauria > Squamata > Lacertidae > Podarcis > Podarcis pityusensis. The sequence goes on along the minus strand of NC_138028.1, from coordinate 19,248,938 downwards.
TTATGCAAGGTATGTGATTCCCTTGGTTTTGCATCTTTAGCTTGATGGAGCCAAAATAATACCATGAATGAATAAGAGGGAGGTATTATCCTGCTTTTCCCCAGTAGTGATGTATGGAAGTGAGAGCTGGACCATAAAGAAGGCTGATCGCCGAAGAATTGATGCTTTTGAATTATGGTGATGGAGGAGACTCTTGAGAGTCCCATGGACTGCAAGAAGATCAAACCTATCCATTCTTAAGGAAATCAGCCCTGAGTGCTCACTGGAAGGACAGGTCCTGAAGCTGAGGCTCCAATACTTTGGCCACCTCATGAGAAGAGGCGACTCCCTGGAAAAGACCCTGATGTTGGGGAAGATGGAGGGCACAAGGAGAAGGGGACGACAGAGGATGAGATGGTTGGATAGTGTTCTCAAAGCTACTAGTATGAGTTTGACTAAACTGCGGGAGGCAGTGGAAGACAGGAGTGCCTGGCGTGCTCTGGTCCATGGGGTCACGAAGAGTCGGACACGACTAAACGACTAAACAACAACAACAATTATCATGCTTGGGGAGGCTCATAGCTCAGTGTTCCCAACTCTGCATCTCCATGTGGGGCTGGCTGGGAGAAACCCCTCTCTGAAATTTGGGTGAGCTGCACCCATTTAGTATAGAAAATACTGAACTCGATGGACTAATGGTCTGACCCGGTATAAGGCCATTTCCTATGTTCTGAACTCCAAAGTGTGTAGAGATACAAAAAAATAAATAAATCATGAAATGAAAATAGGCATGAAAGTCGATTATTACGGGTTTTCGGGGGGACAGGGGTAGACTGAAACATTGAAAACTACTGGCAGTAACTGGAATGGAACCGAATGGTTGAAATCCTGAGCAGAAGCAGTTTGCACTGCAACAGTCTTCAGGTTGTTGGTCCCCACTCGTGTGTAAATGGCAGTCCCACCATCCCATAACCACTTATTGTGATCATCCATAGATTCGTTTGACCTGAGGCTGCTCTACGTTAAGAATGACCATTTTGAGAGTACACATTTTATTATTATCAGGTGACTTATTTTGAATAACCCAGCTATGGAGAGGGGAAAGGAAAGAGCATCCTTGATCTCCATAAATCCGGCTTAGCTATTTTCTTGCGTCTGAGATTTCGCTAGGCATGATCTTAATGTTTTGCAAGATTTTATTTGCAAGCACAAATAAGAGAGGCAACTTTTTCCACCGGGGCCCCAGGAGCCCTGGAACTCCTTACTAGTAAACATTTGGAAATCTGCCACATCCCGATCCTTTCACAAGGCCCTGAGATTTATTTGTTTCAGATGGCCTTTGCATATGCAACACTCTCTTGGGTGGGAGACTGTTTCTCTTCACCTGTTCTCTGTAAAACTGCAGCTACTGTTTTGTATTACGATTGCTACTTGAGAATTTTACAGGGTTTGGGTTTTTTATTTTTATTTTTAGAGTTTGTATCATACTGTTGTTCATATTCTATATTTGAACTGTCAATATGTAAATATGTAGATCTCCTCGGAAGAGTATAATTCTGATGTTTTAAAATAAATAAATAATTCGAAACCCAGAAACCTCAGTGACAAAAAGGGAAATTGCATTTTGAAAGACGTTGAATGGTTTTCATAGTGTCTGCATGAAATAGCACAGCCCAGGCTCTAGCCTGATGCACATGTTACTTGCATGTGGGATGCTCATATGCAGCAGCGGAGCATAGGCCCATGCTGCCCAGGGCGGATGCGCTCCCAAGGGGGGTGGAGTGTGCTCCAGAGGGAGCAGGATGTGGAGGGTGCCCTCCCAGGTGCAGGATAGCCACTCGGGTGCATGGAGCGGTGCGTGCACCCTGCAGCTGGGGGTGGAGCAAGCCAAATATCACCCCCCTCAGAGAGCCAGTGTGATGTAGTGGTTAAGAGTGGTAGACTCGTAATCTGGTGAACCGGGTTCGCTTCCCCGCTCCTCCACATGCAGCTGCTGGGTGACCTTGGGCTAGTCACACTTCTCTGAAGTCTCTCAGCCTCACTCACCTCACAGAGTGTTTGTTGTGGGGGAGGAAGGGAAAGGAGAATGTTAGCCACTTTGAGACTCCTTAGGGTAGTGATAAAGTGGGATATCAAATCCAAATTTCTTCTCCTCCTCCTCAATGAAGACACCTGGGGCAGTCCACCCCCACTGCACCCCCTTCCTCTGCCCCTGCTCATGTGTCAAAGTAGGAATGGGGCCATATTACTCCTACAGCCCCTGACATCACTACCCATGCCTTCTGACATCCAAAGGAACTCGTATGAGTGAGCAGCTGCTTGTGGACAGAGACTTCATGTGATCAGGACAGATGTGCAATTGAGTATCCTGACCACAAAAAGCCCCAATGCACAACACATGAATAGGGCTTCTGTTAAAGCTACAATCCTACACATACTTACCATGGAATAAATCCCATTGAAACCAAGGAGGTTTGCTTCTGAGTAGGCATGTATAGGACTGCACTCCTAAAGCATTCTGAAACGAAGAGAAAAACTTTGCATTGTCCATTTTAAAATCCAGAGAACTGTGATATTGAACATAATGTGCTTCTGTGTTGGCTCACTCACCTGAAATATTCGTTGCATGACAGGCTTGTGATAGATGGATGTCAGAAATTCCCTTATCTGGATCTCTCACTTGACAGCATGGCAGACTCCGTTACTTTGGGGTCTTTGAAGAAAAGCCATGCTCAAGAAAGCTTGCAGAAGGTTATTGTTGCTGTGTATTGAATCTCCAATATGGCAGGAAGGTTACAGAAAAAGACCAATACTCCCAACTGTTTCTATCAAATGTGACTGGTACAATTCAGG
>NC_138028.1:18968875-19245906 GCF_964106645.2 Podarcis pityusensis | reverse complement strand
ATCTTGAGTTCCAGCTATCTGTGTGATTTTCCTGTTTTTATGCCAGTCTCTCCATAGCAAAGCCAGGTCTTCAAAACTCCATCTCATGTAGGGCAATGCTTTGCCTTTAGACTCTTCCCTCTGTTTTTGCAGCAAAAACTAAGACCACAGCCACACCATACATTTATACTACTTTGGAAGTCATAGCTTCCCCGCAAAGAATCCTGAGAACTGTAGTCTGTTAAGGAGTTGTTAGAGGACCCCTACTCCATTCACAAAACTACAACTGCAAGAGTTGCCTGGGATGGAGTGTTAAAGCACCTTAAAATGCAAACAGAATTGAAATTCTCTCCCATCCCTGACTACATTTATTATCATCAGCTGACCCAATCAAGCATTCTGTCATATGTTTACTCCCTCCCCCTTTTTTCTTCTAGCTCAGTCTAAGTGTGTTGACTAACAGGATATCTGGAATGTGAAATACAAGCATATGCCTACAGTTGAATATTGAAAGCTGAACGGTCTTAGAAACCCAGAGGATTTGTTGTGTGCTATTGTTGTTGTTTTTCTGTACAGATTTAGCTACAATTTAAGCTGCATCCATCTTTGGTCCTGTTGACCAAACTTTGGTATGGCATCATCATCATCTCATGTTGCTCCTTTTCTATTTTGGCAGGCTCTGAGTCATTCTAATTATCACCTGTTCCCTTCTGCCCGCAACAGTTGGAACAGTACAAGAGGATTCCCCCCCCCCCCCCAAGATTAAGATGTAATTGAGATTTATTTTGGGGGAAAGAGTGGGAACAAGATTGTAAGTGAAAGGTCACGTGGAGCCACCACTGTTTGTGCACACAACAATGCCAGGCAGGCGACAGCGTTCTGTGTTGTGAGTCAGCATTGCGAGTGGAAGGATGCTCAGGGGACAAGTCCACCACTGAAATTAGTCTCACCAAAATACAGTAGGGCATGCACACAAATGAAATCGACGAGGCAAAGAAAACAGACATCCAATTGTTTAAAAAGAACTATTTGGGAACATAGGAAGCTGCCTTATACTGAGTCAGACCATTGATTCATCTAGCCCAGAACTGTCTCCAGCAGCTCTCCAGGTTTCAGGCAGGGATTGAACCTGGAGATGGCAGGGACTGAACCTGGGATGTTCTGCATGAAGAGGAGATGCTCTACTGCTGAGCTATGACCACTCACTGTGTCTGGTGAGATAAATATTTTCCCTGTGAATTTTCAAAGGAAGATGTCATTTGGGGTTTCAAGGGAACGGGTGGCAAGATCTACAAAAAAAGTTCAAACCTTGGTTTCCCCCCAGCTCTACAGTAGAAGCCAATATGCCATTTCAGGTTGACTCCAGCCAATCTGGGATCAGCCCGACCTGGATCTGGGCCCCGAACCAATTTGGGATTTGTGACAGGGGCGGGGTAGGAGCCACAGCATTTCTGTGGTCAAGATGCTGCTGAAGCAGACTCCTACAGCCAGCATGAACGAACCCTTCATTCACCAGCTGGTGAGAGCCGGGTTCCATTCGTCGCAGTTTGACTGTGTGCACATTTCCCTGTTGTGCAGCCAAAGCACAGTTCAAGGCTGTTTGAAGGTCCCTCTGCAAACTCTCCCTGTTGCCGAATCCAGTAGGCTACATATCATTTTGTCACCACTGTGTTTAATATGTGACCCCTGCTAGGCTGGGATCACACCCATGTGACAATTTCAGGAAGAAAACAACAGTAAAAGTGTTCTTTTAGAAAAACAACAACAGCAAAGCAGCTGCTGCTGAGTACCACAATATAGCTTAATAAAAAATCCTTCCTCTTCTTCCTTTCCCATGTTGGACAGAAATCTCTATCCTATTAGGCACCTCTACTCAAAGGTAAGCTCTACAAATCCTTATTATTTGCTCACTGGGATATTAGTCCGAGGTAAGAGGCTACATGGGACGTGGGTGGCTCTATGGGTTAAACCACAGAGCCTAGGACTTGCCAATCAGAAGGTCGGCGGTTTGAATCCCCACAACGGGGTGAGCTCCCGTTGCTCGGTCCCTGCTCCTGCCAACCTAGCAGTTCGAAATTATGTCAAAGTGCAAGTAGATAAATAGGTACCGCTCCGGTGGGAAGGTAAACACGGCGTTTCCGTGCGCTGCTCTGGTTCACCAGAAGCGGCTTAGTCATGCTGGCCACATGACCCGAAAGCTGTACGCCAGCTCCCTCGGCCAATAAAGCAAGATGAGCACCGCAACCCCAGAGTCGGTCACGACTGGACCTAATGGTCAGGGGTCCCTTTACCTTTACCTTTAAGAGGCTACACAACTAGGCACATATGGAGCCATTCAACCCTGTCATAGGAAACCCCGCACAAGGACTTGGGTCATGGAGCTTTCTCCCCTCTTCTCCCATGAAGCTTCCTGCCCCCCAAAATTAGCTCAGGGTGGGGAGAGGGAGAAGCGCCATAACAGTACACAGGAAGAAGAGAGGGTTGACTGCTAGTGCAGATGGAATGATTGGAAGATTGTGATATTGAATTCCACCCATAGAGTCTGCAAGAAAGTTCCATGCCTCCCTTGCATGCACACTCTTCTTGACAGTCTACACCAATATTGTGGGAAGGGCCATATCATAAATTTCAGGACAAGTAGATAATATAGATAGGAACAGAAGCAACACCACAACCAGCCAAATACAGAAGTGCATTATGCTGAAATTTAACTTGGCCATGGAAATGTTATGATAAAAAAGTTAAACTAAGCAGTCTTAACTAATATGTCTCTTTATGTCTCTCCCCCTCTTTTTTTTTTGCATATTTCAACTCTAGCGCTTATGCATACATAATTAAATCTAATACAATATGTTGTGTTCTCCCACTCTTTCTTGATCCAGTGTCTGATCCCTGAAAAGCAAAAGCTTCCCTGTATTCAACAATTCATCTTATCTGCTACCCTTGCAACATGGCAAGAAATCTCCTTTCATTATAGCTGCAATTATCATTATGACTCCAAACCACCATTCCTACGGCCCATGGGAATAGAAGGCTGTAGCCTCTGGAATATTGTTCTAGTCCACCGGCATCCTAACAAGACAACTTTAATTCCCACATAAAATCCATATTCCAAATGTTATGGAGTAGGAAGGCAAACATTTGTTTCTTAAAAGGAACTTTGTCCTGTGGGGGAAAAGACACACACACAGCAAGTGGTCCCATACAGATTGGGATGGGTGCATCTGTCAATTTCAGTTTCCTTTGGTTTCTTGTTTTTCCAATGTTAAGTTTAGTTTTCCACATCCACAGCAATTTGCTTTTTTTAAAAAAAAGCTAATAAAAATCAACAGCAATTTAGTGCATTTTCCCCCCTAATATGCAAATTTTTAGGCAATTTTGCCTAATGTGTGCATTTTTTTGCAGAGCAATTTCCCCATGCAATTTTGTATGTTTTCACTAACGGGTGCACGCTCTACATGCATTTTTTGTACACATTACCTGGCTGCAGAGAGGCATTGCAAAATTCAGACAAGTGTGAATTTCGAAGGATGGCTGGCTTTTAGTTCGCAGAGTGTTTCAGAAAGTGTGAATTAGATGGGTTCACATTCGGGTGCAAAAAGAATCAAATTTCTTCCCCATCCCTATACAAAGAGATCACAAGATTAAATAATCTTTTTGTTGTTGTTCTCCCCCTTGCAATTCTGTCACATCTTAAAAAAAAAAAAAAATAAGGAAAAAGTTGCACATTACGAAAGCCCTTGTTTATTCCATTGTGGCAAAATGCAACGAAGGAACTAACCCATCAAGATCACCAAAGTAAAGAATGCAATTCAAATGAGATGGGATAAAGAGATGGAGAGAAGTGAGCCCAGCACAGCAGCACCGCTGCTCTGAGCTTTCAACATTGTTTCTTCGAAGGCACAAATTTGCTTTGCAAGGTCTGGTATTTCTAAGTCGTCTGCTACACAGTGACAAAACCTAAAGAGGGAGTCAGATGTGTGCAGATATAGTGCCGGAGAATTTAAGTTAAATCTGTAATTTTCTTTTCTCTCTCTTTCTCTCCCTCCCCCTTGCATTTCCTCAGAGAAATTAGCTATTCTATTCACTGCATAAATTTTCAGGTTTTGCTAGCACGACACTCAGGGTGTTGAATTTTTTATGACAAAAATGCTGTAATAATTGTTGAACAGATGTAAGTGTTGAAAAGTGGGCTCTGGCAGACCTCATGAAACCTCTATTAGCAATTTTAACCCTGTCGCCGCAACAGCGCAACGAGGGAAGAGAAAGGAGGGTGGTTGAGGGCTGTTTTTTTTTCTTCATTTGGATGCCAAGGTGGAGAAATGAAGGTTCTCCTCCCAGGTAGAGAAAACAAGCTTTTACTCATACTGCATGGCACTAAGAATGTTTTAGATAATTGGGGTAAGGTATCCAGGAAATGCAACCGATACAATAATTTAAACCTCAATAGGGTGGCATTGGCAGTAAGTAACGTTTTCACAAGTCACACTAAAAACATCCAACTGAACTAAAAAGGGCTACTAATGCATTACTAATACAGCACAGAAAGAGGTGAAGGATGATGTGTTAAAACTGAATATACACTCTAGTCAATGTAGGTCTTAAATTGTGTTTACTGGGGTTGGAAATGTGAAGAACAGTTTAGTGCACAATCCTATGGACCCTGGTGGCCATCCTAGCGGCCACAGAATGTTCCAGATCTCCTTCTCCAAGGGCAGAGGAAGAGGTCCTACCTTGGAGAGAAGAGCCAACCTCATAAGGCCCCTTCTAGTGATCAGGATCTAAGAAGGCAGTGATTTCTACTCCAATCTGTATTCGTCACAACCAGCCATTCCACTGCATTTTGGTTTCCACCGAAAACTATATTATTCATCTAACTGTCCACTATTTCACCTAAGGTGCACATGTGTCATAACTATTTACATAACTTGTAAATATGTACATAACTTGCATTCAGCTCAATGTAAAGGAAACATATTACTATCTCCAACTGTGGAGGCAGAGCCGAGTCGCCATGGCTAACAGCCTTCGTTCCACCCTTCTCCATGAATTGGTCTAACCGTCTTTTATCTCATTTGTGAAATTAAAAACAACAACAATGATGTGAATGAACATGGAATATTTTCATTTTTACTTATTTCCAATCCTGACGGCAGAAGAACATGTGAATTACTTCAATTTCTTTTCTTTTTTCATTGGAAATCTCCAACATTTCTACCTAGAGAACTTTGTGGCTTTTGCCTTACTGATGTCAGAGCTCCAATGCTGGTTGCTGGTAGGCGAAAAAAGGATCAGGGGAAGGTATGGATCCAAAGTCTTCCCACACTCAGTCCATAACTCCCCCCCCCCCCACAAAAAAACAACAACCAAGAGGAATTATTGAAAACAACAGAAGGGAAATATTATGAACATATGAAGAAGTTCCTAGGAATGACATTATCCCACCATGTGTCCAGTAGTTTTCAGATCCTTCAGCCCACAAATAGAATTGCTCTCCTATGCTACAATTCTTCACCCATTTACCTGGGAATAAGCCCCATATAATTCCTACTTTTAAATAGGTGCACATGTATAGGCTAATGCTGTCATTTGTAAGAATGCTCTGAAGACACCTCTTGCTTCAGCATACACTTGAGTTGCTGGCCAACTGATATCCCATCAACAGGGAGCAATCTCCAAAAGGGGCTTTCTCACATGTCTTCCTGTATGACAACATTTTTTTTGAGCTTGTTTCTCACATTCACACTTCGATGTTTTGATGTGTGGGGGGGGGGAGGGCAACATGGTGCCCTCCAAATGCTATTTGACTCCAGATCCCAAAAGTTCCAGCCAGGATGACAAATCATCAGGGATGATGGGAGTGGGAAGCCAACAACATCTGGTCATCTTGTTGACCTACCCTGGTTTGAGATAGATCGGTGTTTCCCAGACTTGTTTCTCTAGCTGTTTTTGGACCACAACTCCCATCATCCCTAGCTAGCAGGACTAGTGGTAAGGGATGAGGGGAATAGCAGTCCAGAAACAGCTGGAGATCAAAGTTTAGGAAACCCTGAACTAGATAAATGATAAAGGTAAAGGACCCCTGACAGTTAAGTCCAGTCACAGATGACTTGGGGGTTGCAGTGCTCATCTCGCTTTACAGGCTGAGGGAGCTGGTGTTTGTCCACAGACAGTTTGTCTGGGTCATGTGGCCAGCATGACTAAGCCGCTTCTGGCGTAAGGGAAGACCAAAGCCAGAGCAGCGCACGGAAACGCTGTTTACCTTCCCGCCGGAGCGGTACCTATTTATCTACTTCCACTTTTTGGCGTGCTTTCGAACTGCTAGGTTGGCAGGAGCTGGGACCATATTATACTCTGTCATCTGATAAGGTGTCCCAAGATGTTCCAGGAAGCTATGAGATACAAGTTCATCACTTATCTCTGAGCATTCACACAATTCTGCGCCCAGTTACCAAATAAAGCATCCTTCATGTTGATCCGAATCTACAGGATGCTTGGACTGGTGCAGGCAGCCTGGAAATTAGAAAAGAGCTATATCTGCCACCTCATAGTGCTGTCTGATGTCACTTTTTAGGGGTGAACATGTTTAGATTGATGTTTGTAAATGACTTCAAAGCCAAGTCACCTAAGGATGGTGAAGTAGAAGCATGTCTATGATGATGCTGAGATGCACATTCTGAATAATCCCAAAAGCCAGGGAGCTGAAACTATATATACACAACAAATTTATATGGCCTTTATCTTAGTTAAACTGCTGTGGATCCCCACCTCCCCCCCCTCCAATTTGAAAATTTTTAATTTGTTTTGGGTGCTGAGAATTCTTGGTAAAGAATCCCTCCCCTCCCTGTGCAAACTACAGTTCTCAGGCTATTATTGTTAAAGCTGTTTAGGTTGTAGTGCAGATATGTCCGTTGTCTCAGCACTAAATAGACCCTTGTGTTTAGCGAAACTTGCCAAGGACTGAACTTCAAGTTCATATAAAAATAACATCGAGGGTTGTCCTCAGAGATGCAGGATTGGAGGGTCAGGGAGTAGAAAAATAATAGATGAATGTTATGAAGTGCTGACTGCATAGCTTCTTGCTTGATCTCCACACCTGCCAATGTTACATGATGGCTTCTGGGATGTTGGAGACGTGTGTGATTCCTAGATTTACATCTCAAAGAAATATGCGCATAGGGAAACCTTCCTTTATTTAGGAGAGAGAGAGAGAGAGAGAGAGAGAGAGAGAGAGAGAGATGCCATCAGAGATATGATTGGGAGTTGCATGTCCACCCAATGATGAAAGCATGCATTTTTTTTTTTTTTAGAATCAAACACTTTAAAAAGGAGAAGGAAATAAAATGGCATCCAGTAAGAAAATATGGTGGTGACAGCCATCAGCAGGAGATCTAGTGGCAACTCCAAAGCTGCCAAAAGAGAAGTCGGAGGAGTCTGCTACAGAGACAGATGTCATTGCTAGAAGAAAATCTTCCATAGATTTGGTTGTCGCAGGTGAAGGAGAAGAGAGAAAGAAAAAAAAAATACTTGATTATAGACTGGAAAATAAAACATGGGTCCAGTTGCATTTTTAAACATAGCAATTTTGTTAACAACCCCTTATTTTAAAAGGGAAACTCACCTGTTAGAAGCAGAAGTTTGTAAAGTACATTTCAATTCATTCTGGGGATGCTTGAAGAATTTGAAATTTGTGAATAGGATATGACCTGATCCACATTTCCTAGGCTCACTTGCAGAATAGAATCTGAATGGTCAGATGCATGTTGTGATTGAAAAAGATATCTCAAAGGATGTTTTAAAATACATATTTTTAGTGAAAATACTTTCCCCAAATTGTACATCTGTAGAAATGCTTTTATTGTTTTTAAGGTTTTTATTTTTTGCATTTTATCTCACTTTAACTTGTTGTACACCAGTTTGATGGACGAAGGCTGTGAAGTGATTTATAAATCTTTACTTATGTACATAAGTAACATATGTGCTTCAGCATTAGCCTACAATTTATTCATTTTATTTTTTAAATCTGCACAACAACATGCATTTAAATATCTAGTTAATGATGTATTTCTATGTATGTACATATGCATTTCTATGTATGTGCATACGTACATATGTACACACATAGAAATGCATCATTAACTAGATATTTAAATGCATGTTGTTGTGGAGATTTATTTTTTTAAAAAATGAATAAATTGCAGGCTAATGCTGAAACACAATAAAATGAGGGATGTATGGATCAGTCTAAGTTTGTTCTGTGGCAGTTTTGCTGGTACTTAATCATAGGTCTATTCTGTGCCAGTTTCTGAAAGAATACACAAAATTACCGTATGTAAATTATATGCCTTTTGTACATGCCTTCACCTTATACATTTGCAATGCTTTCTGATGCATTTCCCCCGAAATATCTATTTTCTACACATCTTTAATATAAAATACATACATTTCTGTGCACATTTGGAGACCCGAACTGCACCGCGAAATCCAGAGACAATCTGACAGCTAGTTGCATTACAATCTGACAGCAAATTATAAAAAAAATGGTCCTAACATCCTAATCCCTGAAATTAATAGCCCTTATATAGCAAATAGCAAAACAACACAGAAAAACCATGTATTCACACAAGCCCTCTTCAGACATTACAATCAGGATAAGGTAAACACATTAGGAGGCAGCTCTTTCTGTTGCCATTCCTGCTACCTACCAACTCTTAGAAGGTAACTGTCCAAAGCAGGGAGCGTCCTGTACTTAGGGAGGCTCCCTGTGCATTGTTAGTACCTTGAGCGGGGAGCCTCCATGATTACAGAAGGCTTCATGTTTCAGAGTGGGTTGGAAGGTGATGGACATGCCAAAGATCCATAATAGCCAAAGATCCATAATAGACTGAAAACACCGCTTAACACAAAATAAAGCGTTTTCCATTAAAAGTTGAGGTCAAATTCATTTGAGTTAATTGGTGGGATAATGCCATGACTCTGGAGTCTACCAGTGACTAGGAAGTTACATTAATGTCACTGGCTAAGGTACCAGACCAGGTTCCTGGCTCCAAGGCTGATGCTGGTGATCAACGGGCCACTGAACCTAAAGCTGGCAGGAAAGAGGTTGCTAAACCAGATCTCACAATACCAGGGCATTACTTCAACATGGAAGTACTTCAGCATGGCAGGGAGTGCCCCAGGCAGGAGGTCATGGAGTTCAGGAGAAGTGCCATCTCCATTTTAGAGATCTGGCCCCTTTAGAAACTCTAGTCCTCCAATAGGTGGTGTAGCTTAGGAAAGGCAGCCTGGAGGCAAAAGTCTTAAGAGGCCTCAGTTCACTTCTAACCCTTGTTTGAGCAAGTTGCTCATCAGGAGCTCTCCATGGTGCTGCAACAGCTGACCTTACCACTTAGCTTTATGGGACCAGGGCAGGAGACATGACATGCCCCATTTTCAATTTAAATATTACCCAGGTCTGCCCGTGCACCAAATCTCAGCTTTCTGTCTTCTTGCTGAAGCCCATAACATTTTTGACACCCGTGTAGTGAGGTCCAAGCAACATCAGACAGAGAGACAGAAAAGTAGATAGCACGGAAGCAGGGATGTGTTCCTGCACATCACAAGAAATTGCCCCACCATCTAGTTAAGGATTTACAAATGTGTAAACGGGAAAGTCTGACACCTCTATGTCACTTTCAGATTTCTGTTCCTGCAAATTTCTGCAGCAAATCCTCTGTCTCTGAGACTGAAGCTTATTTAATCCATGAAAGGCAACCAGAACTCTCATGCTCCAACATTCTCACTCCCTTCACTTGTTCTGTGTTGTCCCTTATTTCAAAGTAAAGTCCATGACCCAGATTTGTGACCACTAAAAATGAATGCTCTGTTTCATACATTACTAGTAATTTCAGCTTATCTTGCTTATGGGTGTGTGTCAAATTCCAGCTTTCTTGTGCTTGTTCACACAAGAATCCTGTTCGACTCATTTGAAGGAGCTCTACACATGCACATTCAAACTATATTGAATTTGCAGCTCTACGGCCCCTCATTTGAAAGCCCCTGCTCTGTAGAACAAATGCCCCACCATTGGCCCATTCATTCACAAGAAAAAAAGACAGAGCACAGGGCACACAGAGCGTACCTGTTTCCAGTGTGTTACATGCATAGACTCTCTGCAGAACAATGCTGTGCTGACAGCCAGGTAGCAGCTGCCAGTAGACAATACTGAGTAAGATGGCCCAATGGTCTGACTGAAGATAATAATAATAGTAGTAGTAGTAGTAGTAGTAGTAGTAGTAGTAATAGTAATTTATTTATATCCTGCCCTCCCCAGCCAAAGCCAGGCTCAGAGCAGCTAACAACAGTAGAAATAGCACAATTTACATGAAATCACAATTAATTAATTGAAATACATTCTAAAATCAGTTCAGAATCAAATTAATGGCAACCATTGGACTAGAGTTCTGTGAAGATTACAGGAGGAGAGAGGGGGTCAGACTGCGACTTGGCCAAAGGCCTGGTGGAACAGCTCTGTCTTGCAGGCCCTGAGGAAAGATGTCGAGTCCCAGAGGGCCCTAGTCTCTTGTGACAGAACGTTCCACCAGCGGAGCCATGGCTAAAGAAGCCCTGGCTCTGGTTGAGGCCAGCCTAACCTCCCTGTGGCCTGGGATCTCCAAGATGTTTTTATTTGAAGACCGTAAGGTCCTCTGTGGGACATACCAGGAGAGGCGGTCCAGTAGGTACAAGGGTCCTAGGCCGTACATGGCTTTAAAGGCAGCTTCTTGTGTCCCTGTGCAGCAGCCTACACTTCCTGATTGGAACAGGCCCCGTGAGAGAAATTACGTCATGATTGTCTTCTCCTGAGCATGGGAAGTCAGGGGAGATGGCAGCCAAGCGCCTGAGATTCGTGTGCTTTGTTTTGAAGGGTAACCCTTCCTTAAACCTTGGTTGAGGGGTATGGATTTCCACACTGATTTCTTTAAAAGTTAAAAGTTACTTTTTTAAAAAAATAAAAATAACAACAGGCAGCTGTCAGGAGCACAGAAGTCTGTCTTGCCAGCTTCCCATACTCATAGGAAAGCCCTGCTGACGTTGTCATGGGGTGTTTAGGAAGAGTGGGTAGCCAGAAAGCCTGCAGAGTACAGACCACGAGAGAGACAGCTTGTAGAGTGAAGGAAAGAATGAAAAAAACCATCAGATGAGTGTGCAGAGTTTGGATCTAAACCAACAAGCACATTTCTTCCTCTGCCCAAGCATTTATTCTACCCCGTTTGTTTTGTGAGTAGAGCTAATCTACCAGATCATCCAAAGTACCTTCATATAAATAACACAGGGCAACAATTTTTTACTTTTTGAATGTTGTCTAGATTTCTACAACTGATTTAGGGTATTGTTGCACTGCTGAATCAGCAAATGGCATCCGTTTCTCTCCATCAGGTCAGGTTTACTGTAAACTGAATGATGGGCATTGATAAAGGTAAGTACACGTAAATTGCATGTTGCTTCACCATTTTTCAAACTTCAGGGCTTGAACTTCCGTTTCTTGGAACTCCTGGAATGCTCAGTGGCAGGGAGGTCTCTCTTCAGAGTCCAACAGTAGTCAGCCATCATGACTGCGTCCCAGCGACCCTGATACCTGGTCTCCATCTCTTTCATGTCCTGATGGAATCTCTCCCCCTGCTCGTCACTCATTGAACCCAGGTTCTCAGGAAACTGGTCCATATGTGAAAATAGGTAGTGCATCTTGATGCTCATGTTGCAGCCCAGGTTTCTGAAAGCAGTCAGCATGTTGTTGTCAAGTTCTGCGTAGTTTCTGGCCTTATTGTTGCCAAGAAAGTTCTTCACTACCAGAACAAATGCCTTCCACGCTTCCAGTTCCACTTCGTTCACTGACTTTCTGAACTCTGGATCTCTGATGAGCTGACGGATCTGAGGACCATCAAAGATGCCAGCTTTCAACTTCTCCATGGTCAATCCTGGAAAAGCCTGGCACAAGTAAGTGAAGCAGTCACCATCCTTGTCCAGAGCCTTGGTGAACTGTTTGATTAAGCCGAGCTTGATGTGCAGCGGTGGGAAGAGTATTCTGTCTCTGTCCACCAGAGGGTTGTTGATGACGTTCCTTTCTTTGCAAGGCACCAATTCCTCCTGCACAGGCCAGTCCTTCTTCGTGTAATGCTGAGCACGGTCCCTACTATCCCACATGCACAGAAAACATGGGTACTTGGTGAAGCCAGACTGTTGTCCCAACAAAAAGTTCACCATCTTCAGGTCAACACAAATAAACCACTTATGTTGATCATAACCAGTTTTCTCCAGCACATACTTCACCGCTTCATAGTTCTCCTTCAGTGTACTCGAGTGAGCCAGGGGTATAGAGGCAAACTGGTTGCCGTTGTGTAGCAGAACACATTTCAGTGATCGCTTGGTGCTGTCAATGAACAGTCTCCAATCTTTGTGTTTGTACTGTGGCACTCCAAGCTTGAGCAGAAGCTGTGCAATATCTGCACAGTACACCAAGTCCTTCTCTTCTGAGAAAAAACGGAGGCACTCTTGATGCCTGTTGTGTAAGAAGCTGATGCGAGCACTGTCAGAGAGGAGGTTTTTTTCCTTCAATCTGGATGCCAACAGTTCGGCAGAGTCCTTTGACAAGCTGAGGTCGCGAACTAGATCATTCTTCTTCTTTTTTAAGATATTTATTAAAATTTTCAAGATATTACAAAATGAAAAAATAAAAAATAAAAATACAAAATAAAAATAGTTAAAAACAACTCAATCTTTCCATTACTTATTTTTCATTAGCTTGTTTCCCGGACCTCCTCGCGCCTCCCTTTTTTGTATTCCAGTTCAGTTTGTTCATTCAGCAAATCCTTCCCCTCTTTGTTTATCCTAGTGTTTAATCTTAAAATATTGTAACATTAAATTTTTACCTATTCATTATCCATTTTTCATATTCCCTTATAGTATTACAGCTAAAAACCACTTAATTTCTATCCAACATCATTCTAACATTCATTAATTTTACAATATTTCAGTAAATAGTCTTTAAACCTTTTCCAATCTTCTTCCACCGACTCTTCTCCCTGGTCTCGGATTCTGCCAGTCATTTCCGCCAATTCCATATAGTCCATCACCTTCATCTGCCATTCTTCCAGGGTGGGTAGATCTTGTGTCTTCCAGTACTTTGCAATAAGTATTCTTGCTGCTGTTGTGGCATACATAAAGAAAGTTCTATCCTTCTTTGACACCGATTGGCCAACTATGCCCAGGAGAAAGGCCTCTGGTTTCTTCAGGAAGGTATATTTAAATACCTTTTTCAATTCATTATAGATCATCTCCCAGAAAGCCTTAATCCTTGGGCACGTCCACCAAAGGTGAAAGAATGTACCTTCAGTTTCTTTACATTTCCAACATTTATTATCGGGCAAATGACAGATTTTTGCAAGCTTGACTGGTGTCATGTACCACCTGTATATCATTTTCATAATATTCTCTCTTAAGGCATTGCATGCTGTAAACTTCATACCTGTGGTCCATAACTGTTCCCAGTCAGCCATCATTATGTTATGTCCAACTTCTTGTGCCCATTTAATCATAGCAGATTTCACCGTTTCATCCTGAGTATTCCATTTCAACAGCAAGTTATACATCTTTGATAAAGTCTTAGTTTTGGGTTCTAACAGTTCTGTTTCTAATTTTGATTTTTCCACCTGGAAGCCAATTTTCTTGTCCGAATTATATGCCTCCATTATCTGATAATAGTGAAGCCAATCTCTCACTTTATTTTTTAGTTTCTCAAAACTCTGCAGTTTCTATCTGTCTCCCTCTTGTTCCAGAATTTCCCAATATTTCGGCCTAGATCATTCAACTCCTTTTGGGAAAATGGATGTGGAGCATCATCTTCAAGAACCACTTCTTCTTCGTCATGTCCTTCAACACTGGAGGCATCTTCGTCACTAATGTCAGGAAGTTCTCCGAAGATAGGCACTGGAATTTCATCACAATGAGCTACAGGACGATGTGCTGATTGAAGACCAGGATACTTCGTGGGGCAGCTGCCCCATTAACTTAGTTTTGATCCCCCAACTTTATGCTTTGCCGCACCAATTTATGGAAGATTTCGAGGTTTTATTACTTCAAACTGATCCCTTTTCGACATAATCACCCAGAACTATCGGACCTGAATACCTCTTGTCATTAAAATAATCATTTCCAATCAAAACAATTATTCGACATGGCATTTTGCCCCCACCAACTTCTTCTAAAATGCTCCACACAAGCGTACATGTGAACAAAAACGTAAAAAAAGACATGTGGCCATAGCTCAAAAACCAATGTGACTTTTGGATTCAGCGCATCAGATTCATCCTAAATCAGCTGAAAAAACGCAGACAACAAATTTGTTGTTGACCAGTGTAATATATTCAGAGTTATAGAATATATATTCCTCTGTTGTAGCTGCAGTTGTGGTTGTTTTGTCCATAAAGTTCCTGGTAGCAATTATTTCTGCACAATGCAGAGCTCAAGTCACTCAGACTTAAGTCACAAAAGTGAAGTATGCAATAAGGGGATAGTTCACAATGCCATTCAGTTTCCTGATTAATTGCGTTCTGATCTAATGCCCTCTAGATCTAAAAATGACATGTCAACTCTTTATATATATATTTTAAAACCTAATAAAATAATCAAGGTTTTTTTTAACCTGTTAACTCTGCATCAGATTGAATTTTCAGCATATTGTAATTTGTATATTTCCTCTCCTCTAGCATGGGGCTTGTACCTGTCACATGGTTTTCAGTGTTCTTAATGAGCTGTTAACAAGCTGTCAATTACCAATGCAAATCAGGAAGCAGGAGCAGAAATGCAGGGTTTGCTGTACCTGGAGTTAAAGTATGCAGCCTTGTAATGTCACGAAATAAATCATTTAGGTTTTAAGAGGTGTCTGCGCCTACGTGTTTTCTATCAGCTAACCATTGCATTGTTTACTTTGAAATGAAAAGATAAAAGTGGTGCTGGGACCATTGGAGAAAAGAAGGGGCTGTTCTGCTGGGAATGTGACCTTCTAATGACATACAGCTCACCTGTACGGTTGGCTAGAATTCATCCCATCTCTAGACGTGATCTTGAAAGGGGATTAACAATTCGTTTAATGAAAGTACAAATATCTCAACAAGGTTGCTAATTGGCATGAGGGAGAGGCCTGAAAGTCATGCTGTCAATGCTGATTTTGAGATCCTTTGGATCTGGGCCTTTGATTATTTCCATTAGAATTTGCCTAAGGAGTAATCTGGGGGTTTGCATGGTAAATCCCACTTGGGAAAACTAACTGAGGGAAATTGAGAGAATGAGACCAACAAATTTCCTAAGATAGTAAGGAGAAATGGTTCACTGAAATAGTCCTGCATAACTTCAGGAAAATGAGTGCACACAGGTGTGGATTCTGTGGTAATCTGACAGCCATGATTTTAGAAATTTCGTGGTTAGGGATGGAGATTTTCAACTTTTTTCTAAAAATACAATCAATTCCTCGCATATTATTTAAAACATTATAAATATAATGTATAAATATTATATGCACATACAGTGGTACCTTGGTTTTCGAACAGCTTAGTTCTCAAACATTTTGGCTCCTGAATGCCGCAAACCCGGAAGTGACTGTTCCGGTTTGCGAACTATTTTTGGAACCCGAATGTCCGACGGGGCTTTGCTGGTTTCTGACCGGCTGCAGGAGCTGAATGTTTTGGAAGTCGAATAGACTTCCAGAACGGTTTCCATTTTAAAAAATTATATATTAAATTTTTATTATTAAAATAATTCAACATTAATACATACATGTTACAAATATACAAACATACATTTCATACAATCCAGAACGGATTCCATTTGACTTCCAAGGTACGACTGTACTCTCCAAGGATTCCTAAGGTAACCAGCCCATAAATAGATACATACAAGAAATGATACAACAGTACAAATATATGTACAGTGGTACCTCTGGTTACGAACACTTCTGTTTACGAGCTCCGCTAACCCGGAAGTAGCTGCTCCTGGTTACGAACTTTGACCCAGGATGCGAACAGAAATCACGTGCTGGAGGCTTAATTCGTTCTGAAGGTCTGTTCTTAACCTGAAACTGTTCTTAACCTGAGGTACCACTTTAGCTAATGGGGCCTCCCGCTCCTGCTGCGCCACCGGAGCATGATTTCTGTTCTCATCCT
Source organism: Podarcis pityusensis (assembly GCF_964106645.2). Taxonomy (NCBI): domain Eukaryota; kingdom Metazoa; phylum Chordata; class Lepidosauria; order Squamata; family Lacertidae; genus Podarcis; species Podarcis pityusensis. The sequence continues at coordinate 19,229,734 of NC_138028.1, read as the reverse complement.
GAAGCAAAGTTCTTAACCCGAGGTACTATTTCTGGGTTAGCGGAGTCTGTAACCTGAAGCGTCTGTAACCCGAGGTACCACTGTATTCTCATTTGGTTTTTTTTCTGTTGTGAACTGCCCTGGGATCTTTGGATGAAGGGTGGTATACAAATTTAATAAATAATAAAAATGATATCCATTGAGGGTAAGGTTATCAGTGGCTACTAACGTTTATGGCTATGTTCTGCCTCCACAGTTGGAGGCCACACTGCTTCTGAATGCCAGTTCCTAGAAACCACAGGATGGGAGAGCGCTCTTGTGCTTTGGTCCTGCTTACAGATTTCCCACAAGCAACTGGTCAGTTGTCAGGGAAGAGTTAGAGTTAGAAGTTTCCAGTTTCCCAGAGGGAGAAAGTTTTCCCCAAGGGGGGAGGAGAGCAGTGAATCTAATAGAAGAGAGCAACAGGAACAACACAGGAACTCACAGGAAAGGCAAGGGTTAAGTTATAGCTCAGATTTGCAGGAGGGGAGATACAAGCCAGCTCTAGCGAGGAGGTTAGAAAAAAGAGCGGGAAAGCGAAAGGAATGGCGCGTTCGCCATTTTGAGAATTGCTGGTCACGGAGAAGCAGAGCTCAGAAGGTATGTGAAATAAGTGACTCTGAGGAATAATAGTTAAAGATAAGAACCGTTGATAAGATTGTTTGTTAATACGCAATAAAAAGATATAAAAGAACAAGAAGGATTTGTGTAGTGATCTGAAGAGGACAACGACCAGCCCTGACATCAGTCACTGTGAGAACAGGGTGCTAGACTAGATGGGCTGCTGGCCTGATCCAGCAATGCTATTCTTATGTTCTTATTCTATTCTGAAGTCAAAATTTCACCCACAGCTTTTCTATATTGGGGACAGGGCTTATTCTGTGGGCAGGAATAGTTGAAAATAAGTCTTTTAGGTTACCTCTTCTTCTTCTTCTTTTTGCAAAGTGTGTAAGGGTCTTTTGTATCACACCTGTTTATAGCCCCCCACCTCAACCCAGAATTTTCTCTTTTCTGCCCACACCAAGAAAATGCTGCCTTTAAATTCTCTCCCTATCCCTGCCTGGCTTACGATTGATAGTACTCACTGTAAAGCATTTTGTGATAGTTCGTGTGAAAGATGTTATATAAAATGAAATGGTATTGTATTTATGGCCGGCACTATAATAACCGTCTATCAGCATTTCCATTATAAACCCTCTATTGTTGAGGGTTTTAAAACGCGCCCATAAAAATGCACTCCAGCCTGAAGCCCAGTGCACAACAGCATAAACAAATCTGTTTTGCCATTTTTTGAGTTACTGTAGAGCACAAGAATGAATGTTCAGTACTTAAGGCCATTCTTTGGCTACTGGTGTGTTGTAAGTGGCGTTTTGAGAATATTCAAAGCCCTGTTTTCCAAATGGGGTGCACCTTGTGAAAACCAGCACTCACACACTCAGTGGGAGGTTGCACAGCCCAGCGACCATTTGCACACGCAATTAACCAGTCTGATTGTATATGCCAGTGCTGTCTCTTGGTACATCTTTGTGTTGGAGACATATTGAAAACAGCATTTGAGATCTCACTCCTCGTGCCTTCTGAAGCCAAAGGGAAAGCACAGATTGACACTGATGATCCACAATCCATCAGGTTTTGAAAATTAGACAAGCGTCAATTTGAAATATCTCGCACACCAAGAGAAGGGGGGGGGGGACCCTAAAAGGGAATATATTAACAAATGCTTTCTGAAGTGGGATGAATACATCAAGAACAAGCAACAGAGGAATCTCTTAACTGCACTCTTCCCTTTGCAGATCAACCTGATCATTTCCTGGTCAAAACATCAGCACTGAGGGTTGCACTTAAAAAAAAGGGGAAAAAATCTTCTTCTGTTGCTATGTCAGATAATCCTTTTGTTCCATCTGCAAACACTGGGGGGTAAATTTTTAGCACGATGCTCAGGGATTTAGCCATAGGACTCCCATTAACATTAATGGGAATCATGTAGCTTGAGTGCTCTGCATTGCAATGAATATTTACCCCTTCATTCAGAGCACTCAGTGGTTGAATTTTTAATTATATTTACAGATACATTCCATAACCAAATAGCAGCTCCTGGTGCAGATTGTGTGTGTGTGTGTGTGTGTGTGTGTGTGTGTAATATATATATAATCTCAAACGCCATTCTAATGGGCAACTTAGAGTGATTAGGTTTTCAATTGTGGAAGGTGTTTTTTTATTTTTGTTTTTAAAAACAATTCAACTCCTTTTTTGAATGGAGAAGGCACATTTCAGTTTTCAGTTTTCAAGTGAACTAGTCTATCAGCTTTCAAGTGAGGTGCACATACAAGCCACTAGGATCATATGCAGACCTGCTTGAGAAAAAGAGCATGAACACTCTCTAGTCTCACTTTAGGACTAGACTGTAAGATGGTTGGTGACTTCTCTGTTTGTTATTTACTGATTTCAGTAAAATTGAACTACTCTTGTCTATGTAAGGTATTCATTCAAAGCGGCTTGCAAATAAAAAAAGTGAGGAGAGTATCCAAAATATAGCATGTAGGCAGATGAAAATGATGGACTACATGGAATTGGCGGAGATGACTGGCAGAATCCGTGACCAGGGAGAAGAGTCGGTGGAAGAAGATTGGAAGAAATTTAAAGACTATTTACAGAAATATTGCAAAATTAATTAATGTTAGAATGATGTTGGATTGAAGTTAAGTGGTTTCTAGCTGTACAGGTACAAAAGAATATGGAAAAATTGGTTTTTAATATGTAAAAATTTAAAGTTATAATATATCAAGATTAAAGATTAGGATTAAAAAGGAGGGAAAGGAATTGTTGGATTAACAAATTTAATTGGAATACAAAAGAGGGAGGTAGGAGGAGGTCCGGGAAACAAGTAAACGTAAAAGAAGTGAGGAAAAGATGGAACTGTTTTTAACTGTTTTTTCTTTTTTTTCTACTTTGTATTTTTCCTTTTCATTGTTAATTTTTTTTTTTACTAATGTGATTTTTTTCCCTTTGAAACTTTAATAAATATTATTTAAAAAACAAAAAACAAAATATAGCATGTACTTTTAAACCATCATATATCTCTGCTGGAGTCAGTTGACAGCAGAATGCCTGAGAAACAAAGTCTTAAATGCTTTGGAAAAGACAAATAATGATGGAGCCAGCTGGATCTCCTGTAGCAAAATGTTCAAAACACTGTTGGGCCAGGGAACTTGTGACCATTCAGATGTTGTCAATCCCAGTCAACATGGCCAATGGCTGGTGGTGTTGGGAGTTGTAGTCCAGCAATATCTGGAGAGCTCCAGGTTCCCCATGTCTGCTCTAGGTGCAACTACAGAAACCACATGTTTTATGGGTAAGGCTCTGTAGAAATGACTGACCTAATTTTTGTGTCCATTTTCATGGCTATCAAAGAGAGATCCTTTGGGTTCCATTGATTTTCATGAGGAACACATTTGCCTTGCTTTGATAAAGTTCTTTCCAGAATCATTTCCCATGTTCCTCATCACACTTATGGCCTCGGGGTCTGGTCTGAGATTTTTGTAAAATTATAACCTGGCCTGGATTAGATGATGGATTAGATAGCTCTCCTAGGTGTGGTGTGGGGCGAGAACAACAATGAGGTTAGGCCTTATCGCCTTGACTACTTATCAAACCTACCCCTACTCTAATTGTCCCAACTGTCTAATAAATGAGCGCAAAAGTTCCTATGTGTGTCAAATCTAATACACACAGGCCTATTTTGATGTGGTTGATTTTGCAGAGAAAAACCCAGGAATCAATTTTACATACTGAACATCCATAATGGATGGGCAAGAGGCAAATGTGAGTCCTCACTTCCAACAGGTGAATGATCCAGGAAGGGCCAGGTATTGACAAATTTGCCCCAATGATGGTTAGTGGATATGTGCCTTCTGAATATAACTGAAAAGACGGGTCAATAGATTTGTGTTCCTCTTTTATTACCCTCCTGATTACCTCTAATGCTTACTTTGTTTTAAAGAGATGTAAAACCCTATAGCAGAGAGTGCAAGAGAAATGTTCATATATAGTGATATCTATATCTATCGATATCGATATAGATACAGATATAATACAAAACATTTGGCACCCAGTTGCAATCACGTCTTTAAATATAAAAGAAGAAACACACACACACACACACGTTTGTGTCATTTCTTCTTCCATCTTCCATCATCTGTGAGTGTCTGAGAGAATCCATGCAATTCCTGTATGGAAAATAAATTGAACTGGAACAACTCCTCTTAAACTGTACAATCAAAGTGAGGAGGGTTTTGGACCTCCCCATCCCTGGTGATTTTGCTATACTGTGTAGTTTAGCTCTTCCCCCTCCCTGCCTGTCTCCCCCCAAAAAATCTGGGCTGTGAACTCTGCAGAATAGAAGCCAGTCAGGCCACATGCTTCTTCAAGGTACATCTTTGGAAGTGTTGTGCAAGAGTTAATGTGTCACTCTAGATCTGTTCTCTACATTGAAACCAAGATATCTGTACAGCACTTGTAGCCTTAAGGGCACTGCCAGCATATAGACCACTGCCATGGGCTTACCTAATTGCCATTCATTTCAATCAGGCTTTCACAGGATAACCTTCCAATAATCTGCAGAACTTGCAGTTTTACAAGTGACGTATAGTGTTCATTCTGCATCTGCAATGAGGTGATTATTATTTTATTTTATTTTATTAGTGTGACAGCAAGTATTCTTTGGTATTCCTTGCCTATTAAGATTAGGCTGGGACCCTCACTAGACTATTTTAAATGCCTGCTGAAACAAACAAACCCCTTATTATTATTATTATTTTTTCAGCAAGCATAGTTGGACACAAAGCCTAGTTATGCATACCTGTCTTTAAAATTCTGCTGATTTTGTCTGCAAGATGCTGGGATGCTGCAGGTTGTCATGTGAGTGGTGCAGCCCCACCATACCATCTGCTGCTGCTTATAAGTATCTATGCATTTCCCTTCCTCGGTTGGCGAAACTCCACCCTGCATTTCCCCTGAAATCTCACCCTCATCAGATATTCCACCAAGCCACTCAGCCAGCGTGTTTCCCTTTCCTGAAACATCTCCAACCATAAGGCGACCTTCAGCTTCTTAAAATACCATGTGGGCCAAATTCTTCAGATGCCCCTGAAGATAAGGGCAAACATAGGTCCCACCTGGTTCATGATCACCCAATGTGAAAACAATCGTGAAAACCATATTGGCCTTCCAACTCTTTTTATAGTGAATTTGATCATTCCTCTAAATCAAGGATGGGAAACCTGTGGTTCTCCATATGTCCTGGAATCACAACGCTCACCAGTCCCAAGTGTTGGCCATATTAGCTGTGGCTGGTGGGATTTGGAATCCAACAATTTAGAAGAAGAAGAAGAAGAGGAGGAGTTTGGATTTGATATCCCGCTTTATCACTACCCTAAGGAGTCTCAAAGCGGCTAACATTCTCCTTTCCCTTCCTCCCCCACCAACAAACACTCTGTGAGGTGAGTGGGGCTGAGAGACTTTAAAGAAGTGTGACTGGCCCAAGGTCACCCAGCAGCTGCATGTGGAGGAGCGGGGAATCGAACACAGTTCACCAGATTACGAGACTACTGCTCTTAACCACTACACCACACTGGCTCACATGTTTTAGAATTTAGAAGTCCACATGTTCTCCATCTCTGATCTAAGTGAAGAGAGCAGGACTTGAAACCTCCCAGATTCTATTCCAATAAGACACAGTGACTGGGCGCATTTCATACAAGTAACAGGCTTTTTAACAAAAAGAGCAACCTCTAAGTGTTCAACAGTTATCTAGCTGCAGAAGTGAAGCTCAAACATATATAAAAACAACTCAAAGTGGATTTTTAACTCCCGATTTTAAGTTGCTTGTGATTTTCAGAACCTGCTTCATATCTTCTTTTTTTAGCATTTGATGTTCTCAGTATATTATATTCCATTTCAAATGCTGTAATGTTCATTTTTCACACGTTAAATTCAATTACGTTCAACATCCATACAGAGGAAGAATCCTCATGAGGCAGGGAAATAGTCTGAGAGAAGTGGTGTTGGGGTTTTTTGTGTTGTTTTTTTTTAACTATTATGTGTGAAACGCTTCCATTCTGTATTTCCGTCTGCATTTTGCCTTTCTTCATGTATGGCTACATTAAGTCCAAGGAATGGCAAACGAAGCCACATAGGAACATAAAACCACAGGATGAATAGTGTCCTAGCAGGGTTTACTTTATGTAATTTGGCATCAAAGGTGAAAACAGTGCAGAATTCCCTTCTACCACATTCATTATGGCTCTAATGAGCTTTTCGATTTCCTCCACCTGCAAAGGATTCTCTGTTAATTTAAATGGAAAGTACCTGATCTCTGCATGGAGTCCATTGCATGCCTCACAAGGATAAGGCAATCAAGGCTTTATTGGGATCCAGAAAGTCCATAAGTACATCAGAGCTAATTCTCAATTGAGGAAGCCTATAGGGATGTAAGAAGGTGTCGTTTTACATTTTGCCCTGCATTGGTCACATGCATTGGTCGCTGTCTCCATTCTGCTGCAGTTTGTCTTCTGCCAGAACTACATTATCTGTCTCTGTCTGCTGTGGTTAGTCTAGAGTTTGTGCTTTAACTCAGTTTCTTTTTATTTATTTGCCCGAAAACTGGCAGTTAAGAGTAGTGTTAGTTCTTAATAAGCAACTGGGTAGAATATGCCTTGCTTGTTTTTGCCTGCAAAAACACAAATAAAATGGAACAGACTTACACCTAACAAAAAAGAAGCCTGAAAACTCAAAGAAGGGACCTGGGATCTCAATGAAAGGGAATGGCCCTCACAGGCCTACCTATGGAGAGGTTTGGTGGCACCAGACAGCAGGGATTGGTCAATTGCTGATGACCCAGAACCACCACTCTTCCATCACTTCCTGTTCTTCCATTAGCTCTACTGCATCCTCTTCCTCTCTCCGCTATTTGTGAGAACGTCTTTCCTTCCCATCTATCCACTGATAGAAGGGCAGGAGGATGTGAGAGAGGAATTGGTGCTACCTGTCCCTCACGGCATGTGTAGAGGCACACCTGAGGGCCCATGCAAACCTGAAGCAGATACTACAGCACTGGAACGGATATCTGTTGTCAAGGATCCTCGAAATGTCCCTAGCCCCTCCAGCTTGCTGTTCTTTGCCTTTATCTACCTTCCCAACTCCCTTGTTTTCTTCATTTTGAAATTTAGCTTGGAAGCGCCTTGAAGGCAGGGGACTGCATACATCGCTGCGTCCATTGGCAGTGCTGCTGATGCAAACACTTATTCCTTCCATCTGGTTTTATCCTAAGATCTATGATTTCCTAGTAAGCAAGGTGACATCATAATAGGTATGGTAAAGGGACCCCTGACCATTAGGTCCAGTCGTGACAAACTCTGGGGTTGCGGCGCTCATCTCGCTTTATTGGCTGAGGGAGCCAGCGTACAGCTTCTGGGTCATGTGGCCAGCATGACTCAGCCACTTCTGGCGAACCAGAGCAGCACACAGAAACGCCGTTTACCTTCCTGCCGGAGCGGTAGCTATTTATCTACTTGCACTTTTGACGTGATTTCAAACTGCTAGGTTGGCAGGAGCTGGGACCGAGCAACGGGAGCTCACCCCGTCGCGGGGATTTGAACCACCGACCTTCTGATCGGCAAGTCCTAGGCTCTGTGGTTTAACCCACAGCACTATCCGCGTCCCTTGACATCATAATACATATGAATAATTAATCCCATCCAAGATGGCAACAAATAAGAAAATTCAAAATTTAAATATAAAAAATATAAGCTAGTCAGTAGAGCATGAGACTCTTAATCTCAGGGTTGTTCATTCGAGTCCCACACGGGGCAAAAGATTCCTGCATTGTAGAGAGTTGGACTAGATGATTCTCGAGGTCCCTTCCAACTCTGTAATTCTAGGAATCTATGATCAAAGTTTGTGTTTTATTCCCACGTTTATTAAGCTAATCCTCGCTCCTCCAAGACAATGGGGGGGGGGAATAGTTTCTCAGCAATTTCCCTCAATTTGTATTTGAAGTCAGCAATTTCAGTTGGGGAAAATATTGTCAGATTTCAATTTTTTGCCATTTCCCATTTCAGCTCAACAAAGGATATGTGTGTTGAGCAGCAAATGCAGGCATGCTTTCTGGCATGCAAAGAGCAGGTTAATTATAACTGATACCCACCAAAGGGTCTGTTTTCTTTACTTACTGTTAGAATGTATAGGGCCAATTATTTGGGAAGGGGGGGAAAGGGTGTGGCTATTAGTTAATGCAAGTGATTAGTTTGAGCTATTTGCATACACTGTGCAGGCAGCTACTAAAATGTAAATAAGCATCCCGCCCCTTTCATAAATTAAATGCAAACTGTCTGGCTCAGAAAATGAACATTTCAATACCTTCAGACACACAATGACATCATATCAATATTTAAAATCATTTTATGCATGTATTCCAGGTTGTCCAACTTCATTAGGGGCATTCATCAACCCTCCGGCTAGAGGAAATTCCCACTAGAGTTGTAGGCCTCGGGCCCTACCAAACAGAAATTTAAACTAACTTGCCTTTTTAATTCACATTATTCTCAAATATTCCCTTTTTTAACCCCCTGCCATGACTAAGGCATTTAGACCTAGCTATGATTATGAGCGTGTCAACATTTAAGCGACAAAGTCCCCGTAAGAATGTGTGCAAATGTCTATAATGCAGGTCTTTGCTTTCCTTTCCTTTTTGATTCTTTCTCCTGTGCCCCCCTCCCTGCACTTGTTTCCTTTCTAAATAATCTTCTTTTGCTAAATAATAAAGTAATTATTTCAGTCCTTGGTTGGAAATGTCGGGTTGTTGTTTTTATGGTCTTTAAAAATGCATCTGCGCTGCAAAGCAATTACATTTCATTCCTTTCGCATTCATCCTTCCCTCTTTCCAAAACAAATCTCTTGATCTATTTTTTATATAGCTGAGGATGATGACTGAATCTCCCCCCCAGCCCCCACCTTCTCTGGGTGGCATCATATCTTGATATATTAATAGAAGTTTCCTTTCCCGCAAATAAGATAAACAACATCCTTGCCTTCCCGTTCAACAAAGCAGCTACAGATCTGTACTACGCAAGGTGTAGGCCGGGACCTGAATGCCTTTGACATCTCCAGTGCAGGTGCTGCCTTTTAATCTTACAGATCATGGGCAGACCAGCCTTCCATTGCAACTGTGGGGCAAAATCAGTGTCACGTCAAAGCGCTTGGTTATTCACTCAGTCATTCATTTAAACTTATACCCCACCTTATTTCCCGAAAAGAAACTTAAAGTGGTGAACAAAGAAAAAAGAAGAAAAAGCTTTTATCACATCCAAGTACCGTATTTTTCGCTCCATAGGACGCACCTGACCAAAAGACGCACCAAGTTTTTAGAGCAGGAAAATAAGAAGAAAAAATCTGACTCAAATGTTGTACTAAACTATTTAAAACAGCAAAGTGGGTGGCTCCTGTCCACTTTGCTGCTTTAAAGCGAGCCACAATATATAATGAAGAGAATGGAAAAAGGACAGACATTCCATTATAATGTAGCTGTTTTCATTATCACTGGGAAGTCAGTATTGGCAGCAGTCACAAAAATTAAAATTTGAGCATTTTACTGTTATTAATCAAGAATATTAATAGTCAGGGAGAGAAACCAGGGCTGTGCAAATGAGAAGTGCTTGGAGTATGGAGGAACAGCAAAGAGATCAAATGATTGTGCTCCAGTTCCTAAATCTCTGAAGTTTTCTCAAAACAGGCATGGTTGTTTTGAAAGGAAGATTCAAAATGGTGTGACTGAGCAAAGAACAGAGGAGGAAAAGAGGGCAGATAAATAGCTTCCATTCAATAACAAGAGAACACAATGTTTTTGGTTTGGTATAGGTGGACTGTACTTGTAAGAATTTGTATAATGAATTATAGATTTGGAGTAGAATATCAGTGCCTCTTTTCAGCAATAAAGATTAGCTGCTAGGAACATGGTCCACACACAAACACACAGGATGTCTGGTTATAGTTGTGTAGTTTAAACTGTTACTGAGCCAGATGCCTGCTCAGTTTTAGCAGAGCTCACTAATACTGGATTGTGGAAATGCTTTGCATGTATTTATGACTATTTCTGCAAAACTGCTACTTGAAGAAATCCCCAAACTTAATATTTTTAAAGTTCAAATGGAGCTCAGAATCCGGTTAGGCAATCCTTTGCAGTTGAATTAGGAGGCACTGAGAGACAGCGATTTGCTGCTCCCCACCCCCACGAGCACCCCAGGAACACACAGCCTTCCCTCTGCTTGCAAACCTTGTCCGGGCTTCAGGGGAAAGCAGAAGCTGCCGGCAGAGCCGCTTGGCTCCTCCCCCCCCCCCCAAGAGCAGCCCAGGAGCTCACAGCCTTCCCTCTGCTTGCAAACGTTGCAGGGGCTTCAGGGGAATGCAAAAGCTATAGGCAGAGCAATGTGGCTCCCCCCCCCCCAAAGAGCAGCCCAGGAACGCAGGGCAAAGGCGCACAGCCTTCCCTCTGCTTGCAAACCTTGTCCGGGCTTCAGGGGAAAGCAAAGGCTGGAGGCAGAGCAGTCTGGCTCCTCCCCCCACCCCCAAAGAGCACCCCAGGAACACACAGCCTTCCCTCTGCTTGCAAACCTTGTCGGAGCTTCAGGGGAATGCAAAAGCTGCCGGCAGAGCCGCTTGGCTCCTCCCCCCCACCCCCAAAGAGCACCCCAGGAACACACAGCCTTCCCTCTGCTTGCAAACCTTGTCCGGGCTTCAGGGGAAAGCAAAGGCTGGAGGCAGAGCAGTCTGGCTCCTCCCCCCACCCCCAAAGAGCACCCCAGGAACACACAGCCTTCCCTCTGCTTGCAAACCTTGTCGGAGCTTCAGGGGAATGCAAAAGCTGCCGGCAGAGCCGCTTGGCTCCTCCCCCCCACCCCCAAAGAGCACCCCAGGAACGCACAGCCTTCCCGCTGCTTGCAAACGTTGCCGGGGCTTCAGGGGAAAGCGGAGGCTGCCGGCAGAGCACCGTGGCTCCTCCCACCACCACCAAAGAGCACCCCAGCAGCGCAGGGCAACAGCGATTTGGCTCCAGGGACCACACATTCGCTCCATAAGACGCACAGACATTTTCCCTTCCTTTTTAGGAGGAAAAAAGTGCGTCCAATGGTGCGAAAAATACGGTATATCTTATCATAGTGTGAGAAGTCACTTACGTGGACTTACAACCAGACAAAGAGACACCGAGGAAGTTCAGAAGCTTCTTTTATTAATATGCGTTTGCAAAGGCAGGCTCCAGGACCGAAGATGGTGCCAAGAGCCCCGGGCAACGCCCAAGCTGAAAGATATATCCCTAATGCTGCCGCCCCTCCTTTGAGGCTTGGCTTACAATCTACCTATCACGTAAAGACACATTTCTAATACATTGTCCAATCTACTCTATCCATGTTACTCATTGCCAAATATGGGCAACACCCTTGGCTTGCTTCAGCTTCTGCATGTGACTGCGTTATCTTGTGTACGTGACTGGCCCTCAAGGCTGAGTTTGAGGCACATACTTATCTGTATTGTTCCTTTGTTTCCCAATCTTATGGTTTCTCAACCTCACAATCCCCCCTTTTCTTTTTATACCTTGCCTCAAACTCACGTAATATTTCCCAGTATTCCCCTTCTTCCTCATCCGTAGGTACTGATGTGTATCTCATGGCCATTAACTGGGTAGTCACATGTCGTTGGGCTAGCAGGGACAAGGAGTTGTTTATAGCCCGGACAAAGATGGGCAGTACGCATGGGATTAGTACACATCCTGCCGCGATTAATCCGATTAAAGCTACGATAGCTTGTAATCCCGGAAGTTTTGGAAACCAAGATCCGAACAAATCCCTAAAATTCATTCCACCCCATGTTTGTACTGGTACATGTGCTAATTTAATCATTCTGTCAGCTATGTCCTTTACGACTCTACCGCTATCATCAATCTCAATACAACAATTGGTTAGGTTGAACTTCCCACAAACCCCGCCCTCCTTTGCCAACAAATAATCTAAAGCTAATCTGTTTTGCATAATATAGGTTCGACTCTTTGCACTCTCCTTAGCCAATTTAGTCAAGGCCACAGCTGTCTCATTGGTTATTATTTCTACTACTGCCTGCAGCCGGATAATGCGATTCAATAAATAACTTGGATCCCTTCCGAAAGATCCTGCTGTTCCATCATTTGCCCATGTTGCAGGGCCGTAATATTGTATTATCCTTTCAGGGGGCCACTCATCATCTTTCCATGTCCCTATGCTGATTCCTCTTCTTTTTCTCGGTCCTATCTCCTCATATACTGGCACACCCAACATGGCTCTCGTTTTCAAGGGAAGTAGGAAGAAGCTAGGCCGGAGGGTGGCCAGCACACAAGATCCCACCCAGTTCAGGGGCAGCTTATTATATGCATATCCCCCGCATGCCCAATAGAATCCATCCGGGGTCGTCCATTCCCTGGTCAGGTTCAGTGGATCCTGAAGGAAAGTCATGTTGGTCATGTTGGCCAATGCTGATGGCCAACATTTAGTTATATTGTCCGAACTCCACCACCGCTTGTTGTCCCATTGTCCCAGGCAGGGCGTATTTCCCACTTCTGTACCATTCCTTATGTCTGACTTATTTCTAACGAAGCATTCCAACCCCACTAGGCTATTTGAAATTTGCCAAATTTCATTCCCTGGATGATGATATGTATAGTTCTTTTCATTTTTCCAGACCTCAGTGTAGTTTACTTCGTGGGCAACCCAGGGCCATTGGTCCCCCATATTTGTTCCCCCACATACAAAACAATTTTTCACAGTTAGCTCCTTGGCGATAGTTTCAGCTAAACTTAAAAACATGTTATGAGCCTTTGGGGGGAGAAGTAGATTATTTAAGTGTTGTATTTCTTCCTCGAAACTTTCAAAAATCGAGATTGGTTGTCTGCTGACCTTAGTGGTATGTATCTTAATGATCAGGTATCCGTAAGGATCCTTTCCGGTCCCATCTATTCCCAGACCCAGGTAAACAAATGTGGGAGTGGTGGAGGGTTGCTCCCCAACCCATAAACAGATGGGGTTACACCCTTTCGTGCGGCAGTCGGTGGATGCCCCTTTCCTTGTTATATTTATTCCTTCTGGGCCTTTATAGGCGGGGACGTCACTCACCCCCCTGGTATACCAGTAATTCACAGAGTCCCGGAACGAGCCAATTCCTCCTCCTGGTCCTATATGGCTTTCTCTAGGTTGCTGAAATAGATACTTTTCCATTGTCAAATAAGATTGTTCCCACTCATAGGACCCACACGTTATCCCCTCATGATTGTTTGGTCCCTGTCCTTTATCTATGGCTGCACAAGCATCAAAACACACACGGACTGGTCCCTTCCCCCTGGTAACATTGTGAGCTATATAACCCCCTTTATTCTGTGCCTGCGTGAATGCTGCCACTCCTACCCGTCCCTCCCTTTCTCCCCCTTTATATCCATATACATAGACGGTGGAGGTGATGGGTCCCAGGGCCAAAGGCTCATAACATTCTGTTTTATTTTTTCCAGTTTTACATCTATAATACTGGGTCTGATTGTGGACACAAGGATCTAATACCTTCTTGCACTCGGGAGCTACATTATAATACATTAAAGTCCTCGTAATTTTGTTCCCTGTTCTCGTGACTTGAATACACTCGGAGCATTGGGGCTCTGTTTGGGCCATCATTGAAATATTGCTTCCCATTACTAGTATCACCACGGTCAGCCATGTTGCCTCTTTTCTCTTACTCATGTCGTTTTTCCCAATATGCTAATGCCTGTTTAACTGTGGGAGTCTCTTTTAGCTGGCACCTCAATCCCCCTCCCAATTTCACCTCACAATGCTGTATCAGAAGATCCTCGATTATTATGATATCACACTCCTCCGTACAATGCACACACAGCACACACCCCTCACAATGAGCACAACAGCAACACTCATAGAAACATTTGCAGGTGCAGAATAGACACATTACAGTCCTTTGGTGGCTGCCTGGGTCCTGGTTCCTGTTTTGGTAAGCGTCACCTTCAGTGGATCGTCTGGTTTGGTTGTTGCCGTCCACTGCTCAGGCGGAGCTTTCTTCACCCGGTGGTAGTGGGTCCATCCATGTTCTCTGGTTCGGACTGCTGATTCAGTGGTTAGCAGTACTTGGTAAGGGCCCTCCCAGCTCGGGGTGAGTTTCTCCGTCCGCCAGGCTTTTATCAGGACCAGGTCTCCAGGCTGGTATTGGTGTTGCTGTTCCAACAGCGGGGGCCTCTGTGCTAGTATGCCTTGTCTGTGGAGAGATAACAAAGACTGGGACAGTGCTTGTAAATATTTTCTAGTGAACTGATCCCTGAATTCAATCTGGGGGTTTCCTAAGGGTGCTAAGTAGGGGTGGCCCATCATCATCTCAAATGGGGACAGGCCAGTGTCTTTTCGTGGGGATACCCTAATTCTCAACAGTGCTAATGGCAGATTCTTCGTCCAGGGTAATCCATTTTCTAAGAACAATTTCGTCAAATGTTTCTTTATTTCCCCATTAGCCCTTTCCACTTTCCCACTACTCTCAGGATGCCATGGGGTATGGAAATTCCAGGTTATTCCCACGGCCTTCATCACCTCCTGCATTGCCCTCTGGGTAAAGTGGGTCCCTCTGTCTGAGTCAATTGCTTCAGTTATCCCATAACGAGGGAGAATGTGTTCCAGTATGGCTTTCCCAACAACCTGAGCCGTTGCCCTGCGACTAGGGAAAGCTTCGACCCATCCGGTTAAATGATCTTTAAACACCAGTAAATACTTGTACCCCCCTTTTTCTGGCAACTCAGTAAAATCCACTTGTATCCTCTGAAAAGGCCACACCGCCAGAGGTCGCCCGCCCCTTTCTGTTTTCTTGGCCCGGGCTTTGTTAACTTTTTGACATATTAAACATTTCCACGCGATAGCATGGGCCATGGGCCACATATCCTTGCTCCAATACAAAGATTTCACTAGGTTTATCATTCCTTCTGTTCCTAAATGGCTTCCCTCGTGTATTTTCTCTAAAATATTCAGCATAGTAGACTTGGGTAGGACTCTCTGTTTTTCCGGGGTTTCCCAACCACTCTCCGTTTCTTTCCACCCCTCCTTTCTCATATACTCCTTCTCTTTTTGGGTGAAAATCATTTGTCCCAGGTCCTCCGGGTTGATTACAGGTATCCGAAGGGTGCATTGCTGTATTATTTCCTCCCTTATTTCCATTTCTGCCGCTTCCTTGGCCCTAAAATCTGCCCACGCGTTGCCTTGTTCTTCCGGGCTACTTCCTTTGGTATGGGCCAAGACGTGGACTATACTAACCCTTCTAGGTCCCATCAGTGCCTCCAATAAGCGCTCCAACAAGGCCACATGTTCAATTTGTTTCCCATCTGCCTTAATAAAACCTCTTTCTCTCCAAGTGCAACCGAAAGTGTGTACCACCCCCCACGCATATCTAGAGTCCGTCCAAATAGTCACATCCATTCCTTTTGCCAATTCCAACGCCCGAGTCAGGGCCATGACCTCACATTTCTGGGCTGACCAATGACTTGGTAAAGCTCCGCTCTCGATAGCTTCTCCGTCCTCACAGACCACCGCGTATCCTGACCTCCTCCTTCCCTCCTTCACATAACTTGACCCATCTACGAACCATCGCTCCCCCTCCTTCAAAGGTTCCTCCCCCAAGTCCTCCCTCACTTTCGCCATCAATTTTATATCTTTTAGGCAATCGTGCTCATCTGGTTCCCATTCCTTTCTTTCCCCTCGCAGGAACTCTGCCGGATTGAGGTTCCTATCCGTCCCTATAGTAATGTCTGTACCCGTTCTCAAGATACCTTCATATTTGACCAACCTCCCCTCCGTCATCCAAGTGGGGGCTGGCCCTGTCATGACCGTCCCAATCTGATGGGGACTGTGGACAACCAGTGCCCCCCCAAAAGTAAGTTTTCTGCTTTCCATCACTAATTCTGCCGCCGCTGCTACGGCTTGTATACATGCTGGCCAGCCCCTTACCACTGGTTCTAATGTGGTGCTTAGATATGCTACTGGCTGGTACCGTCCGCCTCTCTTTTGAGCCAATACTCCCACGGCTGTTTGAGATGCCACCGTGACGTACAGGTGGAAAGGCTTTTGTAAATTAGGGAGAGCCAGGGCTGGGCTGGTAATCAAAGCCTTTTTGATTTCTTCCCACTTAGCCTCATCATCTGTATTCCATTGAACTTTTTCCTCTTTCCCTCTCAGTTTTTCGTTTAGAAACTGGGTTAGTTTTGAATACTGATCTATCCACAACCTGCAGTAACCTAATAATCCCAGCATCCTCCTCACATCTGTCTTTTCCCTAGGCGGCCGAAGTTCCATAATTCCCTTCACTCTATCTGGGTCCAACTGTCTGGTTCCCTCTTCCAAGATATGTCCGAGATATTTTACCTTTTTCTCCGTGAACTGCAACTTTTCCCTCGAGACCTTAACTCCAAGGTCTCCCAACCAATTAAGCAATCTCACAGAATCCTGTCTCACCTCTTTTTCCTTTTCCCCAATCATTAAAAGGTCATCTACATATTGCAAAACCTTGTTAGGTCCTGTAGCCTTAAACTCCTTCAACCTCTCCCCTAAGGCTTGTCCAAATAACAAAGGGCTTTCAGTATAACCCTGTGGCAATACCGTCCACCGGTATTGTTTCTTCTGGCCTGTTTCCACATCTTCCCATTCAAAAGCGAATAAATCCCGGCTCCCCTCATCTAAGGGACAGCACCAAAATGCATCCTTCAGATCTATTACTGTATACCATCTAGTGGTCGGTGGAATCCTACTTAACAATGTATAAGGGTCCGGAACTGAGGGGAACCGAGGTATCACAATTTCATTAATTTGCCTCAGATCCTCTACCATCCTGTATTTGCCATCCTTTTTTTGCACTGCCAAAATAGGGGAATTAAAAGGAGACATGGTGGGTTCCAACAGACCTTGTTGCAGCAAGGTATTCACTACCGGCTGCAGCCCCAGTCTACCTGCCCTCTTCATCGGATATTGGGGTGTCCAACAATGCGTGATACCTGGCTTTACATTAATCTTGATGGGCTCCATATCTAATCTTCCCATCGTTTTCCCATCTACCCATACTTTGGAATTAATTTGTTCCTCTTCTTCCGCCCGTAGGGCATACATGGGTATTCCCTGTTCTTCATCCATTAGTCTAAATCCCAAGGGCACCATGAGGTCCCTTCCTAGTAAATTTATTCCAGATTCAGGTATATATAACAGGGACCCCTTCACTCTCCATTTTCCCCGAGTGATCTCAGTTGGTTCAAATTGGCTAACCTCCGTGGGTTTTCCACTGACTCCGACTACCTTTATTTTCGTCTCTATTTTAGTCAGTCCCGGAATCTTTACCGAGACAGAGGAGCGGGCTGCCCCGGAATCTACCAGAAACACAACCGGTTTCTGACAGGGACCCACAAAAAGGTTCACCAATGGCTCATTCCGGGTCCCTGGTCCTGAGCCGGAGCCTCCCTATTCATCATATAAGCTGAACAGATCGGCTGTCACCGGCTCCCCTCTGGGAGCCGGGCCGCCCTGTCTCCTGTCTCCAGAGACCTCCGGTATTTGGTCCCGGGGGGTCCTACAATCTCGAGCGAAATGTCCTATTTTCTGGCACCGATAGCACACAACCCCCTGTGGTCTTGGACCTGCCCCTCTCACCTCATTGTATCCTCCCCGTCCCCTATAACTTCCCCTCCCTCGGTAGCCTCCCGATCCCCTCTGTTCCTCAACCCTCTTTCCCTGTTGTTCTGTCTTCTTTTCTCCTTCCCCCGCCTTTTGGATGGCTGCTACCATCATCTGACACTTCTGTTTCTGTTTTACCACATCCCTATTCACAAACACTTGTTGGGCTGTTCTAATCAGCTCGGTAATGGTCGTTTCCTGCCAATTTGTCTTCTGCAATTTCTTCTGAATATCCGGCCATGCCTTTGTAACAAACTGCATTCTGAGGAGGCCCTCAAAAGCAGCAGTGTCCGGAGTCACCCCGGAGTATTTTGTCAGGTGATCCCTAATTCTTTGTACAAAATCCCCTGGTGACTCCTCCTTCTGTTGACTCACCTCAAAGGCTTTTGTTAGATTGGTACTCTGTGGTACCGCTCTTTTAATTCCCTCTAATATCATTTCCTTCAAATCCTTCATGTGGTCCCTATGATCCTGGTCATTTGGATCCCAATTTGGATCCTGTATCGGAAACTTAACATCTGCGTTCACAACATTCGGCTGCCCTATGTTTTTCATCTCCCAATAATTCATTGCCGCCCTCCTGATCATGGCTCTTTCCTCCGGTGTAAACAGGTGACCTAAAATGTATGTTATTTCTGTATAAGTATATAAATGTGGCCCCATCCACATCTGTAATATGTTCGCCACCTCCTGACTATTTTCGTGCAACTTAGGTAATGTTTGTTTCAACTCCCTTAATTCAGAGGGTTTAATTGGACTTACTACATACACCATGACGGGGTTGCCTGCTGCATTAATCCCTCCGGGGGTTTCTCTAAGAGGGAAGGACTGAACTGGACTTTGAACGTCTACCCCGAACCTCTTTGGAAAAGGAAGACTTTCCAAGTCCTTCTTCAACTGTGCTACTTCTTTCTGTAGGCGGGGATAGATCGGTGTGACCGGGGCGGAGGCCTGAAGCGGTGGTGCAGTTGGGAGAGTTCCCAGAGACGCTGACGTCTCCGGGGAGGTCACTGAGGGGGGTGTATAGGCAGGCGGCTGGTCTTGACCCAAATTCTGGACACTAGGGGCTGAAACAGGGTCTTGCCGGCGTTGTTGATTATTAGCTGGCGGATTGGGACCCGGGGGTGTGGGGGGTCTCTGAGTGCCCGGTGGCAATAGGGCATTTTCATCATCTGATTCTTCCTTTTTCTCTTTTAAGGGAAATGTCCTCAATGGTGGTGGGTCTGGCCCAATAAATGTGGCGTGGGACCAGAGTTCTATGTAAGGCTTTTCCTTATCTTTCTTGGACTTGATCAAATAGTACTTCAACTGTTTTATCCAATAAGGATCTGTTTCCCCATCTGGGTTCCATCTGTATTCTCCTCCTGGCCCTATAGGATATTCTGGCCATTTTACCCTACACAGGTTAATCATGAGTGGTTTTGATAGCCCCTGACTATAAGGTTTTATTTCTTTATCGTCCCATTGCAATAATACCTGTCCTAATGGACTGTTTGGATCTATGGGGTCCTGATTCTTCCCCAGACCCTTTCCACATGTACTATGACGGGATCCCATCCCTTCACAAAATGTCTCCTCCGTTCGTTCACGCAGTCGCGCGGAATCGCCTGGCCGTTTCCCTCGCGGGAGGACGGAACCGCAAGCTAATCCTCTCGTCAGGGCAGAGCCCTGATCCACACTCACGCGTCCGTTTGGAGCCTCTCTTTCACACTGAGACCACACACACACACACCAATATCCCCTTCTTTGGATTTTCCCCGAATATACTCACCCCCTTCAGTCTAGTGCCCCCTTCTCGGTGGCTGGTAAACTGGCAGGCGTCCCTGCAGGGCGAGGCAGTCCCCGACTGCTGCGGTCCCCGACCGCCGTTCTCTGTCTTTTTCTACCTGATTCACTTATGTCGGTTCTCCGTCGTTCTAGCCCTTGGAATCCGTCGCCGCGGGGCCCGGGCAGCGGATCTCTCCGAAACCCCGGAGTGCCGGCTGATCCGCTTCCAGTGCCCCACCACGCAGATCGTCAAGGGCCCCACGTTGGGCGCCAGAATTTGTGAGAAGTCACTTACGTGGACTTACAACCAGACAAAGAGACACCGAGGAAGTTCAGAAGCTTCTTTTATTAATATGCGTTTGCAAAGGCAGGCTCCAGGACCGAAGATGGTGCCAAGAGCCCCGGGCAACGCCCAAGCTGAAAGATATATCCCTAATGCTGCCGCCCCTCCTTTGAGGCTTGGCTTACAATCTACCTATCACGTAAAGACACATTTCTAATACATTGTCCAATCTACTCTATCCATGTTACTCATTGCCAAATATGGGCAACACCCTTGGCTTGCTTCAGCTTCTGCATGTGACTGCGTTATCTTGTGTACGTGACTGGCCCTCAAGGCTGAGTTTGAGGCACATACTTATCTGTATTGTTCCTTTGTTTCCCAATCTTATGGTTTCTCAACCTCACAATAGTCAGTAAAGGTAAAAGGTAAAGCTAAAAGACTCCTGGATGGTTAAGTCCAGTCAAAGGCAACTACGGGGTTGCGGCACTCATCTCGCTTTCAGGCCAAGGGAACCAGCGTTTGTCCACAGACAGCTTTTCACGTCATGTGGCCAGCATGACTAAACAGCTACTGGCACAACGGATGGAAACCAGAGCGCACGGAAACGCAGTTTACCTTCCTGCCACAGCGGTACCTATTTATCTACTTGCAGTGGTGTGCTTTCGAACTGCTAGGTTGGCAGGAGCTGGGACAGAGCAACAGAAGCTCACCCGGTCACAGGGTGAGCCAGTTTGACCTGGGCACTTGCAGAGACAGCTCTTTGTGTGGCTCATCTCACAAAATTTCCATTCAGCCTTAGGTCTATGTGTTTCCTTCCCAATTTTGTAAGCACACAGAATTAAATCACGCATTTGAGAAAAGAAGAAGAAAATCCGATCGCCCAAGTTTTATACAGCAGTGAGTGCCACACTATATGCAGCTTATTCCCTACACTGATGGCCTCCACAACTTCCTTTGATGTTTTATGGTGGCTGTTCTCCACAGCAACA
Source organism: Podarcis pityusensis (assembly GCF_964106645.2). Lineage (NCBI taxonomy): Eukaryota > Metazoa > Chordata > Lepidosauria > Squamata > Lacertidae > Podarcis > Podarcis pityusensis. Next base: position 19,208,909 of record NC_138028.1, on the reverse strand, counting down.
GCAAACTTTCTGGGACATTCAAGTACATACAAGAGAAAATGTGATGCAGTGGCTAATAGGCTGAGCAGTGAATGAAATAGACCTGGGCTCAAATCCCATCTTTGGGGTTGGAAGGAGTGGGGCTGGTGGGGGCAATGATGTTGGGGTTGGGTTGGTACACACTTTTTTTTCTTCACAATAATATTTATTATTTTTCATACAAAGACATAACAAAAGAGAAAGTTAACAATAATAAAAGGGGGGAAAAATAAAACGACAAGAAAAAAGAAAAGAAAAAAGAATATGAAACACCAAATACATCAAGTCACCACATAAACTAAAACTTAATTAAATAATTAAAATCCATCTTCATCAACATATTATTTGACTTCCTCTAATCTTTTCCATTCTGAATTTCTTAGTAATTATATATAGCAGTTTCCAATATCATTATTTCATAAAACCATATCACAGTCATAATCGTGTTTCCTAACTTTTCTTATCGTACATTTTCTTATTTATTTAATCCCAATTTAGTCCTAGGCCTAATTGATTCTTTCAAGTGGTTACATATCTTTAATATTACAATATTTATTCAAATAGTCTTTAAATTTCTTCCAGTGGGTTGGTACACACTTTTTGAGCTCATGTGCACAGGTTGAATAAGAGCTGGATCAGGCGAATGACCCATCTTGTCCAGCATCCTGTCCTCATAATGGCCACACAAAGCCTATGGGAAGGCTGCGAGCACTGGGTACAACAGCACTCTCCCTATTCGTGTTTCCCAGCAACCAGCCATCAGAGGCATACTGCCTCCCAAAGTAGGACATAGCAGCCAGGTTTATCCTTTATCCTCTGGGAATTTGTCTCATCCTCATTGAAAGCCATCCAGCATCAGAAGAGGTCTGTTGTGGTGCCATGACATCATCACAGTGGATACCTGATTGGCTGGAACCAACAAATGTGAGAACAAGTGCCCTGTTCTTTTTTTAAACTGTTGTTTGAACGCACCAATCAAAAGGGGGCAGCAATACATTTGTGACAACCCCCCCTCCCTTTTCATGTTGAAAACACTAGCCCTTGAAAATTCATTTCAGCTCTAATAAATATTTAGATGATGCAGCACTTTGTGTGTGTGTGTGTGTGTGTGTGTGTGTGTGTAACTGGAATGCTGTTACACTCAGATCCAATAATGAATCGCTTATCATAATTTTCAAAGTGGGGTGGGGGACTAATGGGATGAAGTGCTCTGAATTCTGAATTGTTCCGTGTGGTGTGGCAGCTCTTCACATTTTTTAAGAGCACTCCATTTTGGAAGTGTATGGGCAGTTTGGGCCAAGCAGCCTGTGAGCCAATTTAAATTTCCTGGATCGCTCTAACAATTTGAAGAGTACTCCAGTCATTTTTAAACAATTCCTCACCAATTTTATTGACAAATAGCGCCAATTTAATTGTTGAGTTGAGGATTGAATTTGTGGCGTTCGATAGTACTTAACAACAACAATACTCCCTCTAATTTGGTATTTTAAACACAATGTCTTTGCTCCCAATTTTCTCTTTCCCTTCTCTCTGCAGAGCTTGCACCTGCCCCCTAAATGGTTGGGGATCCTTGGGAGCGGTGGGAGATGAGGGTGGGGTCTGCATATGGAGAGGAAAGTTGATAAATACCACCCATACTTGAACAAAGGAACAACTTTGAATCTAAGCTATTAGCCCTGTTCAGATATTCAGAATCCATGACTAGTGAACATCAGATGGAGGATTGGAACTGAATCCACTGGAGGAGCAGGTATCAGAATTTGAAGAGGAAGAGGCTGTGTCAGAGAGCAGTCCAGAAGCAGAGGAAGAAGCAGAGGCTAGAGAGGAGGGGGTCAAGAGATAGAGATGGGACAGGCTGCTGAGGAAGCCAGTGGGTCTCCCCCTCCTGCTGTGACCAGCTCCACCCCACCCCACCCCTGGTCTCCCAGAACCTGAAGAGGTATGAAGTGGGCAGAGCAAAGACAGACATGATGGAGAAGTCATCATTAGAAAAAACCTTGGAGAGGATGGGACTTAAGGCAGCTAGGGAAAGGTGAGGGCCTCCAGGCCTCAAATTCCAGGCATGGATCCAAAATCTGAACAGAGCCTATGCATGTTCCTAAATGTCCATATAGAGCATGCATGTCTAAGAACAAAAGAGCCATCCAAGTTGGTCGCCATCACTGTCTCCTCTGGGAGCCAGTTCCAAAGCTTAACTGTGCACTGTGTGAAGAAGTACTTTCTTTTATCTGACCTGAATCTTGCAACATCCACGAGTTCTAGTGTTATGAGTGTCTAGTGTCTACAGATGTTTGGAGGCTCTGTTCAGGCCATTAGATGAATACATAGAGGTCAAGGGCTGGAAGAAAAGATGAAATGGAAGCTGGCTTCTGCTTGTATATTTGCAGCTGGATAAGGAGCCGTCTGTGTAAACAGGGGCAGCATGCATGGTTCATGTTCTATTAATGAGCTCTTGCACTTCAAAATGTACCGTTAAACAGTTGGTTGTGGCAAACTGCATACGCCCCCCCCAAATGGTGAATGGAAAATTCCTAAGGCAATGGTTCTGCTTCAGAAACAAGACCAGGTGATCCCGAGCAGAAATCCCTCATAAATTCATTTTCTGAGCCACGGTAATTGCGCAAATTACAGCAGCCACATGTATGGCTTGCATATGGTGGTGCTAGTTTTCACAAGTTACAGTCATCAGCAGTGAACCTCAGCTGCCGATGACTACAACACACAAATTAATCTTTGCTAGTTTCATTTAGCTTCATTTGCAATCTCTCCCCCCCCCCGCCCCACTCCCTCTCCTCAAAATAGCATTCACCCGTGCTGCAGTTTCAAAGAACGAGAGGGTAGTTTATACTGCTGCTGGATCATTTGCAGAGGAAAACTCTTAATTTTCACCACCTCTTTATTTTCTTCTGACTTGCTGTACAGAGTAAATGAAGTCAATGCCTGGCCCATGTTTTCATTCAGGATCTCATGTGTAAAGGTAGTATTTTGCTAATGTGATGATGTATTATCATTCATCCTTGTACCTGTCCAGTTAGCCAGGGATGGGTTCATCCAGGCATAAGACGCAGCGTAGGAGGCATTCCATTCTGCAAGATTAAATCTTCAGTTAAATGAATCTAAAGTGGCTTAGGGTGAGCCTGCTAGGAGATCCAATTGGGAAGCTATATATATCTATATCTATATCTATATCTATATCTATATCTATATCTATATCTATATCTATATCTATATATATATATATATATATATTTAAGAAAGAACCACCTGTAACCATGTTTTCATAAGAAAACAACCTACAACCTAGTGAGAATGTGACTCCTTCCGTCACTCTTTCCTTAGTAAAGTGCAAGTCTCTTTCATCTCAGATTCTGGGGGCATTGCAGAGATTAGTAATAACAACCACTAAGAATTCACCAGCAGTGCAGTTCCAAAGAGAAAGCAACTGAGCTAATGGCATGAACTCTCCAAAGGTGCTGTTGTCTTGAGGAACGGCACAGAATAGAATTTGAAAACATCTCTCTCCCATCTCCTTTCAATGTGAAGATTGCACACAGAGAACATCTATTTGAAGCTGGTGTTACATATCAGGTTACACGAGTGGGGACTGCAACAAAATGTGGTAGCATGTCGCCACATGCCACAGGAGTTGCCAGCCAGCCAGTAATCTGCACATCCATGTCCTCTTACAGGACACTGTAAACTCTAAGGGACATTATGAGCCAGAGTTAATTATGTTGCTCTAGCACAGGGATGTCCAGCTCCCAAGAGACTGCGATCTACTCCCAGAAAAAAACAACTAGCAGTGATCTACCCATTGGGGGGACGGGACCTGAAGTTGTTGAGCTTTTATGGGGGGGGGCAAGTCAAAGTTGTTGAGTTTTTTTTTTGGGGGGGGACCTAATATTTCTGCCGCTTTGGGGAGGGTGCATCATAAATCTCTAAAGAAAAAGTAATCCCACCAGTGATAACTCCATCTTCCATTCTTGAAAATGTGCACAATTAAAGGAGAGAGCAAGGGGGCAGGGCCAGATGCTCCTTTCCCCCCGCAAAGGAACTTGAGCCCGCGATCGACTGCGATTTCTAACAACCGGGGGTTGACCTGTCGATCACGGTCGACCGGTTGGACATCCCTGCTCTAGCAGAAGCAAGCACAAGGAGTTCCAGTAGCACGATGGGATTTCCCCCACTCTTAATTTAGCTTAGGTCTTGAAACTGTTCGATGTGATCTGCCTTAAGCATAGTTTACTCTGGAAAGGCAGTCTCCAAATAAACAATGGTGAATACCTTTCATTAAGAACATAAGAAGAGCCTGCTGGATCAGGCCAATAGCCCATCTGGACCAGCCTCCTCACAGTGACCAGCCAGATACTTGTGGGAAACTGGCAAGCAGTATCCAAGCTCAAGAGCATTCTCCTCTCCCGTGGTTTCCATTAATGACTTTCAGAAGCATGACTGCCTCTGACTGTCAGAGACAAATTTAGGGCAATGGGACTGGTTTTGCTGAACTGGGTGCCAAGCCTAGGGGGCGCCACAGGGCGTCCCAACTATGACGTAGTGAATTGAGCAGAATGGAAGGCGAAAGCTCAGATGGGGGGCTGAATTTTGGTCTCACACAGGACACCACAGAAATGTGAAAGAGTGAAGTTCGTCCCTGTGAATGTGGAGGCAGAGCATAGTCATAAGGGCTAGTAGCCATTGATAGACTTCTCTGTGAATTTGTCTAATCCTTTTTTAAAGCCACCCAGATTCATTGTTTTTTATATATATTCTATAAGAAGGGAATCTGTCTCAGGGTCAGCAATCTGATGGCCGCTAGACCATAAGAAAAGGAGCTTTTTAATGACATGTTATGTGGTCCTGGATAGAGAAGTCACTATTCATTGCTCCATGTTCCTTTTCTGATCTCTTTCCTTGCATACACAGGAGGAAGCAAGCTCACCTTCCCTGCTCCTTTAGTTCCGCCAGATTTATTATTCAAGAAGTCCACAACAAGATAAAGGATCATTATGGGATTGGACAGCGAGGTGTGTGGGACCCCCGCCTTTAACTTGGAGTCTTGCTTTTTGCGCTTTGATAAAAGACTCCCCCCCCCCTTTTACTTACAACCTCCATTAAGATGTCTCAGTGTCATTTAGGGTGTTAATTGAGAGGCGGTTTAAGCTCATCAAGGCGATTATAAGTGATAGTTAAAAATTTCTATATATGGCCTATGCTGGAATCAGCACAGTAGGATGCCATTTTTCTTTTATCTAACTGACATTGGTAATAATAGATGAAATTATTACTAAAATCGCAGCTGCAGAGATGATATCATGATTTTTTTGTGTGTGTAATCTTTGATGAAAAATTAATTTTTTGAGAGGGATAATTTAAAATGATTTAAATAGTATTATACTGAAGTCCTTACTGGTAATTAACACCAATCTCATCAGAAGTGAATCCACTTTTGCAGCTGTTTCTAAAGATACCTAGGGTATTTTGTAACTTTCCCCCCTCCCCTCCCCACCCCACCCCAAGTAAAATTATAGTGTTTGGACTTTATTTTTTTTTTACAGCACAAAGACGGTTAAAAGAAAAGACTGCTAATAGAAGTCTTTGTTCACCAGAGGGGCCAAAATCCCATCTTGAATTTGAAGAACTTCTTGGCATGTGAGTGTATTTAGCCGTTCTCTGCACAGGAATCAATGCCTGAATATTGTATTGTCGTGTGTGTGTGTGTGTGTGTGTGTGTGTGTGTGTGTGTCTATGCATCTATACATAAAAACTCACATATATATCTGTGAGTATAAGTATGTATATGCAAATTTGCATGTGTTAACCACACACATTCACGCATTACATACACATGCACACACACACACAACTTTATCTGCTGGGGGTTTAATTGGTTGAACAGATGGCCGATCAGAAATGCTTCTTCATCTTCATCAATGACTCGTCTTCCTTTCTTTGCATCAGCTTTCATCACAGTGGCAAAAAAAAGTCCTCTAACGAGAAACAGCTGAAAATAGATTTCTCCCCCCCCCTTTGGACACTTTCATCATGCTTTAAATGACAGAAGTGGGGTGGGTTTTTTTGTCCTATATATATATATATATATATATATATATATATATACCTGCAAGAGAAAGTTTTTTTTATATAGGAAATGTAGTGAAATCTAAATAGAAAAAGAAATTTGAATGAGAATGTGGGAGACCCTGAAATGATGCCTCTCATCTTTGTGTTTTACTTTCTTCTCCTTCGTTTTAAAGTACGCACTGATTTTTTTTGACAAGATATATAGCCATGCCTTATTCGCTCAAGCCGCAGAAGCTGCCAATCAGTATTTCTTTTCCCCGGGTTTGATGCGAGGGGAAAAGGGGGAGGCAGGGATGGGAGTTGAAAGACGACGCGGCAGCTCAGAGGACTGGTGCTTTGGGTATCGGTTCATTAAAACCTGAGTTGCATGGCCATTTTCTGCTGTTTTGGCAGTTTTTTATTATGCCCAAATCAAAGTGTGTCTTTCTCTCTGTTATTTAAAGAAGAAAAATGGGTGCCTTATAAACAGGGAGCCAGCCTCCAGGAAGACTTCTGTTAGAAATAACTGCAAGAACAGAGGCACATGTGGGACCACATCTTTGACCTGCAGTTTCTGAGATGTGCAACAGGTTCACAACGGCCAGATTGTGGCTGAGGAGTCACATCAAAGCTCCTGGGAATTATTCTAACTCTACACTTTCTCATACAGAATCGGGTTTTTTTTTGGGGGGGGAGGGATGCTCCAGAGGGTTGAAGGACCCTCCAGAAGATATTTCACAGAAGGGCAGAGAGCAAGGGGAACAGATAAAAATGGCTTCCCTCCATATTCTGCTGGTTGTCAACTGAGCGACATCGCTGAATACAACTGTCATGGACTGGCAGGATGCAAAGGAATGGTGGGAGACACTAGCTGAGGAACCTCCAAGGGGAAAAGGCTCATAGCCAGGGGATTGGTGGTGGGACGATGACAAGTGGTCAGAGGGAGGAGAGGGAGCAGCTTGGGACTTCCGGGTCAGCGCCATCGGTGAATGGCGGAGTTCCTCCGATCGGAGGAACAGGCTCCGTGGAAACTGGGTCTTCCCGCCGCGGCGAAGGTGGGGACCCGCTAGAAATCCCAGGTGGAGGAAGCCTGGGAACGTGGGGTTCGGCAGGGCACCAGGAGCGCCCCCCTACTCACTGGGAACCCCATTTTGGGGCGCCGGAGTGAAGTGGGGTGAACGGTGCAGTGCTGCGAACTGATTGCTATTTTCACGGAGTGAAGCCGCACAGCCATTGCCGGAGAGCGCTGACTTTTTCCTGTGGACAATTGGATTTAAAACAAGTACCTGTGAGTAGAAACGGAAAATTGGATCAAGAAATATCTTAATTTGGCATCGAAGTGGGAAGGTTCAAAACAGGAAGTCCGCCTTCCGCTTTTTGTATATAGACTAAACCAAAAACCTTGTAAGCTAAAGCCTGGAAAGCCGTTTAAAAAGTCTAAATTTCCTTCATTTATAATTACTGAAACCCCCTTGGAAGCAGGAGAAAGGGGGGGGGACTTTGTTTAACCCCTGCAGGAGAGGGAGTGAAGAAGGATAAGTTTCCACCGTCTCTAACCTGGAAACGGGGTGTCAGAGACAGAAATAGTTGGAGAGGTTCATTGACTGTGAATGGAATACTTAGACAGATAGCTAAAGAAGAGAAATAAACTGATTCCAATGTTGCCTTTTGCATTCTAAAGAAACAAAATATCTGAAAAATATCTGAAAAATGAAAGTAATTTTTCCTTTGTTGGACTTGCCTTAAAAAAAAAATGGATACAAATAGAAATTGTAGAAATTGTCTCCTCTAGAGGGAGCTTGTTAAATTGTTGCTGCAGTCTACTTGAGGACTCAACAGCGGTGAGATTAAGATCGTGGGACCAGTCTTTTCTCACCTTGACTAAAGATGAGCTGGGAGGAAGATTGGGTGCTTGCTTTATGCAAGACAAGTGCCTTGCTGGAACAGATGCACGAGAAGATGGATTTGATAAATGAGAAAATGGACTTGATGACTGTCGTGGTTAATAACTGTGGACAAACAGGGAATATTGATATAGAATCCATTCAGGGACCAACTCACGACCTGTACTGACCGGGCAAGTACAGAAGATAATGGAGGAGGATGCGGTTGCACCTCAAATAATACAAATGGAGAGACCCGAGGCCCTACAGGAGCATAAGCCGCTGTCATTGAAGATTGAAGTTGGAGCGGGCCAGGGGGAGTCTGGAGCAGAGGAGGTTCCTAACTTTGGAGAGACCTTGAAATATGCTGTTAAATACTTTTTGGATTACATTGATGACTGTGGGGAGTGGGACTGTGGGGAATGGGCGGGTTTGATGAAGGGAGATGGAGACAATTTTGGGTCGGAATTCCCCAGAGACCTACTCCTCAATGAGAAAGGAAAGAAATTAAGAAAGAGACCAACAAAAGACAAGGAAAAGGGCAAGTATAAACAACAAGAAGAAGATTTGCAGAAGGGACATGGAAGAGACTTAAGGGCCTCGGACATAAGACTTCCAGGTTGATGGACTAGATGGAATGGACAGTAAGGACTGACACGACCCGAGACCAGGAAGAAGAGACGTTGGATGAAGATTGGAAGAAAATTTATAAAGAAATTTTTTTATTTAGGGAATTAGCCTAAAATTAATGAATATTAGGGAAAATGTTGGAATGAAACTATATGACTCTAGCAGAAATGATATCAGGAGTTATGTATATTTGAGTATTAAGATTCAAGCTTTAAGGTATTTTATGGTAAGATAAGGTTAAATAAATTAAGGTAATTTGAATAACAGAATATGGGGAAAGATGGAAAGGATTTGTTGAGCTAATTATTAGGTTAAATTGTTAAGATAAATTATTTAACAAAAATTGAGAAAGATGGAAAGAATTTGCTAAAATAACTAATTAAACTAGAATACAAAAAGGGAGGTGTGAGGAGGTCAATGAAACAAGCAAATGGAAGTTAAAGATATGTAATTTGGGATTTATTTTTTTTTCCCTTCCTTTTTTATTTTTTTGCTGTATTGTATTGGTTTTTATGCTTTGCGTTTTTTCTTCTTTTTTATGTATTATAGTGTTGTTCTTTATTTTTTTATTTTTTTTCTATAATTCTGAAACTATTAATAAATATTATTATTTTTTTTAAAAAAGAGAGGGAGCAGCTTGGGAGGAGGAGGCGTCAGAAGCTGAAGAGGCAACAGGGTTTAGTGAGCAGGAAGATGCTGTGGCAGAGAGCAATCCAGAACCAGAGACGGAAGAAGAGCCTGGAGAGGAGGAGGGCAGAGTAGAGGCAAGCTGCTGAAAAGTCTAGGGAGCCACCCACTCCTGCTGTGACCAGTTTCCTTCCCCCCGATCTCTCAGAACATGCAGAGAAATGACAAGAGCAGAGGAGAGATTGGTTGTGCGCAGACACAGGCTTCCATTGCTTGGAGGAAAACCCTGGAGAGGAGGGGACTTAGGCAGCTGTGGGAAGCCCTCACAACTGCCTCAGTATGGCAAGACCTAGTGGGAAGAGGTGTTGGGAGCACTCTTTTGGTTTCTTTGAATAGAAGAAGAAGAGGAAGAGGAGGAGGAGGAATTTGGATTTGATACCCCGCTTTTCACTCCCTCACACCCCGGCTAACAATCTCATAGAATCATAGAATCATAGAGTTGGAAGAGACCACAAGGGCCATCGAGTCCAACCCCCTGCCAAGCAGGAAACACCATCAGAGCACTCCTGACATATGGTTGTCAAGCCTCTGCTTAAAGACCTCCAAAGAAGGAGACTCCACCACACTCCTTGGCAGCAAATTCCACTGTCGAACAGCTCTTACTGTCAGGAAGTTCTTCCTAATGTTTAGGTGGAATCTTCTTTCTTGTAGTTTGGATCCATTGCTCTGTGTCCGCTTCTCTGGAGCAGCAGAAAACAACCTTTCTCCCTCCTCTATCTCCTTTCCCTCCCTCCCTCACAGCAAACACTCTGTGAGGTGAGTGAGGCTGAGAGACTTCAGAGAAGTGTGACTAGCCCAAGGTCACCCAGCAGCTGCATGTGGAGGAGCGGGGAAGCAAACCCGGTTCGCCAGATTACAAGTCCACTGCTCTTAACCACTACACCACACTGGCTCAACTTCACTGACAACAGCGTTTGGTTTTTGTTTAATTGCTGACATAAACCTGACTCCAGCTCCTGATAACAACTTGATATTACGGCTGCTGCTGCTTCTTTTTTGCACCAATCTGTCTCAAGAGACAATGGAAGAGTGCAGCACCAGGAACAAAGCCCTTCTCAGTGGTTGGGGCACCACTGAAAAGGGCCTATTTTTTGTGGCTGCTATCCTAACCCTATTTACTCAGGGGTAACTGATTCCAATAGGAGTTACTTCTGGGGAGACATACTTAGGATTGCTCTGTTACTTGTGTCACAGGAGCGTGCCCATCAGTAATCACACAGTTCAAAGTTGGGGCTAATGCTTTATTAGCAAAACCACAGTTTCGACAGATGTTGTTTAGTATCAGGCCAATGAGCAGAGCAGCTCATTCCTGGTGATCTTATTCCACCTAAAATAAAATAAAATAGTTCCAGGTCAAAGGAATATTACTAAACAATTTATTCCCTTTATATATTTCCCAGCAGCCTCTCATTGCTTGGGAATTATAAGATAGAAAGAAGAATCAATAAAATTTTGAAATCAATGGTTATAATTAGTGCAGTTTTGAAGGGCCATCTTGATTGAACCGGTGTCCAATTGTATCCAAACACAGATGAAAACCTTCTCCCTGATCTCAGGAACGACGCTGCAAAATTTGGTTACAGTATCTTAAGAGGTGTGCAAAAACATAGCGAACACACAAACAACTTTCCTAAATATAGATATAGATTAACACCTTTCAACTCATTTGTTTCCCAAGGATGCTTAAATGACACTTCTCCAACTTACAAATAAATTAAAACTCAAGTTGTTATCTTCCCTGTTGTGCCTGTGTGGCTGTTTCCAGAAACAAGCCATAACATTAAGTTCTGCCCTTTAAGTAGACAGATATTCAAAACTCTACATTTTTAAAAGCAAAGAGGCAATAATATTATATTCCATTTTTCATTCTGTTTCAGACAGCTCTCTTGGAGAAGTTTCGGGACGACACGTGTGTTTTAAAGCAGTCAGATAAAATCACCCACAATTTCAAAAAACCAAGAACTAAACTTGGGAATAAAGTATGCCTACTGCGAAAAGAAAATGAGCAATCTTGGCTCATCTAATTTTGAAGAGCCGGTACATTCAAAACAAATTATTAATAAACATATCATTGAAGACCATCAACATTGTCTTTTGTTGAGTGGATGCATGAAAGAGTTTGCACTGTGAATTTCTGAGCATTTTTTTTTGTTCAGAAAATCTCCATGTAAAACCAAACTCTAATCTGCCTTTTAAAGTGGAAGAGAAAAATTGCCCTTCAGTTTAATGGCTACCTTCAGACATCTTTCAGGCGGAAAGATTCCCCCTCTCCAATTTTTAAAACTCTTTTGGAAGTAACTTTTAAAAATATGCTCCAAATACTGAATCTAAAATAAAAGGATGTAAATGGAGTTTAGAGTCTTGTGCTAAATGAGACACTTTACATTTGAAAATGTGTTCCCCATTGGCTTTAAGAGTGAGGAAAATGTTTCAGGAGAGAATGAAGTATAAATTGATCCACAACATTTTCAGGAGAACTCAAATTTAACTGAAACTGGGAATAATAATAAAAAAAAAAGGAAAAGGAAAATCTTTGGCAGGCTTCAAATGTTATGCCATTCAGTACAGAATGCTTTCAAATTAATGGAAAGAATAATTTTGCATTCAAGTGCTGCACTTTGGGAAGTAATAAAGGTTTAACGTGTTTATTTAAGACACAGAGAGTCACGGAGCAGCAAACCCAAACCTGTAAAGGGAACATTAAACTAATGCTATTTGAATGCCCAGCCAGCTATTACGCTGTCCTAGTAATATTCCCATTTTTTTCCAACAGGGTGATCAGAGGCAAATAGAGGCAGGGATCTTTGGATTTGTATCCTGAGTTGACCTTCAGAACTGGCCCAAGTTCACCCAGTCAGCTTTTTATCTGAACCAAGATTGCAGATTTTTAAAAATTCTTTAAATTGTTGTTTTTAACAGTCTTTTAATCATACTGTTTTATTCTCTTTGTAAACCTTTTTGAGGTTGTGTGTGTGTGTGTGTGTGTGTGTGTGTTTTTTTTACAACTGAGCAGTGAATAAATTTTATGAAATGAATGAATGTTCAACAGTGGAATTTGCTGCCAAGGAGTGTGGTGGAGTCTCCTTCTTTGGAGGTCTTTAAGCAGAGCCTTGACAACCATATGTCAGGAGTGCTCTGATGGTGTTTCCTGCTTGGCAGGGGGTTGGACTCGATGGCCCTAGTGGTCTCTTCCAACTCTATGATTCTATGATTCTATGAATGTTGAACTTTCTACTGCCTCACCCATATGCTCTGAGTTGGTAGAAGCTGTACTTGTTCCTGCTATTACATTAAAGCTAATAAACCTTATGCCCTGGGGACAATCATGGCAAAGTGTTGATAACTACTACATACCTGCAGTTCATATAACAATAGTTTATTTATCATTGTACCTGAGCACCACTTTCCCTGGCCAAGCTACTTCTGACTTGCTGGCAGACTGCCATCCATGCACTTCTTTGAGGTCCCTTTTCTGCTTCTGGGCGGTCTCTGTTGCTCCTTGTCCCTCAGTTTCTCAAGTCCAGGTTATGTTCTCCCCCTCTCTCACATGCACAATGTTCTCCTGTGGCTTGAAATGGGTGACTGGTGTTGTCTACACCTCTCAACCACACTTAACAACACGCCATTATAGCCCATCCAAGGACTCCACTCTGACCATACAAGCTCATCCTCTCAGTTTTCTCCTCTCTGTTATATATCAAATATATTAGAGTTTGGGCCCCTTCCAAGTAGTAGTAAGTCCCAAGCCTGCTTAACCCCAAAAATTACTTCAGGTTATTTCTGTGGGGATCTAATGTATATTTCCAGCCTTCCCTTTCCTGAAGAGGATAACATTATTATTAGTAGTATTAGAATTAGAATTTATATACTCCCCTATACCCACAGGTCTCAGGGCAGTTCACAGGATAAAATCAGAATATAAAACCACAAAGTACATAATCAAAGTAACAACAATAACAACAACAACCCAAAAACCACCACCCAGGACATTTTAAAAGGGCATAGGATGTCAATCAAATCCCTGGTTAAAGAGGAACGTTTTTGACAGGCACCTTATCTTTGTGCAATAACACAATCTGTTCTATAAGGGACATAGGCAAAACCATTGAGATATGGCCAGTGCTATTTTTTTAAAAAAAAAATCTTTAGGGGTACTCTCATTTTGACTCAAAAAAACTACCATTTTATAGTTCAAATCAGGGAAAATAAATACAGTAAATGAACAATAGTACAAAGTTTCACAAAATGTTTAAGGGTATGCATACCCATGTGTGTTGTTATACTACAACTACAACTAATCCAGAATGCGGCAGCCAGACTGGTGACTGGGAGCGGCCGCCAAGACCATATAACGCCAGTCTTGAAACACCTACATTGGCTCCCAGTACGTTTCCGAGCACAATTCAAAGTGCTGGTGTGGACCTTTAAAGCCCTAAACGGCCTCGGTCCAGTATACCTGAAGGAGCGTCTCCACCCCCATCGTTCTGCCCGGACACTGAGGTCCAACACCAAGGGCCTTCTGGCGGTTCCCTCATTGTGAGAAGCAAAGCTACAGGGAACCAGGCAGAGGGCCTTCTCGGTAGTGGCGCCCGCCCTGTGGAACACCCTCCCATCAGATGTCAAAGCGATAAACAACTACCTGACATTCAGAAGACATCAGGGAAGTTTTTAATGTGTGATATTTTAGTGTTTTTTGGTTTCTATGGAAGCCGCCCAGAGTGGCTGGGGAAACCCAGCCAGATGGGCAGGGTACAAATAATAAATTATTATTATTATTATTATTATTATTATTATTATTATTACTATTATTATTATCCATTCTGAAGGAAATCAGGCCTGAGTGCTCACTGGAAGGACAGATCCTGAAGCTGAGGCTCAAAGACTTTGGCCACCTCATGAGAAGAGAAGACTCTTTTGAAAAAACTCTGATGTTGGGTAGGATTGAGGGCACAAGGAGAAAGGGACGACAGAAGACGAGATGGTTGGACAGTGTTCTCAAAGCTACCAACATGAATTTGACGAAACTCCGGGAGGCAGTGGAAGACAGGAGTGCCTGGCGTGCTCCGGTCCATGGGGCCATGAAGAGTTGGACATGACTAATTGACTAAACAACAACAAATACCCCTGCGCACCCCCAAGAAAAAAGCACTAGAAGCACTATCAGTTTCTTCTAACCGTGATAGCTATGTTCTACCATCAGGCTTGGAGGTGGTATGCCTCTGAATACCAATTACTGGATATCACGTTTTTGGGAGTGATGTGCATCATGTGGGCTTGTGGGCTTTCTATGGGCATCTGATTGGCTACTGTGAGAAGAGAACGTTGGAACAGGTGGAACTTTGATCTGGTCTAGCTGAGCTCTTCTTGTGTTCTTAATTGGCCTGAGTAGTGATGGACCATGCATAGACAATAAGGTGCCCTCTAGTTACATTGGATGGACTACAATTCCGATCAACTCCAGTTTGCATGACCGATGGTCAAGGACGATGGGAGTTGTAATCCACAACATCTGGAGGGCAGTATGTTGCCTTTCTCTGAGATAGGCAAATCAGTGTATTTCTGCTCCATGCCATTTTGGCATGCTTTAATTCCATTCCAGTCCATTTCTGCTTTCAACTCTGTGGTGTTGTTTTAATTTCTAACACTTGCAAAATACATATTTGAATATGTTTCCAAGTTTGAGGAATTCATCTGTAGGAAAACATACAGAAGATGCACACTGGGTCAACGTTTTCATTGAACTATATATCACAACCCCAAGATCTCTTTCCGGATCAGTCCCTGTTCATCTTTCACTGGTGCTCTTTAAAAACATGCAGCTGCCTGCTTTAGTATTTAGACTTGTTTTCTTTCCAAATTCATGAAGGTACTGCTGAATATATACGATGTGGAGTGATGCAACTCTTCAAGAGATACTTCCCAGAATATTGTCTTTCATTGTTTCCTTTCCACAGTAAAAAGAAATGACTGCCAAAAGAAAAATCTGCTTTATAGGAACACCACCCAAAAACCTCTGTGATTTAATTTTAGATACCTAAAAGCATAGGATTCTGTTGTTTACACTGGCAAAAAAAACCTAAAAATAAACAGAATTCATAGAATTTTAAATGTAATGGTCCTTTAAAATGAAAATATACAGAATGATTTTGAGAGCAGGGATAACTGAGGGCTTGTCACTGTTTTGGGGTGAAATTCGATAACATAAAAGCAAATTCATGTTACATAATTACAGTTTACTGAAAGGTCTTGTGCAATACACCTGTGTTCCCTCAAAATCAGACTTTTGTGATAAGTGAGGGAAATTCACTGGAAAGTGTGGGATAACACTTACTTGATGTAGTATAATCGAACCTCCCTGCAAACAACTCAGAATGAAGCACCATTACGTAGCTACCATTCTGTAATGTCCCTGCAAACAAATTTGGGAGACTTCTCAATAAACAGGATGTTTGGAAGTGCCCAAAGAAGCAGAAGGCTGTTCAAGAAATAAAGAATATGTAACTTTTCAGTGTAGCAAAATATCCACTAACAGCTGTTCAAGGTCTTCATATTGGAAGGATATTCATAACTTTTCTTCTTTCTTTCTTTCTTTCTTTCTCACTCTCCAAAACCCAGTATATTGGAGTTACAATGGCAAATATAAAACTGGCCTTAAGTTAGCTTAAAATGTTTAAAAAACCGCAATTTGAAATGTCTTTAAAACATTTTTTAATGTTCTAAAACGTTTTATTATTGATCGTATTGTTTTCTCTGGGCTCCTTTTAATTAATTTAGTAATAACAATAATAAATGGTTCTCGCTTGTATTATTTTTTTTAAAAAAGTTGTTCCCTTTACATTTCCCTTGATTGTATTGTTTAGTTTAGCATGCTTGCCAACACGTGTGAATACTACGCCTGTGTAGTAGTAATAATAACAACCACAATAGTTTTCAAAATAATATTTTTTAAAAGTTGATTTTTTAAAAAAATTGAAAGATGTGGTGCGGTCGATCAGCATATTAATTTGCTGCTGCTCTGGGAGCAAGAAAATAAATGAAAGGGAGGGAGGATTCTTTCCTACAGGCATCTAAACTAGATTCTAAACTAGATGGATTATCCTGATCCAGTAGGCTCATATTCTGTCCATATGTTCTAATGTGGTGTGTTGTTCGATAAGCACACAGTGCAAAGAGAATGAGTGTTTAATAATAATAATAATAATAATAATAATAATAATATCTTTATTGTCATTGCCCCCTTCGGGGACAACGAAATTACTTGACTGCTCCATAAAAACACTAATTAATCAATACAGTATAATACAGCAAGGGAGATTAGATGACTTTCAAAGTCCGGGCTTCCCATTCAGGGCCGAGATCGCTCTGGAGAAGAAGCTGTTCTTAAGACGGCTCGTTCTTGTCTTCATCGTCCTGTATCTCCGTCCCGACGGCAAGAGCTCGAAGAGACAGTGACCAGGATGCGATGGATCTTTTACTATGTCCAGTGCCTTCCTATGGCACCTTGTGGCATAAATCTGCTCTAAGGTGGAGAGTGGGCAGCCAACAATGCTCTCTGCTGCCTTAACAACCCTGCACAACCCCATCCTGTCCTGGGGGCAGGGAGGCTTGTTTAATTTCATTGTGCACAGGTTGTACAATGACAATTGAGGTATTATTATTACTAATCTTGGCAACTATAGCTCTGTAAGCTGTAAAAGTACAGCTCCCAATGTGTACTTTTAAATGTGTTTTAAATATATGATGCGGGTGTCACCCTAGGCAGGGGAAAGTTGACACCTAACTAGAGTCCCTTTTCCTGCTCCTTCTCTGCCTTATAGGCGACTAGCACCAAGAAGTCTTTAATTTGGACTCCCTGCACAGATGCAGCCTGCTTTTTGGGATTATTGCAATCGATCCTCCACCGTGCCACTCCTGGCTGCTGTGCCCTCACCTGGCAGCTAATGGGATGGAAGGGTCTTGTCCTCAGATGGTGTACTCGCACCCTGCTGCAGCTCAGCCGCAGGCAGGGGGAAAAACACGTCCCCAGATATGAAACACTATCAACTAGGCTGAAGATATTGACGTGGTTTTAAAAATTAAATAAAGCTAAAACGAATTGGGGGAGGAAATCAAATTTCCCTGCAAACTATTTCTTGTCATACTCATCTCTCCTCTTGTGATGCATGCAGGAGTTAAGGAGGGCAGATCTTTTAGGACTCAAGCCCGTGACAGGATTGGAAATAGTTAGCTGAGGGCGGTGTCAGGCAGGGGTCTACCCCATCTTTGAAGGGAACTGCTGGACAAACAGCCACAAATCCCTTCTTGTGGGTCATATGATGGCCCCTAATCCCTTTCAGGGGACGTGGGTGACGCTGTGGGTTAAACCACAGAGCCTAGAAGGTCAGCGGTTCGAATCCCCACGACGGGGTGAGCTCCTGTTGTTCGGTCCCAGCTCCTGCCAACCTAGCAGTTCGAAAGCACATTAAAGTGCAAGTAGATAAATAGATAGCGCTCCAGCGGGAAGGTAAACAGTGTTTCCGTGCGCTGCTCTGGTTCGCCAGAAGCGGCTTAGTCATGCTGGCCACATGACCCGGAAGCTGTATGCCGTCTCCCTCAGACAATAAAGCGAGATGAGCCCTGCAGCCCCAGAGTCGGCCATAACTGGACCTAATGGTCAGGGGTCCATTTACCTTAACCTTAATCCCTATCAGGTGTGGGGCACTTCAGGGCCAGGGGCCCATTATGGCCCTCCTCTCTTTCTGGCCCTCAGGATTTTCCCCAGGGCCGACCCTTCCCCAGCCTCCCTTCCTCCTACCTCTGCTTTGAACACTCCTCAAACGTTTTTGCCTTGCTTGGAATGTTCCTTCAACCCATAATGCCCCTTGCTCCCCTGCATGGATAGAGAGGCGTGCAACAGTACGTAGAAACAAGCCTAACGCACAACAAGTAAAATTTGCATTCATTGCCCCACCTACTTTTGCATCGGCTCTGGATCCACTCCAGTCCGGCTTCCGCGCTGGTCATGGGACCGAGACGGCTCTGGTCGCCCTAACAGATGATCTTCACAGGCAGCTGGATCGAGGCAGGTCGGGGCTGCTGATTCTTCTAGACCTGTCAGCAGCCTTCGACATGGTCGATCACGAACTCCTGGACAACCGCCTTGCCGACGTGGGGATCCAGGGCACAGTCCTTCAATGGCTACGTTTGTTTCTCTCTGGTCGGGGACAGAGGGTGGTGCTTGGGGGGGGAATTGTCATCGCACCACTCCTTGGTGTGTGGAGTGCCTCAGGGTGCGATACTCTCCCCGATGCTTTTTAACATCTTTATGCGCCCCCTCGGCCAGCTTGTCCGGAGTTTTGGGCTGGGTTGCCATCAGTATGCCGATGACACCCAACTCTATCTGTTGATGGATGGCCATCCTGACTCGGCCCCAGACACACTGACCAGATGTTTGGAAGCTGTGGCTGGATGGTTACGTGGAAGCCGGTTAAAGTTAAATCCTTCGAAGACAGAGGTCCTCTGGCTGGGACGGGACAATATGGGATTGGGGGGGCAACTCCCATCTCTTGCGGGGGTGCAATTAGTGCCAGCACCGTCCGTTAAGAGTTTGGGTGTAATCTTCGATACCTCCCTCTCTATGGAGGCGCAGACCACAGCTATAACAAAGGCGGCATTTTTTCATCTCCGCCAAGCTAAGCAGTTGGCCCCTTATCTCTCTCGCCCTGACCTAGCCACTGTGATCCACGCGACGGTCACCTCCAGACTGGATTATTGTAACTTGCTCTACGTGGGGCTGCCCTTGAGACTGACCCAGAAACTCCAGCGGGTGCAGAATGCCGCGGCGAGACTCCTTATGGGGTCTTCGCTGCAAGATCACATTCATCCGGTACTATACCAGCTGCACTGGCTCCCGGTGGAGTACAGGATCAGGTTTAAGGTGCTGGTTTTAACCTTTGAAGCCCTATACGGCCTAGGACCCTCGTACCTACTGGACCACCTCTCCTGGTATGCCCCACAGAGGAACCTATGGTCTGCAAATAAAAACATCCTGAAGGTCCCAAGCCTCAGAGAGGTTAGGCTGGCCTCAACTAGAGCCAGGGCTTTCTCGGCTGCGGCTCCAATCTGGTGGAACGCTCTGTCACAAGAGACTAGGGCCCTGCAGGACCTGACATCTTTCCGCAAGGCCTGCAAGACAGAGTTGTTCCACCAGGCCTTTGGTCAGGGCCCAGCCTGACTCCCTCCTCTGGCAACCTGCACAGAATTTTGCTTAACGGTTGCCATTAATTTGATTTTAATTAATTTTTATAATGAAATTTTTTAGAATGTTTGATTATTTGATTGTTTGATTATTTGATTGTTGTTAGCCGCCCTGAGCCCGGCTTCGGCTGGGGAGGGCGGGATATAAATAAAATTTATTATTATTATTATTATTATTATTATTATTATTATTATTCCGGCCCCGCCCACTGACATGTCGCCCAGAGCAGGGACATTTTAGTGCAAATCTCATATTTGAATACAATCTTGCCCAACATAGGCATTTTTGCAAAACATATTTGACTAACAGTAATATTTCCCTCCTGAACACAAATCATTGTTGCCTATTACTTTCCTTAATATATGCTTTCTAATGTATCCTTTACTTATGTATATGTGTTTTTGTACACATTACTTGACTGGAGAATTTTGCAATAATAATAATAATTTATTATTTCTACTCTGCCCCTCTGGCTGGGTTTCCCCAGCCACTCTGTGTGGCTTTCAACAGAACATTAAAAACAGAATAAAACTTCAGATGTCTTCTAAAAGTCGGATAGTTGTTTATTTCCTTGCACTGTGAAATTTGGAGAAAGCTTCACTTCTCCGAATAATGTATTAGTTTCAACTCTCATATTATTTCGGAGAGTATGAATTAGGTAAGTTCGCCTTTAATCATTTACCCAAATGATTTACAAAGCATTTACCCAACTTTTTCATCCATCCCTGCCAACTTCACAACCCCATACCTGGGCTGCAACTGTGTGTGTGTGTGTGTGTGTGTGTGTGTGTGTGTGTAAATTTCAGCTCATTTTTCTTTCAGGGGCCGAAGAAACCCTAGAAAATTCCAGGGGTGAAGTCTTAGAGACAGATAGCAGCTTCCACCCCCTTCCCTTTTCAAAACCTTGATCTGTTCTTACGTTCACCATAGGTGGCAGAGTTATAATTGACAGCCATCTCCTAGCAGCCATCAGTCCCTGGCTTGATATAAGGTAGCTTCCTAAGTTCCTATGGGGGCATGCATGAGTAGACATGCCCATTCTAAATATGTTAGTTAAAGCTGCTCCTCATGCAATTTGTGGTCACTTGGTCCTGGCGAAAGCAGCAGAGCAGCTCAGGCCTGCGGTGAATGGATACGGATGGAGGAAGGTGGGCAAGGGGGAACCCTGGTGCTCTCAGCAGGTGTCAGAGGGGATTCGCCCGCCATGGGCTGTGTTGGCCGGCCAGGCTCCCCCCAGCACGGCCCTGCTTGGCTCCAGTGGGGGGTGGGGAAGAGGCTCCAGTGGCTTCAGCGGTTTGCCTGCCCCGGGTACCGGCAACCCACACTACGCCACTGGTATTCAGAAGTTCAAGAAACGCTGATATAAACATATCTGCAGTGTCTGTACCAAATGCAAATTTTAATAAAATCTTTAGCGCATATCTATCAGTGTATACTGTTTAAATACAGCATATACACATATAAATTAATACTTTGATGTATTTAGTATTTTCAGCTAATTATACCTCGCAGTCTCGTGTTAATTCCCATTTGAAGCATTTGACTGTATTCCTCCTAATTCATTTATATTAATGAGGGGAGGATCCTCTGAGCAATAATCAGTTAAAAATCATGACAAGCTTTGTTAATAAATACCAGATTGGTATACGATACTATGTTGGCTGCTTGTCCTTAATTAGAAGGCTCTGAAAGAAATACCAAGAGGGAAATGCTCATAAATTTTTTCTTTTAAAGTCTAACTGCTCTCTTTCTGGTATTTGCATCTTTGAAACGGAGAGAAAAATTGAGACTTTGAAATGCATTAATTTCCCCCCATACTTAAAACAGCTTATCATTAATTAAGATATAGATCTGATAACTGCTTTTTCTTTTTACCAAGCTAGTATGTAGGGGGGAGAAATCCAACAAAACCCTGGGAATAATGTTAAGCAGGAGGTAATTGAAATACGGCGTTTAAACGGGATGGGGGATTATGAGTTGGGCATGTCCTATGAAGCATAGAAGAGACAGGATAGTTGCAGGAACACATCATGTTGGGATTTTGAAATTTTCATGTTTCATGTCATTGGGTTGTATTTAGCAGCAGTGCAAGCAGAAGAGGGATGTGCAGTCAAGCTTTCCTTTCTCTTCCAAAAAAAAAATAAAAATTCTCTTCAGAGCTGACAAGCCCACTTGAATTTCTGCAGACTGTTTTGTAGGTCACCAAAAGCAAAATGCTGTGTATTCGGCCAATGGTGAAAACTGTGCAATGAAGATACAACAGCAATGCCAACTTATTTATTTATATAGCACCGATCTGACTGAGTTGCCCCAGCCATTCTGGGTGGCTTCCAGCAAATTACAAAACCACAGCAAAACATCACACATTAAAAACTTCCCCGTACGGGGGCAAACCTTCAGATGTCTTCTAAAAGTCAGATAGTTGTTTATCTCCTTGACATCTGCTGGGACTACTGACTACTGAGAAGGCCCTCTGCCTGGTTCCCGGTAACTTCACTTTTTGCAATGAGGGAACTGCAAGAAGGACCTCGGAGCTGGATCTAGACCATGGGGAGGAAGTTCCACAATTTAGAGGCTGCCTTAGAGAGCGCCTTCAACAGATCTTCTACACCTAAGGAAGTCAGTAGGGATGGAAACAAGTCTTTCAGTTATTTGGGGCCTAAGTCATTTTGAGCTTTTGAGCATTTTGAGCACCTGGAAATGAACCAGTAGCCAGTGTGGGTAATATGAGTTCTAAAATGGAACCCTAACCAGTCACCTGACTGCTACATTTTGAACCAGTTGAAGTTTTCCTAAAGCAGGGAATGCAATGAAAGCCCCATGTAAATTTGTCCCACCCCAGTCCTTGACAATGTTCTCTTCAAGTCTGCAGGCTACTGTAAAGTTGGGGGTGGTGAAGTCCATCTGAACTTGGCACAACTCATGCTTAAAATTGGCAGGATGGTGCCCTCATTATTAATTGAGAGCAATGGTGGACTTGAAAAAACATTTCAAAGATCGATTTGATAGTTTCCCTTTCAAATTGACCCATAGTAAAGCAAGTGAGGGTGCCAATCAAATAGATTACTTTTTGTTGTTGTTGTTACATGTAAATAGCTATGGGGCTGCTTTTGATGACAGAGCAGTTGTGTGTAGTGTTGTTTAATAATGCATTCAAGCACCTGTTTGGAGAGGCTACATTCCACTATGTTCAGAAATGAAAACAGCCCTATTATTGGGGATTTCATTCATAAATTCTTCTATCAGGCTCTGATTAGAGCACACGTTGAACTACAGATGAGCATTACCTAAGGCACATGGCGGTAAGTGTGGCGAATAAACCAGGCACAAACCACAAAGCTACCTTTAACTTGTGCAAAACAGCAAGCATGAATTGATTAAAATGTGCATTCCGCTAATGTAATGGCTGGTCTCAGTATAGAAATTAATTAATGCTAATAGTACACAATCAAAACCGCCTTAACAAAAAGAAAGGAAGAAAGATATCTTATAGGGGCATTAAATAAAATGCTCATCTTTTTAATGCATTTGACTGAACTACTGAGACTAAAAGCTTTGCTTTCTCCCATGCAAATGTGGAAAGGTTGGGGTGGGTGGGTGAAATAACAGTCTGTGGTTATTTTATTGCAAACTCCCAAAGCCATTTGCTTTAGGAATCCTTGTTAACCTGAGCTTGGTCCCAGTGCCATGTGTGAGGTTGTACTATTAGTTACTACAGATTGAGGTGGTAGCCCTGGGAATCCAGGCCAATAAAATATGCAGATTGAGCGGGAGAGCCAGCAAAGAGATAACTATATAAAAAAGCGGGGAGAAAGGGCACTACATTTAAAGAGGTAGCTCTGGTATTTTCTGGGCTTGCTGTTGGCTCATAAGCCACAGTGTGCAGGCCTGTAAAAACATTCCTGCTAGCTTTCTCCTCGTCCTGTATACCAGATATGGGGAACCTTTGGCCCTCCAGATGCTACTAAACTATAACTCCCATCAGCAAACACGGTCAGTTTATAGGGATGATAATACAATTAACTGCATTCGTTTCAGCTGTAGTGGATAGCAAGACAAACGGCATAAGCTTCAGCGGAAGCCGAACTGTAGCAGAATGGAAACAGCGGTGGTTATGACAAACACAAGGATGAAAACCACTGCCTCTTTATTTCTTTATTCTAGCTCTCAGCTTTCCTGCATTTGTTGTGGAAGTCTCATAAATTCCCATTGGTGAACCAATGGTGGCATCATCACCAAGGGGCAGTCACATGAAATCCAAGGGGCAATGCTAACCCTGAAGTTAGTTCATGAAGATCCTGGCATTTCTCCCTCTAACATGGAATCCTAAAGAAGCAGATCAAGCACTTGACTGTAACTCCACTCACACCCACAAATTTAACTCCTGTATTTATGCATGGAATACTTCTCTGAACTAATCAGATCTTCAACCAGTAGCTTTAAAATGTGGTGGAAGATTTCAGATTAACCATATTGCAGGTAAAGGCTTCCCTTTTGATTTGTATTCAATAAATGTTGATGATTACATGAAATTTAAATAATAAATTGTTTTATAGGTGCAAATTAATTTAGAATATAAGTTTTGTTGTTGTTGTTTTTTTAAAAAAAATCCCTGTGTGTGCCTCTGACTGAATGCTGCTTCTAAGCATCCCAGACCCTATAGACAGCTATCCTGGGTTTGAAAACGTTAGCAAGGGACCAATTTTGTTATGAACCAAATTTTTCTGCCATGATCCCTTCATCTACTTGCCAACAGGTACCAAAGGGCAAGTAATAAATTTGATTCAGCACCATCTTTCTAGCCTGCAGAGCCAACTCCAGAAAAAATGGTGTGTTGATGACACTCAGCTCAGTTTCTCATTATCAGATTAAGTCATGCAGGTACTGGTCCGGTGCTTGATGGGCCTGATCCTGCAAGGATCTTCTTATGTTATGATGAAGGTAGCAGTGGACTGAATTCTAGGGTTTAAAACAAATAAAATTGATTTATATAGCAGACTTAATAGCTCGGAAGCTGGATCTGCCCAGTCTCTCCACCACCTATTCTGTCTTTTTCACTAATATTGCATAAAAAGAGTAATCAGAGGACCTGTTGGTAAAGAAAACGAAAGAAAGGAAAAGGTTCTTTACCTAAAGTTTCTTCATATTTGTAAGAATGCCTTCTGATTCTAAGCCTACATGGTGAGAGCTAGTTTCATGGCTGCCTCGTGTAGGAGAGAAATGGAGTAACCCCCCCCCCAACTATCTGTTAGTCACTGGGTAGAAATTTTGTTCTGGGTTGAGGTGTATTTCCCCTAAAATAGGCCAAACTTGGCCCTCCAGATGTTTTGGGACTACAACTCCCATCATCCCTAGCTAACAGGACCAGTGGTTAGGGATGATGGGAATTGTAGTCCCAAAACATCTGGAGGGCCAAGTTTGGCCATGCCTTCCCTAAAAGGTGTTCTCATCTCTGATATTTTTTCCTATAGGTCATTACAAACCCACCCACATGCCATGAAATGTGTTTTTTTGGGTATTATTTTTTCTTGTATATTGATTTTAACATTTACTATATTAGCTGCCTTGTGAGGCTAAAGATAGGATGTAAAGGTTTGGGTTTGTTTTTTAATGGAAACTTTTTTTAGGGAATGCTGTTGTCTTTCCCATTTTTGGTGACTTTTCCTTTCACTCTAACAATATAATAAAGTGACTTTTCTTCTTATTCTAATGTGCTAGGCAGTTAGCTTTCCTGAGTGACAATCTAATTGAGAAGAGAGGAAAAAACCAAAGCGTGTCCAAGAATGAGATTTTGGGAAAGATTCAGTGTATGGCTTAGTGCATGGCAGAACTGGAGACAGGATAACACTTTAGATAATCTTACATTTCTCAAATGTTGACATTCATTAGGGTTCTCGCCGTTTTTCATGGACATTTCGGTAATCCCAAAAAACTTCTATTAAAAAAATATTCTGCACTCCTTGTGAAAATATCATTATTAATCATACAAGTGAAATGCTTATTTTTAGGGCCCTCCCTGTTAATTGTTTGCTTTAAACTGTTTTTATTTTGTTGCGTTTTAAATTGTTGGGATCCACCCTTCTTAGGATGAAGTATGGTTAATATATAAAATTAATAAAAATTAAATAATAATTAAGAAGGAAGCAATCCTTTTCACTAGAAGCTGACATGGAGCAACTGGTGTAAGTTAACCAGGCATAACGTTATACCAGATATGAACAGAATTCCGCAGGGGAGCTGCTGTTGCTGCTGCTCAACCTAAGACTGGCAGAGGGAAAACAGGCCTTTTAAATAGAGTTTTATGCCAGATTGCCAGGTCACATGACTGAGTTGAATGGGTTTACAATCCAGGTTAAGACCCTCCCTTCTGGTTCTGCCTCCAGTTGTATTATGTCGATACGATACGATACAATATGATACGATATTCTTTATTGTCATTGTCCCATACCGAACAACGAAACTGAAAAATCTACATCAGACATTCAAAAACCAACAAGCCTGCTATCCCAGCCTGGTTAGCCCCCTAAAAACTCTGATATCCCATAATTAAATACAATATACTCCCACAGAGACTACCTTACACTGTGTTTAGAACCAAAATTGCATTTGGGCAGAAACTGTTTCTCATGCGGCTAGTCCTAGTCTTTATAACCCTGTACCTTCTTCCAGAAGGCAGAAGCTGAAAGAGATAATTTCCGGGGTGTGCACTATCCTGCGCTATCTCTGCAGCTTTCTTATGACACCTGGAAGCGTAGATTTGATCTAAGGTGGGAAGAGTGCACCCAATTATTTTCTCTGCAGCCTTTACAACCCTTTCGTGTTTTTATTTTGTATTTTTATGCTGGGAACAGCCCTGTAATCTTCAGATGAAGGGCAGTATACAAAATTAGTAATTAAGAATAAACACATAATAAATGAAAAACCAATTTGCTGATTTCTCAGATGTGTAATCCTAACCCTGTTTACCAGAGAGGAAGCCCATTGAATTCAATAGAATTTACTGCTGGGTAGAGATGAGTTGCACTGCTACACTCTACCTGCCAGGTACAGTATAGGCATTTCGTTTTCAGCTGATGGGGGGGAAAACGACTCTTGACCCCACATTCCTAGTGACTAGCTGACTATATTTCTATTATCTCCACAAAGTAATGGTGAAAAATGAAATTTCAGGATCACAGTAAAAAAATAGATGAAACCCAATGGTATCCTGCCCACTTATCAGTGGAACAATACAATACAATACAAATCTTTATTACAGTCATAGACCAGCATAAAAGGGTGGGATACAGTCATTTAAAATCTGAAAAGTGTTTTGGAAAGCTAAAAGGTATTAAAACAGAAGGTGAATATAAAAGTCTATAAGAATTTAGAAGAATCTAAAAGAAGGGATAGGAGCATTGGGCGGGTGTGGAAGAGCATAAAAGGTTGATATATAAAAGACTTTAACTATAAATTTACAGAGCACTCTGATAGGTTCATTAAATCTGGTTTGTGGCACAGGTCGTCCTCCGACAATTTTTGAGCACTGCTGTGCAGAATCTAGCAACATTGTATGTTGTAGCAGGATTGGTATCTGAGAGCAGCAGGGAGGTGTAGAATGCCCTGTGCGCTCTGGGTACTTACGAAGTTTTGGGGAAATTGGGCTAAATCAGTGGAACAGACTCTCTTGGATGCTGTGCACCTCCCTAAATCTCTGCTTCAGAGGGTTGGGGGACATGACAGACTGAAGGGGAAAGGAGAACAAGGCTAAGTTCTGTTTCATGAGGAGAAGTCACGCAGTGTGAAGATTTTAAAAAAGAAAGAACTTTTACATTAAAAAATAGAGCTTGGGTGCATACTTTTGAAAGTCTGTTTTGAATTCCAGCAAGGAAATAAAAGAGGAAGAACATTCTTCTTCTTCTTCTTCTTCTTCTTCTTCTTCTTCTTCTTCTTCTTCGGCGATCACTCATAGTCGAGTAAGATTGTCTTCCATAAACACGGTTTTAACAATGAGTCCGTAAGTGACTGTGGAGGCCAAATTCTGGTTCCACACATCCTTCCACAGTGGGGACATAGGTTTGCGGGCAGGAGTTGATCATGGTGAGGGTTTGCCAAGCGTGCCTTCCTCTTAGCACGTTTCTCCCTTGCATCCTGAGTTCGAGTGTCTTCAAAGCCCATGACACCTTTGGTAAAGGCTGTTCTCCAATTGGAGCGCTCGCAGGCAAGTTTCCCCAATTGCTGGTGTTTATTATTTAAAATTTGCCTTGAGACAGTCTTTAAACCTCTTTTGTTGACCACCAGCATTACGCTTTCCATTTTTATGCATGGCATCTATCTGACTCGTTCTGTGAACACAAGGATTTCCACTTGTGGAATGGAATTTCACCTCCCTCCTTTCCTTCCCACGTGCTCCCTTAACTTGTTCTGGGTTCCTCTCCAACCTTCCAGAGCAGATTTTGGGGTAGAGAGGAGATGGGGGAAAGTTCCCTCGCACAAGCAGAAATCCTGGCACTGATGGAATGAGTTAGTCGGATACTGCCCCAACTCTTCAGCTGCCAGGAGCTTGGAATATGGGGATAGTTCTCAAGCAAAGGGGATTCTGGTAGGTAGCCGTGTTGGTCTGACGCAGACAAAATAAATAATTTTTTTAAAAAAATTGTCCAGTAGCATCTTAGAGACCAACTAAGCTAGTTCTGGGTATAAGCTTTCGTGTGCATGCACACTTCTTCAGATACTGGTATCTGAAGAAGTGTGCATGCACACAAAAGCTTATTCAGTGGTACCTCAGGTTACATACACTTCAGGTTACATACGCTTCAGGTTACAGACTCTGCTAACCCAGAAATATTACCTTGGGTTAAGAACTTTGCTTCAGGATGAGAACAGAAATCATGCGGCGGCAGCGCAGCAGCAGCGCAGCGGCAGTGGGAGGCCCCGTTAGCTAAAGTGGTGCTTCAGGTTAAGAACAGTTTCAGGTTAAGAACGGACCTCCGGAACAAATTAAGTACTTAACCTGAGGTACCACTGTATAGTCATACCTCGGGTTGAAGTAGCTTCGGGATGAATATTTTTGGGTTGTGCTCCGTGGCGACCCGGAAGTAATGGAGCGCGTTACTTCCGGGTTTCGTCGCTCGTGCATGCAGAGACACTCAAAATGATGTCACACACATGCGCGGAAGTGGCAAAACGCGACCCGCGCACGTGCAGATGCGCAGCCATGTGTTATGTTCACTTCAGGATGTGAACAGGGCTCCGGAATGGATACCGTTCGCATCCAGAGGTACCACTGTACCCAGAACTAACTTAGTTGGTCTCTAAGGTGCTACTGGACCAGCAAAGGGGAGTTCTGCAGTCCCCTAAGAGGGCTGTACCACTTCCTTCCCTGCACGTTTGCATCAGTGGCAAAGCATGCTTTCTGGCATGGAAACTCTCATAGTTCTATGATTCCTGCTAGGAGTCCTGAAACCAGCGAAGGACCGTTTAACCTGTTTTGAGTGCAATTGCAGGAATAAGCAATGACTGAAAATGCTCGCCGTAAGGTATTTCCCTAGGAAACATATAGATTTGCCCTGTTGTTAGCCTCGGGACAAATTGTTCTGCTATCCTCCATCACGGAAGCCAAGCGACTATAATGGAGGCCACCAGACTGGCAAAATGGAAGAGAGCTTTGCAAACTAGAGGGGAGAGCATGTCAAAAAATAAAATAAAATAAATCTCCTAAAGACCATATGTGAAACTGCTCACGTACATACAAATAGGTGAAAAATCCGTTTCGGCTTTATTTACCTGAGAATGAATTTCAGTTTGAAGAGGCCTTTATGTCGTTTCAGGCAGAGCACCTAAGATATAAGCAATTTTCAACAAGAGTACTACACATTTGTCTTTATAACAATTTGTATGTAACAGCTTTTATGCAAATGACAGTAAAGTGGCACCTTTTTTTCTAAATTGGACATTTTTATGGTTATAATTTTCTTCTGTAATAACAGCAAAAAATGGCTGTCCCAGTGGAGTTGAGCGTTTCATCTCTAGTGCTGTTTTGTGAAGTTGGAATGACAAGGTTCTTTCATCGACACACAGGATGGCAAAAAGTGGTGCCCCCCCCCCTTCCTTTTTGTCAGACCCATCTGAGGTATGGGAAGTAGTTACACTTAGAAGTTTTGGAGTCCCCTGACACCATCCATTCTTTCCTGAAATAATTTTCTCCATTTCTTTCCCCACCTTCCCCCTTACTCTGAAAGAATATCATATTATATCATTAGTTTTAGCAGTTGTCTCTTACAGTGCTCTTTGGCACTATATGCTCTTGTTCTCCAGAAGCCAAATGAGAGCTGTTACACCGGTGCATCTAATGGACTGCAGCTCAGCAAAATGTAGGTATCCTATGCACAAAACATTAGGATAATAAACCAAACAAAATAGGGAAGTTATTGCTCCTTAATACATCCAGAATAAAATTATTATTATTATTATTATTATTATTCTCACCAAATGTTCATAATTATTCCAACTTATCGACTAAGTTAGTGCTCTAGAATAACCCACTGATCTACAGCGAAAAAAACCAGCAATGACAAGCAGAGCGTTTGCAAATCTTGTACTACATTCGATATCTTTGCTCACGAAATACAATTAGTATTTTCCCAAATTTCCATACTGCAGTGTGACCGTTATATTTTATTTTATTTATTTTAATTGCAAATGTGATTTTTTTATCCAACCTTTTCACTCTGGTCCACAAAGTGGTTTTCAGTATTAAGATTTAAAACACTTATAATGCAAATGTAAAAAAACAAAACAAAAACAAATCGGTAGGGATGGAGGAGAATTTGTTTTGCTCTGCATGGCAAAGCAAACAGGTGTAGTTTGTTTTGCTCAGACTTACAGTGTATGTATGCAATTAGCAACTGTATTGCACACGTCTGTGAATTTTGCACCAAGTTTATGGGTGCAGATATTGACAGGGAGGTCAGGAGGCCACCTGAGCCCCTGGTGATGGTGTTGAATCCAGGAGCACCCACAAGCTTCAGACCTGCTCCTTCCAAGGTGTGGAGAACCTTTGAGACTCTCCAGATGTTGCTGGATGACAACTGCCAATTGCCATGGACCAATGGTCTGACTGGATAAAAGGCAGTTTCCTGTGGTGTTGGCCAGTAGCGTCAGTCCCAGTGAGCTCTCTTGGGGCTAGTGGGCCTCAGCATTTGCCAACCATGCTGTGTGCTGAATGGGCTGATGCTGCACCAGAATGTGACCACTTTAGTCTACCGGGCTCCAGCCCTCCTGCCCCTTCAGTGCCTCGTTCTATATGCATAAAGGACCCCTAATAGTCATTCCCATTGGAAACATTCAGGTAGAACTTTCGTATCACCTTACATCATTTTGGACACATTCAGATGTGGGTTACCAAGGCAAAAAAGCAAAGGAATAAGAAATCAATGTCTCAAATGCATCTGCAAGCTGGCTCTTCGACTCGTTTTGCTCTTCTTCCTGTTTTAATTCCTACTTAAACAACCACACTACTTAGCTCATTACTCTGCTTGAGTGGCACTCTTTGTATCTAATGGTTTATTTGGCTTGCCATCCCTATGGGATCCATAATTAACAAACTATGTATTCAATGTTAATTCAGAAAAATACCATACAGTAAGCCCAGGTTAGTAGAATTCTGCATTGATTCTCCCTGAAGTTTTGTGATAGAGCAAGCTGACAGAAAGCCTGTGGATTTCAGCTGGAAAATACTGTTTTTATTTTAACTCTTCTGAGGGGGTCTATTTGGGATGTTGTCTTTGTCTTATGTAAACCTTTTATCTCTCTTATCTGGAAAAGTATGATGTTTTGATAATATTCACAGGGACCTGATCTTCAGCCAGTTATGCATACCCTCAAGTAAGGTTGCCGTATTTCAAAAAGGGGAAATCTGGAAAAAAGCTGGCAACTTTTTGGCAATGTTGCTGTTGAGCTTTTTTTTTAGTTTTAGTTTTGCTTTCTCAGACATTTAAGTGGTAATGTCCAGAAAATTCCAGCCGTATGGCAACCCTACCTCAAGCCTAGGTGAGAGCTGTAAGAAGATCTAGCCAATATGATCAAGGAAGGGGATGGAAACATCTGACCTTTAAAGCCCTAAACGGCCTCAGCCCAGTATACCTGAAGGAGTGTCTGCACCCCCATTGTTCAGCCCGGACACTGAGGTCCAGCTCAGAGGGCCTTCTGGCGGTTCCCTCACTGTGAGAAGTGAGCTTACAGGGAACCAGGCAGAGTGCCTTCTCGGTAGTGGCACCTGCCCTGTGGAACGCCCTGCCATCAGATGTCAAGGAAATAAACAACTATCTGACTTTTAGAAGACATCTGAAGGCAGCCCTGTTTAGGGAAGTTTTTATGTTTGATGTTTTATCACATTTTTAATATTCTGTTGGGAGCTGCTCAGAGCGGCTGGGTAAACCCAGCCATAAATAAATCATCATCATCATCATCATCATCATCATCATCTCCCTTATGAGGAAAGGCTGCAGTATTTAGGACATCCAGTTCAGCCAATTGTTGGAAGAGGGAAGATAAAAGAAAGTACTTATTTGCCCAGTGCATAGTTAAACTATGGAATTCGCTCCCACAGGAGACATCCAATTGGATGATTTTAAAATAATAATGATAATATTTTTATTATTTATATCCCGCCTATCTGGCTGGGTTTCCAGGGTTGGACATATTCACAGGTCTACTCCAGTGCTGAATTTCTTACGTTGTTTCTCTTGTTTGGAGATGGTGGTGCTCATCATCCATTTTCACTCAGCTCTTGTATGAACAGTCCGTCCTTCCTCAAAACATTGCTGTTTCTGTCACCCTGGCACATATTGTGCTCCGTTAATTATGAAAATCACATGGTGATTACAAACTCTTTATGTGCAAATAAAAGCACAAGGGAAACAAACCAAACACTCCTAGGCAAGGCGGCGGCCGGGCGGGGGGTTGGTTCCTGGATCTTTGAAGGCAAACTACCATTTTTCATAGCAACTTTGCTCCTAAGCTTCATTTGTTTTCTATTAAAAGTATTTCAGCCAAAAGGAGAGCAAATATCATCTATCATATACACTTTTCATTCACACAGTGCTTCACGGTCCAACTGTAAGTCTTGTTGCACAAGAAAATAATTTTAAGCTGGGGCATGTTGACCCCAAGCCAATATAATTTTACAAATTATGACCTTAGGATGACATTTCATGGACATATCTCCAGTTAACTCTCAGTTATTCCAGCACAGATCATTGGTATGAAATATGTTTTATAGTGATCCATATAGCATCCTATTTCACAATCTACCTATGGGTTGAGACTCTGTTTTGCTTATTTTTATCAATGGTGAACCAAAGTGAACAGCTAAAGACTAGTGTTTTAATTGGATTTTGCCCAAATTGAACTCCGGAGGGTGTTCTGCATTAGAAATGTGGATTTCCAGATGTAAAATATTCCAGCCCCAAATTGCATTTAATATAGAAATGTGTTGCATTGCTCTACATGCCCTCTTATTTCAGTATTCAGGCTGAACTTAGGATGGGAGGTGAGGCATAATGCTTCAATTGTGAAAAAACCCCATCTTTTCCACTAAGAATTGGGCACAATTTTGTCTCCTAGATCCTGTTTGACACACACCTTGCCCTGGAGTAGCCACATGGAGTCCCAGGTAACCAGTGGTGGAATGAAATACCGTAATTATCAATCAATCCATTATGAATGTTTCTCAGGGCAGTTTGCAAACATACCATAAGAACAGCTAAAAGTAGTTTTGCAAACAGTACAAACAGCAGATTCAAGTAGGTAGCCGTGTTGGTCTGACACAGTCAAAATAAATAAATAAAAAATTAAAATTGTCCAGTAGCACCTTAGAGACCAACTAAGTTTGTTCTGGGTATAAGCTTTCGTGTGCATGCACACTTCTTCAGATACACTGAAAGAGAAGTCACCAGACCCTTATATATAGTGGGAGGGTGGGGTGGGATTTTTCTCAGAAGGGTAGTGGGAGATGTCAGCATCGCCCTTGAGCCAGTGTCACCAACTGGACTCATCCACTTCAGCCCCGACTGGGCTAGGCGAGCTGGGTAGCACTTCCAGAGACCACCTTCTGCACAGGAACAGGTCAAAGTGCTGTGGACTCACAGCTTAGAGTTGTGAGCACCGGATTCACTTCCACAAGAAGACAGTCGTCACACAGCAGAGTATAGCAGAGTCTAGCAGAGCATATAAACGACTCGGAGAGTAGCTCTGTAGAATTATCTTCTTTATTCTATAACTACAACTATAATACACAACTATATACAGAGCTAAATAGGT
Source organism: Podarcis pityusensis (assembly GCF_964106645.2). Classification (NCBI taxonomy): domain Eukaryota; kingdom Metazoa; phylum Chordata; class Lepidosauria; order Squamata; family Lacertidae; genus Podarcis; species Podarcis pityusensis. The sequence goes on along the minus strand of NC_138028.1, from coordinate 19,175,093 downwards.
CTAAGCATAAATGAATGCTGCACTGCACTGAGTGTCTGCAGCTGCTCTTAGCAGCAACCTTATCTATACACACAATCTCTAACACTCAGTCTCTCTCTCTCCGACACACTGACTGACTGACTGATGTTAGGCTGGAGCGGAATAAGTAGAGAGCAGAACACCGCCCCTCCTCTCTGGAAAATCACCAAACTCATCAGCAGATTCTTGGATATGGGAGGGGTGAAATCTCCTCAATTTGGAAATAGACTTGAAAGAGAAGTTGCTGAATTACAACTTATTACTAAACTGAAAACTATGGGGAGACCTGGATTCTTGTGTCAAATTGATTATTTGCTGTATAACTCCAGGCCAGTCATTCTCAGCCTAAACTACTTAACAGGGTTGTTGTGATCATGGAGGAATATATATGTGACTCTGTAGCAAATGAATGCACGGGCAGCCCCCAATTCACTTGCATTCAATATGTGCACGACCGCGCATACATGTATCACAGCAAACCTGGAAGCGACCCCAAAAGTCACAAAAGGGGTGGGACAGTGCAGGGGTGGAGCCAGGTGTTTGCAGGTGCCTCGGAATGTCACCCCCCATTAATGTGGGGAGGGGTATGCCTGAAATCCATTTTAGGCAAAATTATGAGTGAAAGGCAGCGGCACGATTTTCCTTGCCACCTATTTTTCTAACAGGTCGCAAGACTCCTGCTCCTTTAACAGCTGCACAATGGGTAGAAATTCAACCGGTGAAGCATACCCCCATCATCTCTTGTATGTGTTTGGTTTTGCTTTGCTCTTTTTATTTTAAGAAAAGGATGAATCTGTCATGCAAAACTCAAACTGTGTGACCTAACTTGCAGTCCCTTCTGCACCAAAGATATCATTTACTGTTGAGTATATTTTACTGTGTTGTTATAGATCTCTTCACTCAACCAGCTGTCTCGCATGTTGAAAAGTATTTCATCTTGTCAAACCCTTCTATTCCCCTTCCCACAGCTTTCGCAGCCAACAAGTACACGCTTAATCAATCTCATGCCACTGTCTTGAGACTTTCAAACCATGAGCCACTGCCCAACCTCCTTTCTCAAAGAGGCAGCCAACCTTGTCCTCATAAATCATGGAACAATAATGGGCTCAACACCAAGGATCTGGCTGAGGAGATTTCATCCAATCTCCTGCCCTGCTTTACAGGAGTGTTCTTACTTTCTTAAAAAATAATAAATAAATAAAAATTAAACTTTTATTTAATGTTCAGATCAAATTCCAATGAAATGCAGCCATAAGCCAAAAGGCAACTTGTTTCAAAATAAGACCCACATCAATTAGAGCACAGGACTGGTGAAGAAACACTATATAGTAATGTCAGCCTAAATAGGCCCAACCTATAAACACAGTTTATAGACGTGGGTGGCGCTGTGGTCTAGAGCTTGCCTATCAGAAGGTGGGCGGTTCGAATCCCCACGACAGGGTGAGCTCCCGTTGCTCGGTCCCTGCTCCTGCCAACCTAGCAGTTCAAATGCATGTCAAAGTGCAAGTAGATAAATAGGTACCGCTCTGGCGGGAAGGTAAACAGCGTTTCTGTGCACTGCTCAGGTTCGCCGGAAGTGGCATAGCACATGACCCGGAAGCTGTCTGCGGACAAACGCCGGCTCTCTTGGCCATTAAAGCGAGATGAGCGCCGCAACCCCAGAGTTGTCCGAGACTGGACTTAACGGTCAGGGGTTCCTTTATCTTTACCTTTACCTTTACCTTATAAACACAGTTGATGCAGGAGTGGGAATTAAAGGGCTGGGCCGGTCCATCCATGAGGCAGATTGATGCAGCTGCCTCAGGCGGTGGAATTCAAGGGCTCCCTCCGCAGGCTCGAACTCCCTCCACTTCCACTACCAGAGAAGTGAGGCAAAGTGGCTTCCAGGTTCCATCAAGATTGTGCAAGAGCCCCATGAGATTGTTTGGGGGCCTCCAGGAGATAAGGGCATCTGATCACAGCAAAGAGCAATAGATGGTCGGCTTTCTAAAAACTCCAATTATTTTGCAGACATATAGTACAGGGTATGATTGTTTCTCATGCTAATTCTAAACACTGAAATTACATCATATGATAATGAAGAGATACGTAATTAAATAGACATTAAGTATTAGCAACCTGTCTTCCAAGTGTTTATTTTAATCACCAAAAAAGTTGTGCAAACCATAATTACTCTGTAATCATAAAAGATTTATTGCTGCAATTTTATCCCACCCTATCTCCCAAGATCATACATGGTGCTCCTTCCTCTTTAACCTCCAACAACCCTGTGAGGTAGGTTTGGCTAGGAGATAGTAACTGACCCAAGATTATGCAGTAAACTGCTAAAAAACAACAACTGATAAGGGTTTTGAACTCAAAACCACTTATCCAACCAGTTCTCTGCCCACAATCCTTACTTGGAATGGTTAAAAAGCTATGATATTGAAAAAGAAGGTAAACGTAAGTAAGACAGGTAAGTTACTATGGGCCTCTCCATTCCCTGTGTCAGTTTTGAAAGAGCCAATTTTGGGGCACAGGGAGGACAGTAGACAGGCCCCATTGCATAAGCGGAAGCCCTTTCATTAACAGGACTCCTTAGAACAGGCATAGGCAACCTTCAGCCCTCCAGATGTGTTGGCCTACAACTTCCATGATGCCTAGCTAACAGGACCAATGGTCAGGGATGATGGGAATTGTGGTTCAAAACATCTGGAGGGCCGAAGGTTGCCTATGCCTGCCTTAGAATGATGAATCCTGCTCACTGCCCTGATGTTATTTCACCCCATTCATTTCAATGCAAATGGTGGGATGGTCATGTAATCAGTTATATCTCATTTGTAGACTGAAAACAGCAACAGCAGTAAATGCCAGTTGTGTTCATTGGATTGATTTTTGATCTGGGCTTGGAACAAATAAGCAAACATGGGGATACAGTGAGCTCCACAAAGAAAACAAAGATAAATATCAGTTTAAAACTGAACCATAAGAATTTCAAAAAGAATTTCAAAAGTTCTCCAGTATATGACGGACAATACCATCCCTTTCAGATTAAGTGTGACACAACCTGGCATTGGATCCTCATTTGTTGAATGGAAGACCTGTCCCCAATAACTCTCACACATCTGACAACACTGCTTTGTTTTCTCCATTTGAATTTATATATATATATTAACCTAAGACATATACAGCTGCCCACCACATTATTTCTTTGGAAATAGTTTCTACATGTAATATAACTTTAAGTTTGGGGTATTTTTTTATTTTTGTCATCAATGAATTGCTTTGGATGGAGGGAGGCAATTCAACCTTTAAGCCCCTTTGACATTCACAAAGTGTTGCTGGAGAAGGGGGAAAAAAGTCAGCTGGGGTCTCAGCTCTGACAAATTTGCATCTCTTTGAATATGATGCTTGAAAAGCCAAGCCGCTAGATTAAATTTTGCCATGGAGAAAATGAGAACTGCTTCCATCTCCCGAGACTACTGGGAGGATCTTTATGGTTGATTTACTTTTTTAAAAAAATAAATAAATAAGTGTTTCTTTATGTGTTTTCTCTAGCTTGTGTCCAGCCTTCCTCCATCAACCGTGCCGTAACTTCTGCCAGTTATAACAGCCCCATAGTAAGTCAACCCGGGCAGAGTACAAGGTGAAAGGATATTTCAATCTAATCCCCACACTCCCTTCTGTGTTTTCTGATTAAAGTTTGCAAGCAAACCTTGGAATAAACGACACCTGACATGACTTCGAAAATAATTTACATGGTTGTATAAGCTGGGAAGGTAAATCCAACACACCTTTTACTCACGGGAGTAGCCCAAATCCATTTATGACCATGCCAGCTACTGGGATACAGATAGGTCTTCCTACTATGTAGATCAGATGCAGATATAGCTAAGTCCAAGGGGGGAGAATAGTGATTGCATTTTCATTACCCTGTCCTCCCCAAAAAAGTGCAAACTTGATTGCTATTAAGGAAATCCCTTTTGGTTTTCATTTTAGCATTTTTGTTTTCGTTTTCCTAATTTGCGCACTCTGAAGTAGTATGCAAACCAAAATGCAGTTATATCTCAAAATGCACACTTCTCTGAATTTTGCAATGCAATTCTCCTTCAACAACAAAATGTGCTAATAAATTTATATTTCAGGGGAAACTGCATGCATTAGTGAAAAGAACATACAGAAATGTATTACATTCAGGGAAATTGCAAACAAAAACTGTATATATCAGGACAAATGTGATCAAAATGTTGAAATTTTTGGTGAGAACTTCTTTTTTTTTTTTTTTTTTAAAAAGGTCACAAACAGATGTGAGCTGAACCTAAGATTAGGAAAATGAGAACCTGAAACTCAAGTCAGCTGATGGGGCCAAGTGAAACTCCTCCAGCTGCATTCACCACCTGACTAAGCAGAATGATATCCCAGGTTAATGACTCCCAGTGATTGCATCACAGTCCAGCATTTCTACATTGGTCTTCAGCTAGTGGCTCAGGACTCGGGGCTTGATTGCAATCTGACCTAAGGTGGCTGCTGTTGGTGAATGGTCATAGCTCAACGGCAGAACATCTGTTTTGCATGCTGAAGGTCCTGATTACATCCCTGGCATCTCCAGGTAGGGCTGGGAATATCCCTTGCCTGAAACCCTGGAGAGCCAGTGCCAGGCATGATCGTGACTATATTGGACTGGATGGATCAATGGTCTGGTTTAGTATAAGGCAGTTCCTTCCGCTGTTATATGTGGGCTAAAGGTAGGTCCTCAGTCTGAGCAGATTGAAAACTGTTTTCATTCTTGAAGGCATCTAAGAGAGGATCAGGTCCAAATACATAAAATGTGCAAGGACCCTACTGTTAGAATTCCTGTTCCGTGACTGCAGTCATGGGATTGTTGTCTATCGCATGACAGTATATGTTTTGACTCCACAAAGTGGGAAGTGATGGAGACAGGATGTTTGTGTTACTGTGTTCCATGAAGTGGGAGTATTGTCCTTTTTCTCTCTCCTTGCTGTCTGACGCTAGAGAGAGAGGGAGCCATGTTGCAGTGCTCTCCGTGTGTTTATATGTAAATAAAGTAGATTAGCCAAAATGCTGAGTTGCTGAGGTCTGTTATGCAACTGCGCAAACTCTGCGGATCCCTAAGTGTGCCAGTGTCTGTTGGCATCGGTCGCTGTGATGTTCAGGCTGAAGAAAGCTTTTGAAGCTCCCGAACGATTTACCAGGAGGGAGAGAACATGCCAGTTGGGCATGTGTCTCTGCCAGGGTCCTACTCGAGTATAGGCTGAGCTCCTAACACCCACCACCAGCAGTACCACACCCTAGTACTGAATACCATATTTTTCCGTCTATAGGATGCCCCCTTGTATAAGACCCCCCCATTTTGGGGCACTCAATTTTAGGAAAATGAGGGGAGATGGTCCAAAGTTGTTGAGCCTCTCCCTCCCCCCCACGCAGCTGCAGGCAGGAAACACTCCCTAGATCATTTCCCGCATGTAGTGGCATTGGGGGAAGTTGTGTTCCCAGGAGCACAACCTCCTCTGATGCCACCACATGGGAAACGATCTAGGGAGCACCCACCGTGCGCAGCAGCATCAGAGGAATTTGTGCTCCTGCCAACGAGCTGGCTGGTGGAGCGGAGCTTCTCTCCCCCTGCCAACACAGCTGCAGGCAGGAAACACCCCCCAGATCACTCCTGGCTCGCTGCGGCATCGGGAGAAGCCACACTCCCGCCAACGAGCTGGCTGGCGCCACACCACTTGTCTCTCCCCCCCCCCATGCCACTATCTGTGTATTGGACGACCGCAGGTTTTTTTACGTGATTTTCGAGTCAAAAAACCTCGTCCAATACACAGAAAAATACAGCACATCTCCCTCCCCCATGCCAGTATCCGTGTATTGGATGACCCCAGTTTTTTTACGTGGTTTTTGAGTCAAAAAAACCTCGTCCAATACACGGGAAAATACGGTACATTTAAAACAATGTGTTTGCCTACAAAATATTCATGCTTCAGGGCCACTTCACAAGGAAGTCTCTCCCCACCCCCAACACAGATATAATCTGTAGCTTCAAGATTGCAGTCCTAATGAAAATTTGTTAAGTAGGTTGTGCCCGTGCTTAATCATTATTTACAACAATATCTGGGTTATGGTGTTCTAACAAGTTCATAACATTTTTAAAATGAAAGTTTTCATTGTGCTTTCTCTCTGTGTCTATTTATTGGAGTAAGTAAGGCACAAATTGCTGGTTTTTGTGCTGAATTGCTATTAAATTAGGGTAATTCTCTAAAGCATACTGACCTTCCATGAAAGTTAGCACCAGTCACTCATGTGAATATAGAGTGAATATATACATGCAGAAGTTCTAAGTCCTACAGGATTTTCGGGAAGGAATGGTCATAGATTCATAGCATTGTAGGGTTGGAAGGTACCACAAGGGTCATCTAGTCCATCCCCTGCAATGTAGGAAACTCAACCAAATGATCCATGACAGATGGCCATCCAACCTCTGCTTAAAAACCTCCAAAGAAGGAGAGTCCACCACCACCCAAGGGAGTCCAGACCACTGTCAAATAGATCTTACCATCAGCAAGTTCTTCCTGATGTTGAGTTGGAATCTAGTTTCTAGTAACATGAAGTCTTTGGTTCAGATCCTACCTTCGAGAGCAAGAGAAAACAAGCTTGCTCCATCTTCCATGTGTCAAGCTTTTAGATATTTGAAGATGGCTATCATATCTCCTTTCAGTCTCCTCTTATCCAGGCTGATCATACCCAGCTCCCTCAAATGCTCTTCATAAAGTTTTCTTTTTGTTTTGTTTTGTTTTGTTTTGTTGCTGCTGTTGTGTCACACTGTTGACTCATGTTAAGTTTTTGGTCTACTAAGACCCCTATATCATTTCCACATGTACTACTGGCAAACCAGGGGTCCTCCAACTTATATTTGTGCATTTTTTGTTTCAGTTAGTCAACTAACTACAGATCCACATAAAATTAATTTCATACAACCCATACTTTACCTGCTTTGCAAAAATACCATGGGGTATTTTGTCAAAAGTCCTGACTGAGAGCCTAACTGAAAACAAGATACACCATGTCCACAGCATTTCCCTGATCTACCAAGCTGTAAGTATGAAAAAAATATAAAAAATTGTCTGGCATCACTTGTTTTTGAGAAACCTATGCTGGGTCTTAGTAATCACAGTATCCTTTTCTAAGCACTCACAGGCTAACAATTTAATTATCTGGTCTAGGATCTCTCCTGGTATCAACCTTAAGCTGACTGGTCAGTAGTTACCTGGGTCTTGTTTTTCCCCTTTTTCTGAAGGTGGGAAAAATATTTGCCTTCCTCCAATCAGCAGGGACCTCACCTGCTCACTAAGAATTCTCAAATATTATAGACAGAGGCTATGAGATTACATCTGTAAGCTCCTTTAGTACCCTGGGGTGAAGATCACCAGGTCCTGGGGATTTATTTAAAGTAGCTAGGTGTTCTCTTACTACCTCTTTTCTTATATTGGGCTGCAGCTCCCTCCTTGCATCATTTATTCTGTTATCACCAGGTTGGGCATTGTTTTCCTTTTGGATGAAGACAGAGGCAAAGTAGGTGATGAGCAATTCCACCGTCTCTTTGTCACCCAATGGCATTTCTCTGTCTTCTCCATGCAGAGGACCTACCATTTGCATGGAGAAGACAGAGAAATGTCCTCTTGCTTCGAACATAGCTGAATAAACCTTTTTGTTGCTATTATTTTTAACCTCTCATGCAAGCTCAAGTTCATTATGAGATTTGGCACATCTGACCTTCTCCCTGCAACTGTTGGCTACCTGTGTGTACTCCTACTTTGTGATTTCTCCTTTCTTCCATTTCATAAACATGCCATTCTCAGCTCATCTGTAAACTCCTTATGCAGCCACACCAGTTTCCTTAGATGCCTCCCATCTTTCTTTCTTGTTGGTGTTGTCCATGTTAGTGCCGTCAATATTTTACCCTTAAGAAACTCCTATCCATCTTGCCCCCCCTTTCTTTGAGTATTTCTGACCATGGGTCTTCACCCAGTAGTTCCTTAAGATTTTTGAAATCAGCCTTCTTAAAGTCCAGAGTAAATGTCTGACTACACTCAGCTTCATAGGAGCCTACTTCTAGGGGCCATGCAGACTCCAGCCCCCACAATAAAATATTTGAGGGGGCCACCCCAAAAAAGTTGATGGGCATTCCCATTCAAATATTGTATGTGCACTGTGTCACATGAGTGATTATGTGGGGCACGGCTTATTTGGGCCCCAACAATATTTTATTCAAGTTGGCACCCCTGCTCAGCTTTCCCTTGCCTGTTTATAATAAAACCCAAAAGGATATGATCACTTCCTCCCAAGGTTCCCTGTCATTTAACTTCGTCAGTTCCTCCCTGTTAGTGAGGACCAGGTCCAAGAGAGATGATTCCCTTGTTGCTTTTCCCACCTTCTGGGACATGAAATTGTCAGTGAGATAACTGAGGAATCTGTTGGATCTTACAAAGTTGGCAGAGTTTGAGTTCCAAAATATATTGGGGGAGGGTTTCCCTTTCTCCTTTCCCTCTTTCTAAAAGGAATGCAGTTTTTGGCAGGTTCCATACTGATTCCCTGATTTTCTTTCCTCTGTAAATGTGAATCATGCATCAAGTGGGCTTGGTGTCACTTGGAGATGTTGAGCTTCTTTTTATACACTTGCACCAAAATTGTTGGTAAGGTTTGTGAGCACCATAATTTACGGACAATCAAATATAACTGGATATTGCTTCCCAAGTTCTTAGAATTTTCTGGTAGATCACATTGCATTAGACTCCATTGTCATCCTCAGCTGGGATTTATTGAAGCATAAGTTTGGTCTTCCTTCAGTCATTCAAGCTGTGTTTCTCAGAACAACGAAAGGACAAAAAGAGGTATGATATCATAGCTGAAAGAAGAAGAAAAAATATTAGGAAATATTAAAATTTTGAAAAAGTAAAGTAAGGTGTGCACTGAAAGATTAGATATTCAGGCACCCTAAAAAAGAGGATCTTAAGATGACACAGGAAAGGATCACAGGTGGCAAGGGATATATATACATACTGTTTGTGAGGCCCTGATGTCTCTATGTGAGAGGTTATTCATTTAGCTGCTGTGATTTGCATTACTATGGCTGCCTGCAAAAGGCCCACCATGATTCCTTAAACCATGGAAGCCACAGAGAACATTCACATTGAGAAATAGGTTCTCACAAATCTTGGTCTGGATGGAAGGGAAGAGAGTCAGTCACACTATAGTCTGGAGATAATCAACATGGTGTCTTCCAGATATTGTTGGACTCCAACTTCCATCTTTTCCAACTAGCATGATCAGTGGTCAGGGATGATGGGAGTTGGAGACCAAAACATCTGGAGAACACTACATTGGCTAACCCCACATCCATTCCCCTGCAATTAAGTTTGTCATGACTAACTGTATCCTGTTCCCATGTGAGTTAAGACATGAGTGTGTTACTTGGGATCCAACCCAATGCCTCCACGTGAATGTTGCTGGGCCATAATCCCAGCAGCAACCTGCCTGCTCTCAAGGTGTTCATATGTAGGTTGTCTTCATGTCTGAACTAAGCAGCTTTGGCTATGTAGCGAATGAGGAAAAGCAGAGCCTCAGCCCAGATAACTGTTCACGTGGGAGAGAGTTTACAAAAGGTCTCTTCTTCCAAAGCACTGCATCGAAGAATATCACTATCGCCAAGAAAGCAATGCCTTTGTGCCACTGACAGCCACCAATCCCCATCCTCATTGTAGACATACTTGCATGTTTATCAATGAAGGGCAAAAACTATCATGCTTATTAGCAGGCCTGAAAGCAAAAGAGTAAAGAACGAATGTAGGTGTGCTGGAGTGAGCAACAACCAGTACTTGCTCACATAGCTATAGCCCAATCTTTTTTGCAGCATTGCCAGACACATTTTCACAATTTGGTACCCAGTTCACCACTATTCCTTTATCGTGACAATGGGTGGCTTGGCTGAAGTAACTGGATGGGTCATCTCTCTCTTCCCGCCCCCATTGTCAACACCAAAATGGATCTCCTGTAGAATGTCATTCCCGGCCTTCAATTGGGGGTAAATTTGCACTACCAGTATCGACAAGAAAGGCTTGTGGACTTCTTCCTAAAGGGAGGGGGATGAGAGCCTTTGGCACATGCCTTGGTGTAGCCAATTAGCTCAGGTGCCTATAAAGGTGACCACAACCTTCAAGCACATCATCTCCTTCTATTCAGGATCCTGCCCTCCCACATCTAGACCAGTGAGCTTTGCCAGTCACTGCTTGTGGATGAATAGAATTTTTGGGGGAAGGCTTCAACTGGTCTTTGATGCACCGTTTTTTTGTGGCTTTGATTTTTTTTTTTAATCTATCATTTTCATTTGTACTGGCATTTAGTGGTTTGCAACACGCTGAGGCATATTTGGGTGGAGGACACTTCACTAAGTACCTCCTATTGTTGTCTGGCCTGGTGTGCTGTTTGGTTTGGTGCTCTTAGGGTCTGGGCAGGTGGTGAGTTCCAGCACCTTTTCCCCCCTAGAAAAATAATACTGGGGACACAGAAGTGCTTGCGCTGTTGGAATAATCTCCTTGGCACAATGTTGAATTCCCCCCTTTGCCTGCTACTACGCAAGCTTGGGTGGTGTGGCTGATGTGCTAGTTTTGACCTTCACAGCAGGCAAGAAATACTTTCCCCTTCCTTGCACAGGTCACATATCCCCTCCTTGTTCTAAGAGATCAGCAAATGTTTATTGTTCTATGACAATAAATATAACCTCTACAACTGAGTCTTTCTTTCTGGGTGTGGGATGAAACACAACCCAGAGCTGGGCAACCCTGTGGGAGTTTCGCAGCTGCCTTCTGCAGGAGATGTGCTTCACCCACCAACATGCACAACTAATACACTGGCATGCAAACCTATGCAGTCAGCAGACGCAAGCATAAATATGCATTTCCACCCACAGACTATTAATAATGCAACATATGAGAGCCATAGGTATTAAAGCAGCGAAGCCGGCTGTGTTCATCTTCGCATTGCTTAAGTCAAAGGAATCACACATGTCCTTCAATTAATGCCGTCTAAATAGCCTTAACGATCACAAGACGGCTGCCGTGAATCTTTCCGCGTTCAAAATCTAAATGGACACGTATACAGTGCCTTTCGCCTGCCTCTTCCCTCTTTCTCTCTTTACCTTCCCAACGGCACTATTTCATTTCAGAAGAAAACTTATGAAAATTGTTGAAACATACACTACAAAGCATTTTTCTTCCCCTTACTTTTTTTTTATTGCAGCAGATAGCCCCCCAAAAAGGCAGAGATGTCAAAGGCTTCCAGTCCCCCCTTTGACATTCACGCAGTGCTGAGAGTCAGCCGGGGTCTCAGCTCTGACAAATTTGCATCTCTTTGAATGTGACGCTTGAAAAAAGCCAGAGCTGCTAGATTAAATTTTTTTTTTCCGTCGAGAAAATGAGAAAAGCCTCTATCTCTCCGCCAAGTCTACTGGGAAGATCTTTATTCTGATTCTTGTTAGAATTGTTTATCACCCTGACAGACCAGACTCGGACGAGATAAAGGCGCTGCTCCATCACGGGGCCTGACAGTGGTAGGACATGCAGAGAAATGAAAGGAGCAGGGGAAAATATTATTAATAGATGCCGACTTGATTTGCCTCTATGGCACGTCAAGGAAGGGGAGGTGTATGCGGCAGGGCAGGGGGGAGGGAGCCAGGGCTTGATTGCAACCCTATGAAGTTCTGTCCAAAAAAGAAGCTATTTTTCATTAAGTGATAGAAGGGCTTTTTTCATGTTCTTTCCTGAGGAGCTGATAACTTATGCAGTTTATTCTAACCCTGCTGATTTCTGTCAGGGAGAGAAAACTCCTGAAAGATGGCTCCGGCTCGTCCTTTTTCGAGGGGAAAAGGTAGTTGCCTTGTCAGATGCAGTAGCAAAGCATCCAAGCCCCATCCCATGGCTCTTGCAAGGTCCCTGTATTCTCCATTTGGGCAGGGGGTTATTAAGAGGTGGCTGAGATTTATTTATTTTGCCTGTCTGTGAATAATAAATAGTGCATATGCAAGGATACAGGCGAGTATGTCTCGGCATGCATGCATGCGTGAGTGGGTGGATTGGTATCTATCTACACACACGAGGGATGGGGAAGGAATTTGGTTTGGTTTGGTTCAGATTTTAACCCACCCAATTTAGGAACCAAGTCAGCTATTCGCACAGCTCTGAATTTTGTGGTTTCATTTTCCAACCAAATTATGTGTACAAAAAAAAAGAATATACTGTATTAGGAGGTGTGCATATAAAAATGCTGATAGCAGTGAAAACTGCTTTGAAAAAATGCGTATCAGACAAAATCCGGCAAAACTGCATACAAAAGTTGTATATTAGGAGAAATTTTCAGGAAAATTCTGGTGTATTTTCACGACAACGTTCTAAAAATAAAAACAAATCACAAACCGATACAAAGATGTGGAGAACCACACTTAAAACTAGAAAAAATAGGAAACGAAAAGAAACCTAAATTGACAGACCATTCTATCCCTAGCACACTCAGAGATATACTTAGAATTATAGAGCACTCCAAAGGGTTTGTTCGATTTTTTGACGCAGTCCTTACAGATAATGACAAGGTATGACAGCATTCTTATGGACTGGGAGGGGGGAGGTTTAGTGATACCAGCTTGCCTTCAAGAGCATGGCACAAGTAATATTTAAACTGGGGTTGCCCCATTTTGGAGCAATGGCCATCACTGCTGTTAGGTAGAGTGAGGTGGCTACTTCAGGCAAGAGATGATGGAGAGGTGGGAAGCAGCTGAGAAGTCTTTGGAGGGTTGAGCTGTGTGTACAGCATGGCCTGCCATGCATTCTGTAAGCTAGCCTGATATTCTCAGGTCTGGCAGAGAATACTGACTGATCAATTTGCAGAAAGATTTAACAGCTGGTCCAGTCAGTCTCTATATGTGGGGTTGGGGTGCTGGATGCCATCTTGTCCTTTGCCTCTGGCAGCAAAATGTATTGGACTGACCTTGTTCAATAGCTTAGTCTCTTACCCAAAAGGCTTTCTCAGTTTTCACATAGGGGTGTGTGTGTGAGAGAGAGAGAGAGAAAAAGAGGGAGGGCTTTCCCTTATACTGAGTTCCCTTATACTGAATCAGGCCATTGGACCATCTGGGTCAGTAAAGTCCACACTGACTGGCAGCTGCTGCCCAGGATTTGAGGTGGCATTCCCCATTCTACCTGGAGATGCCAGGGATTGAATCTGGGATCTTCTGCATGCAAAGCAGGTGCTCTACCATTGAATCCCACCCCGCAAAAATTGGATAGGAAGACATTTGTGTTTGTGATGATATTGATGTGAACCTGCTCTCCCACACAAGGGATGGAGGAGAAATTTGATTCAGTTCACATTGAAAGGTGAACCTAACCTAACCCACCATTTCTGAAGCAACATGCAAACCAAAGTACAATCACCTTTTGAAATTTGCAAATCTCTGAATGTTGCAGTGCAGTTCTCCAGTCCAGTAATGCGTATGCTTGAGTAAAGTGTGCATAAAAATGTATAAATTTGTGAAAATATACAAAAATGCATTATATATGGGGAAACTGATCAGCAAATATGTGTATATTGGACAATATTGCATATAAAAATTGCATATTAGGAGAAGTTTAACTAAAATGCTGATAAATTCTCATAAGGCTTTTTTAAAAAAATCAAACTGATGTCAAGAACTGAGCATAAGATTGGAAAAATGAGAAACAGAGAGAAACCAATACTAAATAAATTGACCATCCCTATAGCACACAAAGGATTTTGCTGACTGAGTGTGTGGTTGGATTGGGTCAAAGATACATCAGAGATGTACTTTTGGTGTGCTACCTAAACCACAAGATAGGAATAAGAATGGCTGGCAGAGGTCCTACAATAAAATCGTTGTTGGTTGAGATTTCTTCTATTGCACATTACTGCCCATGTTAATATTGCATTCATGCTGTTGTGTTTCATTTCATTTCTCTTCTTCACACAGCAAGAGAGGCTAATGGGCTTTTAATAGCACTTTCAATTCATTGCCCTCAATAAGCCTTTGGAATTTTAAGAGTTGTGTACATATATTGAAGGAATGTTAAGTCTTGGAAAAGAGGTGACCAAGAATGTCACCTGGATCCTACTCTATGTTTGGATGTTGTGATGGAGTTAAACACCAACCCACACAGGTTGAGTTTGTAACTGGATCAGGAACACCAAATTATTTCCCCTCAAACTCAGCAAATAACACAGTTTATTCTGTGTCAAACTTGGAGCCCCATTAAATATACCATCATGCTGCCTTTGTTGTCATCATTCATTCATTCATTATTTGTATGCTAGCTTTCCACACAAAAAGTTATGCTCAAAGCAGCTTACAAAAAAGAAAAAGGGATGCATTTCAAACTGGGATGCACAAGGAGTGCAGTGGGGTCTGATCTTTCTCCCATCACACCTGCCTCCTAATATAGTATTACTGCTGTTATCACCGATGACATGCTATTATCACTTATATTATTTCTGAAAACCCTGAACAAATCAGTGTAACCTGAAGTAATCAATACAGCACCGTTTCCAAAATCCAAACAGTGATATAACTAACATCCTTTTAGGTTCTATTTCTCTAAACACATCCCTTTTATACCAGCATAAGTTTCATGGCATTCCCCAAACAAGCCTGTGAGCTGTAGTTTGTTGGAGGGTTAGTATATGTTAAACGTCCCATGCTTCCTACAGAACTAGAATTCCTGAACTTCCCAGAAGAGAGGAAATGACTCTTTAGCCATTTTAAGTCTGTAGTGTTGATACACCCACACAACAAGGTAGTCTGCTGCTCAGAGTGGCAAAGCATTTATTGTTACCTTTCCTGGCCAAATTGCGGCGTGAAAATTAGGGTGCACATTAGATTTGATGGTGCCAGCAAATACTATTTTTGGTTTCATAGGTTTTGAAATTTGAGGTGCACATTAGATTCACGTAAATACAGTATATCCAAAGAACATTATTATTAATGGTAGTATTTCCTGCCCTTCAGCAGGTCCCAGGGCAGGTTACAACAATTTAAAATTCAGAAGTCAGGTGTCAAAGGCCAGGATAAAGAGATGTATCTTTAATATTCACAGAAGAACAGTATATCGTTCTGAACCATAGAGCAGGTCTGGGGAACCTTTGCTTCTCTGGATGTTGCTAAACTACATCTCCCATCAGCCCCAGAAAGCAAAGGTAGTGACCAGGAATGATGGGGGTTGTTGTCCAGCGGCGTCCAGAGAGCCAAAAGTTTCCCACACCTGCTGTAAGGGAACGGAAGGAAAATAACAGCATTCATTTGTAGGATGACAGCTAGCTTTGCTAGAATCTTAGCAACCAGTAGCTTGCACCAAAAATGTTGATTGCTTTCCTTCTTTCTTCTCTCAGTTTTTGAAATATTTAAATATTTGTTCCTGTCGCTCTGTTGACAACAGCGGGTTAATGCTACTGTAGGTTAATGCGACTTTGAGAGTCAGCACTGAGTTATGCATCCCTGAAGGCCTCAATTTGCATATTTTTAGAAAGTGGATATACTTGGCAAGCTTCCTCTTTATTCAGCTCCAGTTTTGGCACTTGCCGAAATGCAGAGGGCATCGAGCAGCAATTTAACCTCGGAAAACAAATTGGGTTTGGTAACACTGGTATCATTTGAAAACTCATACATTTTAATGTTGCCACCTTTGCAAAGTCCAATGTTTCAGAAAATGCCGCTGAAAAATAATAACACATTTTAACTTTTTTTTTAAATAAAAAAAATGACGAAGGTTCATTTTGCTTTGTGGATAATTATCCAATTAGGCTGGAATTTGTTGTCTCCTATTTTGAATATAACAATCATTTTCTCCCCAGACATTAATGTTAAGAAACTTTTTTGGGGGAGTAGGGTGTAATGAGGTTTTAAAAGGGTAGATAAAATTTTCATCAGTGGCTTCCTGGCAGGATGGATTTCTTAAAGATGCTACTTAAAATGTTACCTGCCAAAGTGATGGTCATTTATCATATAGATATTACCATCATATGAACCTGTTTGCTTGAGGCTGGAGAAAAGCTAAAGAAAAGCTGGACTTTATCTGTTGAAAAGTGTGCAATCAGCCACTGTGTGTTTCTCCATCCCAGCATTGTTAGATGTGAAACCTGCATAGCCTAATTCTGAGGTAGCCAACATGATGTCCTTCAGATGTCATTGGACTACAAATCCCATCAGCTGCCGCCAACATGACCAATGGTCAGGGATGATGGGAATTGGAGTCCACCATCATCTACAGGTCACGTTGTTGCCTACTCCGACCTAAGTTCTCCTCACATTGCACTCCCAAGGCAGATAACAAATAAACGGCTCAGTTCTGCAATACCTCAAGGACCGCCTCTTCCCATATGAACCTACCTGGACCCTGAGATCATCTTCTGAGGTCCTCCTTCGTGTGCCTCCTCCATGAGAGGTCAGGAGGGTGGCAACACGAGAACGGGCCTTCTCTGCAGTGGCTCCCCATCTGTGGAATGCTCTCCCCAGGGAAGTTTGCCTGGCGCCTTCATTATACACCTTTAGGTACCAGGCAAAAACGTTCCTTTTCAACCAGGCCTTTGCCTGACTTCATCTACATCCTATACCCTTTTTAAAAAATGCTGGCTCTTTTGGGGTTTTTTATTTTTATTGGGCTGTTGGTTTTCTTTTGATTTTATGTATTTGATATTTTATGTGACTTTTGGGCAGTATAGAAATTCAATAAACAACAACAACAACAACAACAAATGCAGACTTTATAGCTTTAACATCAAGGTATGGCAGAGGAGGCTAATCTGTTTCAGGCTGAGGACTGCAGGGAGGGTGCATATCAAAGTGGGCTTGATCATGTGTGAAGAAGCCTTTATTCAAGTACAACGGTAGGTTTGTTTCAGATATTGACATGAAATCATGCTGACAGGGAGTGGGGCCTACTGCTGCGATGCAACCCCTACATCCTATGTGCATTTTCACCAACACAGTTATAATCCATGTAAATAACACAAGAAGAGCCTGCTGGATCAGGCCAATGGCCTGTCTAGTCCAGCATCCTGTTCTCATAGTAGCTACCCAGATACATGTGAGAAACAGGCAAGCAGGTCCTGAGCCCAAAAGAGCTCTCCTCTCCAGTGGTTTCCAGCAACTGGTACTCAGAAGCATTACTGACTGGGACCATAGAAGCAAAGCATAGCCATTATTGGAACTCCTCTCCTTATAACTCATGGGTGATCATTGCTGTGTGGGAGCACAGCTGAGAAAGATAAACCCTGAGAAGTGCCATATTCCATGTGCTCTAACATGACACGGCCCAAATCTGGAACTCTATTTTCTGAAATCTGAACACTATTTTCCTAAATCCTGCGCAAATCACGTAACTCATGCAAGATCATGGACCTGGAAAAGTGCTTTTCAGGCGTGGTGTCTAAAATGTGTGTTTTGGGGGGCTGTGTAAGATCACAGACCCGAAAAACACACAAGATCTCGGCCCAAAATCGCAAGAGAGCAAAACACCCAAAATGGCTGCAGTACTCTTGGGGGGGGGGGGGACAGGATGTCCCAGTTTTTATGGGACAGCTGACAGGGTATGCATGTTCCCCACCCTTCCAGCTTTGGGAACGGCTCATTAGCTCAGTGACACAGCCCCTATTTTGCAACCAAATGTCCCACTTTAATCCTTGCAGGGTTATGAACGGCCCCTGCATCTGAAACACTGGGCAGTCACTGCCACTCAGTGTAGATAATGCTTTGCTAGATAGATAAATGGTGTGACCTGGTATAAGGCAGTTTCGTATATCAATCATGGCCTGATTGCTCTTTAGTACCCTAAATGCAGCGCTAGGCACACAGCTTTCTAATGGTACTTGCGATTCTCACAATTGTAGCTTGCGAATGGAGGGGCTAGAGTTGAGATATGAAATGCAAATTGGCTTCATTTTTGTCCTTTGCCACTTTTATGAATATTAAACATGCAGATAAAACAATTTGGAGCACTTTTTGGAAAGGATCTCTAAACTCTCCATTTCAACCCAATAAAGGTTTTATTCCGGTGCAGCAAAGAGAAATAAAATTAAAATATATAGGTTGGTATTGGCCTAAATGTAAGGAGTGTAATTGGAAATCTGCATTTTGACTGCTCTTTGGAGTGGGATTTTATGGGCACATCAAAAACCTGAATGCTGTTAAATATGGAAAGGGAGCATGATCAGTCAAAATGGCTTAAGGGGCAATGCCATGGGTTGCTACATGAGAAAAAGAAAGAAAGATTAGGGTGGTGGGTGAGGACTATGCAAAGACAAATGCTCCCATGCTCCTTTGCTACTGACATAAAGGCAGCATCCGGATATAACCACTTAGAAGCTTACTTTGGCATTAAGTGGCATATGCATTCAATGATTACAACAACAATAATAAATAAGATATAAAATGGCAGTTTGTGTAACTGGAACTAACAGGTGTAAAGGGGCAGCTCCCGATAGGCACCCAAACACTAAATGTTCTTATTCTGAGGAAAAAATAAAGACGACTCAATAGTAGGAAACTTCATGAGCTTCTTCTTCTTCTTCTTCTGTGATCACTCGTAGCCGAGTAAGCTGATTGTCTTCCATAAACACGGTTTTAACAATGAGTCCGTAAGTGACTGTGGAGGCCAATTCTGGATCCACACGTCCTTCCACAGTGGGGACATTGGTTTCTGGGCGGGAGTTGATCACGGTGTGGATTTGCCAAGCATGCCTTCTGCTTAGCACGTTTCCCCCTTGTGTCCTGAGTTTGCGTGTCTTCAAAGCCCATGACACCCTTGGTAAAGGCTGTTCATGACTTGCTGGAAAGTTGTGGCCCAGTTAAGTTGGCCAAACTTTCCAGAACACAAGTGGTAATTTCACAGCGTCTGTTCTGTGTGCATTGCTTCTTTAGCCAGGCCTTGGAAATGTGAGGCATGTGTTTTCAGGACCCATCCTACTGCTGTGACTCTTGTTTGTTTAAACTGTTTTTACTTTCTGGATTTTAGATTCTTATAATCTGCCTTGGGGCCTGCCGATGAAGGACGGAATAATAATTTTGATAATAATAAGGATTCTTAATATTGCACGGGTACAGCTGTCCATGTGACATTCTTACTAGATGAAATTCCCCAAAGCTTGTGGAGTACATTGTTACCTTAGCCCTGACCTGCACCAGCATCACCAAAGTATCACCCCCCTTCTCTTGATTGATGGAACTCACCTGGAGGCATGGTTTGTGTGTGTAAATCAGAAAAGGTCTTTCACATCCTGGAGTCTTGGCGAGTGAAGTATTTCTACAAATGGCATGTGTGCTTTTCGTTCCCAACCAAAGTAGTTCTTAAGAGTGATATGAAGAATACTGGACAGAGTGCTGTTATG
Source organism: Podarcis pityusensis (assembly GCF_964106645.2). Classification (NCBI taxonomy): domain Eukaryota; kingdom Metazoa; phylum Chordata; class Lepidosauria; order Squamata; family Lacertidae; genus Podarcis; species Podarcis pityusensis. The sequence continues at coordinate 19,155,641 of NC_138028.1, read as the reverse complement.
GATTCTTGCTGTGAATGAATGTGGAACTGCTCATTTAATTTAATAGCAGGTTACTTAGCTGAGAAGCCATAGATCCAAGGCCCTTGATCTTGCTTATTTGGGTTTTTATTCAAAGAATGACCTGATTTGCATGCTTTTGCACTGTAGTTCAGCCCTGAGTTGATTAGTTCAACATGCATTCCTTGGTACTGTTGAGCAGCTCATATCTTTAGAAAGTGAACACCACTGGATAGCTTTGTTCAATCCTGCCAAAATAAAGTCTACATTATGGACATTGCAACACTAGGAAGAGACAGATGGAGTGATGGTTGGTAAAGGAGGTGGTTCTGAGACAAACTTGGGACAAGGCAGAGAAAACCAACAGGTTGGCTTTAAATAACGAAATTTTCGATGTTGACAGTGGTGAGGGTGGAGGTGATGTTGTTGATGATGATGACAAACTGAAGTGTTGTCCTCTTTCTTGCCAAAACAAGGCTTTTGAAGCAGCTAACAAAATTATAACATTATATGGAATGCTAATAAAATATTCAGCTCACTCAGCCCTCAGTCAGCATTGCTTTGTGTGCAGAAGGTCCCAGATTCAGTCCCAAGCATCTCCAAGTTGGGCTTGTAGACAACCTTGTCTGAAACCCTTTGTAGAAGCTGCCAGTCAGTGCACACCATACTGAGCTATATGGAGCAGTGGTGTGATGCAGTCTAAGGCAGCTTCCTTTGTTCCTTAATTCAACTTTGAAATTGCAGCTTCTATAAACAAAGAGTGTGCACCAGCCCTCAAAGCTCTACTAAATTAAAACAGTTCTTGATACAATTCTGAGTGTCAGACCTAGGCTGGTTAGAAGATGACTGCTTGATGGACAGGTAAATCCAGGAGCAAGCTACCGGTACAGAGAAGATCCACAGAATCATAGAGAGCTGGAAGGGATCCTGAGGCACATCTAGTCCCCTGCAATGCAGGAATCTCGCTAGAGCACCCATGACAGATGGCCATCCAACCTCCGCTTAGAAACCTCCAAGGAAGGAAAGTCTACCACCTCTCGTGGGAATCTGTTCCGCTGCTGAACAGCTCTTGCTATCAGAAGATCTCATTAAGTGCTGCAAATGTGCTTCCTGAAAATAAGGAAGCTGGATCAGCCCATCTAGGCCAGCACCCTGTTTTCACAGTGCCCAACCAAATGCCTATGGGAAACCAACAATCAAAACCCAACTGCAAGACCACCCTACCCTCCTCTGACAGTGAGGCAAAGCATAGCTACCACGGCTGGTAGCCATGGACCATGATTACATGTGGAAGTGTAGAGCAGGGGTCAGCAAACTTTTTCAGCGGGGGGCCGGTCTACTGTCCCTCAGACCTTGTGGGGGGCTGGACTATATTTTGAAAAAATTAGTAATAATGAACAAATTTCTATGCCCCACAAATAACCCAGAGATTTTAAATAAAGGGGCACATTCTACTCATGTAAAAACACACTGATTCCCGGAACGTCCACAGGCCAGATTTAGAAGGCGATTGGGCAGGATCCAGCCCCCAGGCCTTAGTTTGCCTACCCATGGTGTAGAGCATTACAAGTAGAATGTTTGGAAGTGTAGACAACAGAGATACACCTGTAGCCAGTGGTGGCTGGTGCCCATTGAGATTGGTAGAACAGGGTGCAGAAAGCCAACAGTAGGTGAAGCCAGAGCCAATGACTGGCCAAGCCAACTAGGTGCGTCTCCATTCTCCTCACTGTTGAGTTCTGCATAGGCAATACTAAGACTAGGGAGGGGGAAGCTGGCAGGCAGTGTCAGCCCATGGACTGTTTCTAAAGAAGAACGTGGGCAGGTTGAGTCTAGCTGAGGACAGGCTACCCCATCCACCCAAATGGAGCAGCCCCCACTACTAATAGCACTTATATCTTTCCATTTATTTTTTAAAGCATTTCAAAAGTCTATGAAGAGGAAGAATATATATATATGTGAATGAGAAACTAGATCCTTTTTTGCTCAGGAAAGCGACACTAACTTTACCACACAAGAGAAGAAGGAAGATGCTTCAGAGTAACTCTGGAATTGGCGCAGGTGAATGAAAATCTGGGGGAAACGTCGCCTATTTAAACCAATAGAAAAATGAGAAAGTGCACTGGATGTAATGATATTCATGTTCCTTTTGTCTCCTTCCCTGCCCTCTGCACCTACGACGAGGTGAGAACTCTAAGCACAAAAAAAGAAACCGATAAAAAAAAATCAAGCGGTGAGTCTTTTCGTACATCAGACTTTGTCATCAAGAGGTGGAGAAAAATGCAGAGATTTTGCTTTCATCTTGACAAAAAGGCTCCCTATATCTCTGCAATCACAGGGATAATTATACATGTATGATGAATACATATATTGCTTTTGAATTTCCAGATCTACAGTAGGTGTTGTGTAGGTGGAAGCATAAAGCTTGTCATTTTAGACTTTACTGCCAAGGGTACTGTCCAGAAAACGAGTCCTTCATCTCTTATGAAAAGCTACATTCTGGTGGCATATTAACTCCCTTTTCTCTGTTGGTTTATCCACATCTACATCTCTCTCTTTCTCTCTCTCTCTCTCTCCCAACAATCCTCCGGCACGCATGCCCAACCACCTTTCTATATGATTTTTATAATGCTGAGAAAGAAATCATTGTGCTTATCAATGGTGATCGGACCAGTTTTGTGCTGCTAAACAAAGCAAAACTGCAATGAAACTCTTTCCCAAATGCAATTTGGGACAACCATTGGGGTTATACAGAATCGTCTTCTGAATCTAGGGGAAAACTTGGTATGGTTATTATAAATTATCTGTACAGAGGCTAGCAGCTTATCATTAGAATAAGAAAGAAAAACCCCCTCTTGCAGGGTTACAACTATATAAAATAATCTGCACAAGTAGAGACAGGGAAATAGAGGAACAGGGAATTAATAGCGTTCTCTGGCGCATGCTTACTCAGTAGAAAATCACACTGAGCTGGATAAGGCTTTCTGCCAAGTGGGTGTGGAAAAGGCCATATTGAAATCACCACTACCACCACCACCACCAAATATAATTGCTTCCAAATTTTGGATAGGTAATTTAAATACTTGACCTTGGGAGATGAGGCTCGTGTCAACCAGGGTCAGGGCCTTTCCTATGGTGGCACCATCCCTGTAGGATGATTTACCAAGTGAGGTCTGTTAGGCTCCTTCACGTCACTGCTTTAGGCAGTTGATGAAGACCTGGGGTTGTACATAATGAAGTCTCCCTTGTCATGCAGAAAACTTCTGCTTGTGCAACAGAACGTCTCCCCTTTGTTCGCTGGTGTCCCCACCCCCAAATCTGCTCCAGGGGTTGTGGGAACACTCAGAACAGGATTTAGGGGCATGCAGGGAGGGGGAGGGGGAGGGAACATTCTATTGTGCAAGTGGAAGTCCTTGCACAAACAGGAAAACTTCGTTGCGTGCAATTCCTGGCATTTTTAAAGGTTGATCACATAATTTTGAGGGGCTCATTTCTACGTCGTTGGGTTTTTTTGTGCTACTGGGATTTGTTAATGCATCTGAGTGCTTTGGGTTTTGTTTTTGTTTTGCTTTATTTTGTTTTTTAAAAAACATGCTTTGTTTTATTCTGTATCTGTTTTTGTTTCCCATTCATCCTGAGTCTCTTTGGGGAAACTGGTGGTGAAAAGAGAGATGCTTTAAATAAATAAATAAATAAATAACAAAGAAGCAGGAAGCCTGATGATCAAAATTCTGGCAAAACCTTTGGGTCCTGCCCTAAAAGATGAGAGTGTCTGAAATAGCACTGTGGAAGAAGCAGACCCTGTGAGAAGTTCACTGTGCATCCAGGGTGAATCGCAGTCCACCCAGCAGAAGAAGAGTGGGAGGAAGAGTCATTTGTGACATGTTAAAGGAGAAGATCAAGAACACTAGCATGATGACGGCTGTTGAGTTTAAAAGGAGGGAGGGGAACTTATTACTGTGGGAAATGTTATTTTTGGATTCGTTTTGAAATTGCATTGATTGTTTCACCTTAGCCTATCCATCTCGAGCAAGGTCAGTGGTGGTTCCTCTTCCCCATTAACCCCATTGTTCCAGCCTGCCAGGTGATCTCAGGATGACGCCGTTGTTGTCTAAGCACATTTTCAGCATGGATAAACATTTTGGTTCTCTTTCTCAGCTGACTAGTATGACCATGCCCTTCAGAAGGTGCGCACTGGGTGCCCTCACTCCCACAGAGATGCTTTCTTCTAACTGCTTTGCGTTCCACCACCATCTGTCCTTGAAGTTAGACTTGTTAAAGATAAACTATTTCATCTTGCTTTGAACAAATCAAACAAAATAAGTTGGAAAGCAAGCAGGAAACACCGAATGGGAACAATTCAGGGGAGGGGAGAGGCAGTGGGAGAGAAGAATCCATGGTGGAATGACTGCTGTGTCCAAAGTCCTGCTAGATCTCTGTCAGCCAGGGCTGAAGGTGGTGGTAAGGGAATGACTAGATGAAGAACAAGTACATCAGGACTCTGGAAGATGCATTTTCCTCCCTTGCAGGCCTTTGGATGCTGCAGATATCAGCAGCCTCCAAAACCCAGCAGCCTCCAAAACCCTTACAATCCATGCCCAGTGCTAATTTTCTAGAAAAAGTGGTGCTGGAACCCACAAGGAACATCTCTCTTGTTCTCTTATAATGGCAATGGTACCACCTGAAAGGTTCGGGAGCTGAGTTTGGGTGAGTACCCGCTGAAAAAAAGCCCTGTCCATGTCAAACATACCAACTCCTTCCCTCTCCTACTGAGGCGGAATCACTTACATTGGGTGAGAGATTGCTGCAGAGGTCTCTGTGATTGCAAACTAGGAGGCCTACCTCCTTAAAAAAAAAAAAATGCAGAAAGGGAGGTCCACAATACTTCAGTACTTCAGGTATACACAATACTTCAGGTGCAGGCCAATTCTGTGTCCAGGGCAGCTGTCTACCAGCTCCATCTGGTACGCAGGCCGAGACCCTACCTACCTGCAGACTGTCTCACCAGAGTGGTGCATGCTCTGGTTATCTCCCGCTTGGACTACTGCAACGTGCTCTACGTGGGCTACCTTTGAAGGTGACTCAGAAACTACAATTTATCCAGAATTTGGCAGCCGGACTGGTGACTGGGAGTGGCCGCCGAAACCACATAACACCAGTCCTGAAAGAGCTACATTGGCTCCCAGTATGTTTCCGGGCACAATTCAAAGTGTTGGTGCTGACCTTTAAAGCCCTATGGTCTCGGCCTAGTACACCTGAAAGAGCATCTCCACCCCCATCGTTCAGCCCCGACACTGAGGTCCAGTGCCGAGGGCCTTCTGGCAGTTCCTTCCCTGCAAGAAGTTACAGAGAACCAAGCAGAGGGCCTTCTCGGTAGTGGTGCCCGCCCTGTGGAACGCCCTCCCATCAGATGTCAAAGAAATAAACAACTATCTGACTTTTAGAAGACATCTGAAGGCAGCCTTGTTTAGGGAAGTTTTTAATGTTTGAAGTTTTATTCTGTTTTTAATGCTCCATTGAAAGCTGCCCAGAGTGGCTGGGGAAACCCAGCCAGATGGGCGGGGTATAAATATTTATTATTATTATTATTATTATTATTATTATTATTATTATTATTATTATTTTCATGGCTCATGGGACACTTTCCCATGGACCATGGGATTCCACTCTGAGACCAAACCGTTTTAACTAGAATCAAAGTTCAAGACGAGGGTTTGTGTAGCCAAGCATTAGTCTTTCTTCCTCAGACTTATCTTTTTGAATTTGTCCACAGAGCCTTAGGGAAACATATAAAATCCCAGGGCCTTTAGCTAATCAAGAGCACCACCACACTTGATAGCTTATTCTGAAGTGCACTAGACTAGCCTGCCTACTGTAACTTTTGCACATCTGTCTTGCTCACGAAGTACCAGCGATTGGATTGTACACAAACAGAAGATTGCTCTGGCAAGAAAATTGTGAAATTGCCAGAAGGAAAAGCACATCAAGCAGGGGAAAGTGTTCCTCATTCATAAGAAGTTTCCAATTTTCTAAAGAAAAAAAGACCCAAACCAGCAACACCCCTCATGCCCACTCCCCAATACCCCCCCCACGGTGAAGATGTGCAACAAGGAATACATCTTCCTTTCATTACTTGTTTCTGAGCTTCCAAGGGGCAACTGAATGGCCATTATTACTAGAAACTGACTGTTTTAGTGGATGGATCTTTGGTTTCATAGAGTAGAAGCCACCTTACTATGGATCATCTTACTATTAGAATTACAAATCAGTTCTCAATCGTATTAACATCCAATTAAATTAAATCTGACTTATCAGATGATTGGGCAAAAATATGTGTTTTAAGGAGATGTCCAGACAGGAGATGTTCTCATTGGTAATTTTAATGTTTTATTCTGTATTTTTTTTGTAAGCAGCTTAGAGTGGTATATATGAAATAAACTGTATAATTTTTACCAGGTGTTTGAAATATAAGCCATATATCTTATCAATCACAGTATGTTACAAAACACAAAAAACCCAACAGGCAGAGGGCCTTCTCAGTAGTGGCGCCCACCCTGTGGAATGCCCTCCTGCCAGATGTCAAGGAAATAAACAACTATCTGACTTTTAGAAGACATCTGAAGGCAGCCCTGTTTAGGGAAGTTTTCAATGTTTGATGTTTTATTGTGCTTTTAATATTCTGTTGGGAGCTGTCCAGAGTGGCTTGGGAAACCCAGCCAGATGGACAGGGTATAAATAATAAATTACTATTACTATTATTATTATTATTAACCCTCCCACCTACCAAAAACATCCATAATACAGCCCATTACTAGTTGCTTCCAAAGACTGAACATACAAGAAAAGTAGAGAAATTCCAGATGTGAGCAAATGAAAGAAAAGATACACCACCCAGCTATCACACCAACCAGAATTAATATAAACTGCCAGAAGAGTAGTATAGAAATTTTGTTAAGTATTAAATAAAACAATGAGACTTATTCCCAGCTATGGATGGATGGCATTGCAGGTGTGCAGCATAATTCTATACATGTCTACTCAGAGAAACAAACCTTGCTGATTTCAATGAGACTTAAATGTGTGAATAGAACTGTGGTTAGCCTTTAGTCAATAAGAAATAAATCAATTAAATTTGACATCTGTAGCTGTTTCACCTATGGGCAGCTCAGTCACTTGGTTTACAAGGCTAGGCTGAAATACTGCCATGTTCACCTCCTTCTTTGGATCATGGCCTCTGCCTCTTTTGCCTCTGCACTCGTTTGCATCTCGCCGCACAATGCATAATGTCTCTAATCGCCATGATCTACTATTCGTCTCTTGCCTCTTTTATCATCGTATGCCATTATAAATCATTTACAAATTATAATGTTATTATCCACATCTATCCCCTTATTCAGCAACTTCCCCGCCAACTCATATTATTAACTCAGGCCACTCATTTCTTTCCTACCTCCTTCTTAAATGAGACAAGCAGCCTTGTCACAGTATGCATGGGCAGACTCTACAGGAGAGGCAAGTGGCAATAGAATGATGCAGTGGGAGCTGGGTCAACTGCAAAGCAGGCAAAACTTTTGTTACCATCTTCCTTCTTTGCTTTGCTACTGCTCCCCACAAACAGAGTGGAGAGACACCAGACCATCTTTAGAGGACACTGGACCCATCCACCGCTGATTTGTAAAAGCTGGCCTTGACACTGGACTTCTGGGTGGGGAGATTAAATGCAAAAAATTGTTGGTTCGGTGGGAATGGTTTTTGGACAGGGGGAGGACAGAGTTGACATTTAGTTCATTTTCTAAATAGTGGGTCACAGTATTGATTTGTTTATTATTTGGGCATTGTTAATGTTGTTTGCTACTGTTTATATGGGGACGCGGGTGGCGCTGTGGGTTAAACCACAGAGCCTAGGACTTGCTGATCAGGAGGTCAGCGGTTCAAATCCCTGCGACGGGGTGAGCTCCCGTTGCTCGGTCCCTGCTCCTGCCAACCTAGCAGTTTGAAAGCACGTCAAAGTGCAAGTAGATAAATAGGTACCACTCAAGTGGGAAGGTAAACGGCGTTTCCATGTGCTGCTCTGGTTCGCCAGAAGCAGCTTAGTCATGCTGGCCACATGACCCGGAAGTTGTACGCCGGCTCCCTCGGCCAATAAAGCAAAATGAACACCGCAACCCCAGAGTCAGCCATGACTGGACCTAATGGTCAGGGGTCCCTTTATCTTTACTATTTATATGGCTGGTCCCCCTCCCATGGATGTTATGTTATGTGAAATATTAATGTATTATATTATTTCCATCCGCCTGTTACCCCTATGAAATTATATATTGTATATTTTTATTTACTGTAAGTCACTTGGGTGACAAGCGATTAATAAGTTCCATCTATCATCTATCTATCATCTATCTATCTATCATCTATCTATCTATCATCTATCTATCTCTATCCAACAACAACAACAACAACAATAGGAGTGTCTCTAAACAAGGTTTCCTTGTGACTAGGGGACATATTTTCTTGATAGCGTTTGCTATATGCTTTTGATAGATAGGTGGGTTTGTAAAACTGGTGTTGTTTCTTTTCTAGATCTAAGTTTTCATTTGTTGTTTCATTTCTTAGATGTACATCCTTTGTATCACCTATGGTGGATCCCAATATGCTACAAGAATATCCCGGGACAAATTCCAGGACTGGGTCCCACAATCTGGCACCCCCTCTGTGTCTTAGACTACATCTCCCATCATCCTTGACCACTGGTCCTGCTGTCTGGCACCGTATTCGAAAATGTATGAAGGTTGAGGATGTTCTGAAGGCATACCTAGTCTTTGCATTGCAGCAATCAGAGCTGCTTGACTTCACCACTCGCTCACCTTCAGAGAAACCCACACAAATAGTTCTGTCCTTCCCACTGTAGACTTCTCTTGGTGGGGCTCCTGAGAACTCCACCCATAACATTTACCCAGGCCCTCACTGATGGTGTGATAAAAGTATAAGAGATCACTCCCTGTGGTTTCTAACCACACACCAGTGCCGTCTGCTTTGCACACTGACTAATCTTTACCCTTCCCCAGAATTACTAGGCTGCGCATGATCACAACCTCAACACCTCCTCCTGGAATTGTTCTCGGAGACTTGCATCTCAACTGGCGTCTCTCAGGCCAGCAAAAATGTACAATGGGAAGGGATTTCTAATGATCTAAATTCTTATACCAACGTCATTTGTGAATCTGAAAGTGAAGGAAATATTTATGCATGCCCGGTTCTCTCTCTCTCTCTCTCTCTCTCTCTCTCTCTCTCTCTCTCTCTGTGTGTGTGTGTCTGTGTGCCTATGTGAATTGATACATGTGTATACATCTCTCCATGCAAACACATTATGCATATAGATGTAAGTTTGAGCACTTTGAGTAGAATGACAGTATGATAATCGATGTGAAGTCTACAGTCATAACAGGAAATCATGCTATTTCTGCAGAAAGACTTTGTTTTAAAAGAGTGTGCATATCATTGACCTACATTCCTCTTTACTATACCTGCCAAAACCTTCCTGCCAAGAAACAAAGTAGATATAGATAAAGGCAACGTATGTTGGTGCAACATCCGATTCGACATCCTTTGCACCTTAAAAAGGCCCATTTTGTCTCTCAGTCTTGATTTTCTGCTAACTCTGCAGAGGTTTACCAGCATGTAAATAGGTCACAATAGTGGTCCCGTAAATTATGATGTCAACACAGGCATTCTGCTTTTTTGGCGGCTGGAGACGTCAAGATTGTCAAATCAATCCTTCTCCTTCACTGAAAGTAATGTCCATCTTACTTTGAATGATCCATGTAAGGCCCCAGATACCGTGCACAAGCAAGGAAATAAAACAGGCATGAGTTAGAGGGAGAGGTTTTCAAACTGTAGTCTGGGGACACCTGAGGTTCACTGGAAGTCGCCAAATGGCTCCTCAGTGAGAAGATCAGTAATCAAAAATGAAGTTCTCGGAAAGGTGCCTTGTCACTGCTCATTGACCATGATCAATAGACACTCCGATCCTGACTCTCAGGGGAGTGTTCAAGACTTCACCCTTCTGATACAGCATGACTGTGACACCCAAGTGTTCACTTCTGCACATGATCTACATATTTTCCACTAGAACATTCCCCAGAATCCTTTGCAGTAGGCATAGTAGATATTCAGGATATTTTCCAACTTAACAGGTCAATGTAGAAAAGGTTCCCTGAAAATTAAATAACACACGAAAACACACACACAAAAACCACAGAGTTAGAACTTCCCAATTTGAGTTCTACCATGTTGATCCAGTCTACATTTCATGCTTAGAATTGCCATCTTTTACTCCAGACATCATACATTGCCCTTTAAACCTCCTGATGGAGCAGGAGAAAATGTAGCAGTTTGTTCTTCCCAGTTTTCTCAGTGGGTCTACTCTGAGTATGCCTGTTATGGGATATAGACCATTGAAATGAACAGAATTTAAATTTACTTCAGTGGATCTAATCTAAGCATGACCAAGGTTACAATCATAATCCCTACTTACTGGGAGTAAGCCCAACTGAATTCAATACAGTGTACTTCTGAGTAGACATTGTTAGGACTGTGCTGTAAGTCAGGATCCAACCCTTCTTTTCGTATATGTTTGTATGATAGCTAAATTAGGGTACTATCAAAACTCTGTATAATAAGAATGCTCTTTATAAATGGATAATGTTCTACTAGATCCTAAATTATTCCATATAATTGGACCAGAGATCACAAAGACTGCATATTTACAAGATAAATTGGAAATTAATGTACAAATAATATAGTAATTACCCAGTCCCTATTATTTGAAGAATATACACACTATGGGGTCTATTCCTTCCTTGATGAGCAAGTGTGGCTCCCATTAATTTTAATGGGAGTTAAGTGTGTACATCAAGGGGAGAATTAACTCATGAGTTAAAGTTGACGACTAGGATTAAGACCTGCACTTGTGGCTTTGATTTGAAAATGTAGCATATCTTTTGATATTTATCACTTTTTAATTGTGTATTTGTAGTTGAAGCAATTTGCAAATCATTGTTATCCCTATCACTACAAGGCAAAGATAAATTGAATTATATTGCCCACTTCCTGGACTCCTTGATGTTCTTTGCTGATTAAATTGAACTGTAACAGCAGTATCATAATTAATAATCTATGCTGATCAAGTCAGTTGCACTAAAGCTTAGTAGTATCAGATTGCAATGAAAAATTATTGTTTCAAGGTGGGCAGTTTGTATCTTTTTACAAACTTGCGTGAAGAATGCACAATTAATTACAACGATGCATCAAGACGATTTAAGCTTGTTCGTGTACCACGTTTCGCTTGGATGGAATAAATATCAAATGAAATAAAATCAACGGGTCACTATAAATACATCTGAAAATGAACAAGAGCCTTCCCCAGGGTCGAAAATCCCACACAAGGCATACAGAACATTTAATCAGATTCGTGGGTTTACAGCGCAAGTAAAGCTTTGAGAGATTTAAGGAGATGTTAGCTCCCAAGCATGGAGGGTGGCGCTGTGGGTTAAACCACAGAGCCGAGGACTTGCCGATCAGAAGGTCGGTGGTTTGAATCCCCATGACGGGGTGAGCTCCCATTGCTTGGTCCCTGCTCCTGCCAACCTAGCAGTTCGAAAGCACATCAAAGTGCGAGTAGATAAATAGGTACCACTCCGGCGGGAAGGTAAATGGCATTTCCGTGCACTGCTCTGGTTCGCCAGAAGCGGCTTAGTCATGCTGGTCACATGACCTGGAAGCTGTACGCCGGCTCCCTCGGCCAGTAAAGCGAGATGAGCGCCGCAACCCCAGAGTCGGTCACGACTGGACCTAATGGTCAGGGGTCCCTTTACCTTTACCTAGCTCCCAAGCATACCAGCACAAATTCCCTTGGCAGTTGCCTTACCCCCTAGAGCACAAGAACTGTTTCTTAACAGCCCTAAAAACTGCCTAGATGTCATGCCAAAATTGAGTGTTCCTGTTCACAGACTTCTCCTCCCAAATGAAAGAGGCCATCAAGATGAGGCAAAAGTCAAGGTGACCCTGGCTGCTGCTCATGAGTCAGGTCAGTGCTTAGCGCAGCAGCAGCCTTTATGGCATTCCCCTAAGCCCAAGCTACCAGGAGTGTTGGAGTGGAATTGAAGGACTGGGTGCACGTCCTTCCTATCATGCCAGAAGGAAACAGCATCATAGGCTGATAAGGTCAGCCAAACTTCTGGATCTAGCTTCGGCTTCCTGTGGGATGTGATACGTAAGTAGCAGTCAAGTACAACATTCCTTGTTTTCCTAGAGTGGACATATGGGGGAATGTTTGGTCCAGCCAGTCGAAAACGTCCTGTTTCCTCCTGGCTGGGACATACTTCCTTTGCATGTGACAAGAGGTGGGTGTGACCTTACCTGTCCAGGTAGCAAAAGGGACAAGACACGCAGCACTCTCTCTCTCTCTGACTTCCTCCACCGTTGGAGCAGCTTTATAGCTAGAGATGCTCTGTTGGCTTCCAGCCAACAGAGGACACTGGGATTATCCCCATATGGGATAGATCCACATGTATATACTTTGTAACTAAGTCTGCCTTCAGGGATCCAACTGTGAACTGATGTGAGTAAACTGCTTTTATATACTTTGCACAAGAATGTGGCGTGTTTATTCTTTTAAGAGGGATATAAGGGAACTTACCAGAACCTAATAGTGAGAGGCTTACACAAGCCTGCAACCAGCTACCCGCTGTGCGTTTGAAAGGGGAATGTGAAATTCTGCTAAGTAAAGAAACTTGCTGCCGCAAGTTAGGAAGAATATTAATAAACAATATATCCTCTCCTGCCTCTCTCAACATTCCCACAGTTCCTTGGCTACATGAATACGATGTGTGTGTGTGGGGGGGGTCCATGGGGGAATCCTTCCCAAAGGAAAGCAGCCACTCTTCAATCTGGGTAGAAGTCTAACAAAGGGCACCAGGAGCAAATTGGAGTGACTGTAGGGGCAAGCAGCCCCACACTTGTCTAGAGATACCTACTTTCTGGTGGTAAGGTGGCTAAGAAGGTGGTGCCTGTTTCCTTTGGGAGTTTTGGAGGGTGGAGGCTAGTGGTAGCCCCAAAAGGAGCAGTTGGTGGGGTGACCTGCAAGGCAGCAAACCCAGGGGGTTGGTCACAAGTGTTGTAGTCATGAACAAACTAGGGATTAACCTTGCCTGGCTGTATTACCAGCACATCACCTTGGGTACATCATGACTGGAGCTTTTTTGGTGTGGTTTTTTGCTTACTCTTTTTTGTCCTCATTTACTTTATTTTTATTTATTAAATTTGTATACTGCTTTTCAGCCGTAGATCTCAGGGTGGTTCACAACATAGGAACTTCAGAACACAATTAAAACAACAAAAACAAAACAAAACATTGACATTGCATGACCTTTTCCCCAAAAGTACACATTTGTAGATATACAGTGGTACCTCGGGTTAAGAACTTAATTCATTCCGGAGGTCTGTTCTTAACCTGAAACTGTTCTTAACCTGAGGTACCACTTTAGCTAATGGAGCCTCCCGCTGCCACCGCCGCGCCGCCGCACGATTTCTGTTCTCATCCTGAAGCAAAGTTCTTAACCTGAGGTACTATTTCTGGGTTAGCAGAGTCTGTAACCTGAAGCCTCTGCAACCCGAGGTACCATATAAAAAACAACACAGGTTTAGTAGGTACAATTAAATGGAAGCAAATTGTCTGTGGTTTAGGTTGTTATTATTTTTACCACCTGGCATATTTATTTCTTTATTTGGAAAACTGATGAACTGTGTGATCAAAAGGCAACTCCAATCAGTGTGCAAATAGGTTTATATAGATAAAGCACAGCTAAAATCCACAAACCAATTTTTTAAAAATGTACAAGAAATATCATCATTTGAAAAGGAAGGTCGAACCAATAAAGGTTTCAAAACAAATACAGATAACTAAATCATGTGTCTGGATGGATTTTTCAGAAATGGAAGAGTTTTCAGCTGGTGTCTGAAATAAAGGAAAGGTGCCTGTGGTATGTGAATAGGAAGTGAGTTCCAGACCACAGTGAAGGAACAACTTCTCAAAAGTGGAATTTAGCAGGGGAATAATTTATATTTTCTCTCTCCCTCAGACATGCAAATATATTGGGTTGCTTCCGTCAGGTTTCCTTGCTTGCCATTATTATTTGGCAGCAGAGTATCACCCTCCAAGGAGATCTCATTGAGTTTAGGGTCTGGTCTAGTTCAGAGCTTGACAGTGAATTTCATATTAGAAAGCAAAAAATAAAATAAAATTAAGTACTTCTCAGTCCTGTGCATCCCCTCCTGATAATGGAGTACCTACTAGCTTCTTAATAGCTAAACCATTTTATGCTCTCAGCCTCCAGAAGTTCACGTCGGTGGCATTTATTTCCAAGGAAGTGCATTTGATATCAGAATACCAATCCTTCTTCCCTCAAAAATATTAATATAGGTAAAAATATAGGTGGCATGATGAGCTACTGTAAGCACCTTTCAGTGTTCTGTTAGTCTGTTGATCAGGTGACAAGTATATGGAAGATGAGATTGTTTGGAGTAATATCTGAAGTAGCAGCTGAATGTAGAGGAATATGAAAATGCTGAGAAATATGAACATTTCTGATGGAGTATTTAGAAGAAGGAGGGGGGAAATGCAGGAATATCAAAATCAGGGCTTGATGTGCCAATAAAAAAAATCATAAAAAGGTTCCTAATGCAACCACTGTATATTAATCATTCCAAAAAAGACAGTCCAAGATGTACGATAGCTATAGTGGCGACTGTACTTGTATATTCAGTTAAGATACAGGCTCGGGAAGGAGATTGATATTAAATCTTCAGGCAAGCAGGCACATGCTTTCGCAGAAAGTTCCTTGTGTCCTTCCCCTTTAGCTAGGGATGAAATGTGTTCTAAAGACAGAGGGACGGTGTATTCCAGGAATTTGTTTCTCCCCCCACCCCCAGGATCTGAAGCTCTTTAGGATTCTTTAAGAAATTTTTGTTGGTGAGGTGAAATACTCCTTCTAAAGACCAAATTAGATGGAGGGGAGCATCCTGCACAGTTAGCTCCCCTTGTACCTTCCGTTCCTTAAATCGGGTCCTCCCTTAAAGAGGGCACGTGTTGCGGTGAGACCTGGCAACCAAACCCTCTGTTGTGGGTGGGTTCGATTGCATAGCCACAACACCCAATTGGTAGGTTCCTTGATGCTGGGTTTAATCAGGCCAATGGGAAGCAAGCTAAATGGATCAAGGGACCTATATATACCTATGCACGTGACCCAGAGCTTCCTATTTTGGTGCATGCATCGGAACACCCGCCCACCTCTCCCTATATTTAGGAGTGTACACTTGACCTTGCTATGCCGTTGTGTGTCGTCTGTTGTTGGGATGGGGCATGGCAGGAATTTTCCCCACTTGGATGATTAGCTGGTGTCATTGGGGTTTCGCCTGCTGCATAGCAAATCGTCACAACTTGTAAGGTTGCAGATAGGCTCTGGTTCAGGTGATAGGGATGGGAGAACGCTCTCGCCATCCCTATGTGAAGGATATTCCGTTAAAGGAATCCAGGGACTCGGTGGTTTGGTCAACCCCTGTGAGGGGGTTGTGCCCATGCCCAAGTCCAGGGGGGCATTTGGGTGGCAGAGATAGCCTGTTCCAGGCTTTCCGCTTATCCAGGTGTTCACCCTAGGCTGACCTATGCTGGTGCCCTGGGTCAGCACTACCTGCATGGCAGGGAGCTAGTCGAACCAGAGCTTATGCAACCAGTCACTTTCTGTAATCAATAAAGTTGTGGCCTAAATTCTGCCAAAACCAAAACCAAAATTTGAGTCTTGTGTGAATGACCTCTCACACCCAAAGCCCTAGAACATGTGAGGAGAGCCTTTGGCCCTCAGATGTTGACCCTCATAATCATATTGACCATGCAGCTGGGGCTGATGAGGGTTGTAATTCGGAAACATGAGGGCCAAAGGTTCCTCATATCTGCCCTAGAACTGGGGCAAGTGTAAACAACATGGTGTCCTCCAGATGTTGATAGAATCCAATTCCCTTCAGATCTAGTCAGCATGGTCAATGGCAAGGGATGACTGAAGATGGAGCCCAACAACATCTGGAAGGCATTAGATAACCCTATCATAGGTCAACAAGCTTGAAACGCTCTTATGAACTGATGATACAGCAACCTTCATTCTTCATCATATAACTTACCGGAAAATGTATATATCGGGGAACAGTTTGACATTAGGAAAGGTTGCCTGCCTTTTGCCAGAGGCAATCCCTTTTTCATTAATGACCTTGAAAAACTTTGCAGTATGCTCTGATCAGACAGAAAGGCTTTACCTTCAAAGATCCAATAAATGTTGAGCACATGTGCATGAGATCTATGGATCAAGGGCAGGATCGCCAGCAAAGAAAATAACGTCTTTTCATCTTCTGAAAAGGATAGGGAAAGGTGGCTTGCAGGATGCCTGTGTGAAACCACAAAAACCTACTGCTAATGGAGCAGCAAGCATGGGGTTTAATGATTAATTTAAATAGATTGTGGAGTCTGCTTAGCATCTGGTAGCCTGACATGACCACCAAATCTTAATAAGCCCTGGCTGAGAAGAGGCAATTTGTGAGATAAGTAGGAGAGTCTCCTTGCTTTCCCATAGTGCTCTACACTACCACCTGGTGGCCAAAAAAGAAAGAACAGGGGGAGGGAGTTGATGATTGTCATACTCTCTCCACTGCCCACCCTCTTCAAGATGTCAGGCACAGTTATGAGGACAGGAGCTCAGGGCTCTGGTGACAGGATTCTGGTGCAGGGATATTAAAAAAAAAGCAGCTTGCAGGAGTTAAGCACATATGCTTTCTGTCCTGACTTTGAAAGAGGACTGAATGGAGGAAGTTGGCTCCTGAACTTTTTATAGCTGTGCACAAGAGGGCATTTCTGCTTCTGTAAGTTGCATGGGGGTGGGAACCTCAGACCTTAAGCCAAAAGTAGCTCTCGAAGCTGTTCTGCACCACAAGGCCAAAGGAGGCCTCATGGGAGTAGTTGGGTGCAGGGATACCAAAGAAGGATGCCAGAAACACCAGAGTGATCCATTCTAGCGCTTTATTAAAAGAAATCTGCCTGCCAGGTCTCCCAGCCTTTACAGATGCAGGATGGACCCTGCAGCAAGGAGATGGCTTGTCTGCACCCAAGCAAACTTCCATACATACATCACTTGGGAAAGGACTTCCCATCGCTTCACCTGACCAGAGGAGGGCATAGGTAGCAAATACCCAAGTCTTACAGACAGTTGCTCTTTCTGGGCTCAGAATCCAGCACCCAACGCCCACAGATAAGCAAAACACAAAAGTAAGCTTGTATATCAAAGCAAGTGAATATAATATAACAGCTCTTTGCTACAACCACTACCAATTAATTACAGGGTTATCTTGATTACCAAAATGGCATAAGTAGAGCTTGCAGAACAGTTCACCTTTGGGGCAACACACAAGCCTCTCTGTCTGGTTCTCAGAACAGTCCACATACCACAGTTACTCACCCATTCATGACCCTGTTTTGCATCCTCCTTGAGTGTTTTCCCCTGGCTGAAATGTGCCTTTGAACTCTGAGAAGACCTCTTCCTTGCCTGTTTGGAGGATAGCGTATGGGAAGAAGCTAGTCTGCTGTACAATGGTGGAATTTGTGTTCATTGCTCTGCTTACTTTTGCCTCTGGCACAACTCACCATTGGCATGTGACCCTCGGAAGGTATTGATTGATTGATTGATTGATTGATTGATTGAATTTATATACCGCCCTGTACCTGGAGGTCTCAGGGTGGTTCACAGAAAAGATCACAATATATAAAATCAAAATAAAAACAATAACCCAATAACACCCCCCCCCAAAAAAGAGCCACATTTTAAATGGGAATAGGATGTTGATCAGGTCAACCAAAGGCCTGGTTCAAAAGGAACGTTTTTGCCTGGCGCCTAAAGGTGTATAATGAAAGCAGCAGGTGAACTTCCCTGGGGAGAGCATTCCACAGACGGGGAGCCAATGCAGAGTAGACCTATTCTTGTGTTGCCACCCTCTGGACCTCTTGAGGAGGAGGCACACGAAGAAGGGCCTCAGAAAATGATCTTAGGGTCTGGGTAGGTTCATATAGTTGGCCATAAATGAATGCGGGATATTTAGGGATTAACCACTAAACCACTCTGAGGTACTGTAGCACACTGAGGGGGATAGGGATCTCTAAACAACAAATCAGCACCGTTAATGAACTCTGGCTCCTAGAATTCTTTGAGGGAAGCCATTATGGTTTAAGTGGTATCACAGATAATGGGCAGTGCTAGATTTATGTATAAGCTAAAGAAGCTATAGCTTAGGGCCCCACTCCCTTGGGGACCCACAAAAAAATTAAAGAAAAAAACCTGGATGTACATTTCCAAAATATAAGATAAAAAACAAATAAAATAAAATACAGCAACAGTGTTTTGTGTTGTGTAGGCTCCTATGATGTAAATAATGGGCCCTGCCTGCTAGCCTGCTCCCTAAAATATCACTGGTTTGCTCATTTCTATATATAGGGTGCCTACATTCTCCATGGACTGGTTGCATGGCATGTATTTCACTATTATTATACTTCTTAATTGTATTTCAGTTCAACAATTTGATCAAATACATATTTTGTTATGTGCAGATGGCTTTAGATACCTATTAGGTCCATAAATAACCATATAGTGTATATTCAGCTCAAAAAAAAAACAGTGACAATTTGTTGTTGACAAAGGACAGCTGGACATATAAAGGGCCCCATTACCTTCAGTAGCTTAGGGCCTCATCAAACCTAAATCCTGCCCTATGTATGGGACAAATGTGGCCTGAGTCTGTACATAACTTCTTGCTACAGCTAAATGACCATATAAAATTGACCCTGCTGATCAATTTGCAGGTTCCGCCACACCCTGGGTTGTCCTTGGGCAACTGTTCCCATCCTCCCCATTTGCATAAGAGACAACAGTGGCCATTGCAATGATATAAAATCAAGGTCTGCTCTTTTTTTATTGCTTTTGGTCACAGCAAATTAGCTATTACAAGTGCATTATGCTTTGAATCTTTTCTCTATTGCTTTGTGAACTCCCCCCCCCCAACTTCCATCTCGTTTTTTTCTTCCTAAAAGGTATATTCAAGCCATCAAACGCGTAGAGTTCAAATATCGCCACAAAACTGCATTTGATGATAAAATATTTAATGTACAGTAATAAAAGCACAGAAGTGATTACCTAACTCTTTAGGTTAAACACGATCCACTTAAACAAATAGCTCGGGGTGGGGGAAAATAATTCCTCAACAGCTTTAGAATTGGAACATATATTCCCATTGGTTTGATTTATGGATGTTTAAATTAATTGCACAATCCCACAAATATGTGTTTAAAACAGTTAATGATGTAGATACATTTAAATAAATCTCAGATAAAAGGGACAATACCAGTCATGGGTAAAAAAAAAACCTTAAAGCACAATGGGCCATCTACTCAACTCCATTAAACTTAATTGAAATACTCTGGCAAATTTCAAGGGGAGCAGGTATTAGCCCCATCTACAAAATGGGAATGATCAGGTATCCACAATGAAGCGAGCTATTAAGAAGCAAATGCCATCACAGAGACGCCTGGCTATATGGGATTCATCTTAATGAGAATGGCGCCACATAGCAGAGGAATAGCAGCCCATGTGCTTCAGGAGTGCATCTCTCCCAATGGCCGGGTTCATCCTGTTCTTATGGAAATCAGCACGCATTAAGACTTCATGCCTTAAAGCATTTATTCTCTCATTCTGAACTTTATTAATCACATATGCCGTCAGTTGATCTCTCCCAATTTTCTGCACCTGAGGCAGGATCTGGCCTTGGGTGTTTGCAGATTATTCTCAAGAGTGCATGACCCACCAAACCTCTTTGTGCCTTACTAGCACGGGACCCTTCCACAAAATAGAGAACGGTGGCAAGTGCAACTAAGGCCAGAGAGCTTCTGTGTTCAACACCAGCGGAAGGTGTAATAACTGTCAAGCTCCTACACTCAGGTCTGTAAGAATTTGTTATGGCAAAGCCCATTGTCGCTATACCCTTATCAGAGGAGAGCTGCAGCCGTGCTCCCAATCATTATAATTATTTTATTATTTAAACAATACTTAATAAATCAGTCTCAATGGGATATGCAAAATATAACAACAAGAAGAGAAGAACAAAAAAAGTTTTTAAAAAACAGCGTGGGAAAGAGCATAATATGACATTATTATTGAAGTGTACATGGGTGCCCACGAAACGAGACACAATGATAACAGCAATAACCTTTATAGAACTAACAGAACTGGACAACAGGGGCAAAGCAACTGCTTATATACATTTCTGAAGGCCTGGGCCACTCCCACTCTCAACGTGATTGGCTGTCTGAACTCCCAAGCTGCAAATCTTAACTCAGAGTTTAAGAGCCAATGGCAGTAGCTCAAATCCTAAAATGTTCTCTGATTGGATATCATGTATCGAATCAGAACACAGGGGCTCAGAATCCTTCCTTCAGGCTAAGGCAAACACAGACCACTGAATACATATGTACAAAATGGACACCCGTGGCTAGTCATCCAGCAGAGAAAGATTGCTGGAATAAAAATGCCTTCAGTAGTTGGGCTCCCCTGATGATATTTTTCTAATGGAGGAAATCAAAACTACCAATCTCCTGCACTCCAGACTGGCCAAAAAGAAAGAAAGAAAAGAAAGAAAACTAGGCAAGAAGACCCTGGATATTCTCTAAGCCCTGCTTTCCCCCACCCATAGTAGTGGGATGCTTGTATTAGTTAAACTTAGCAAGAGAATGGGTGCAAAACACTTTGAACAAAGTGCTATACAAATTCTGCAGTGTTATAATTCACAGATAAGCATCATGCCAGGAAAGAAACATTAATAATCCATTCACAACCATTCAGATGCCACCCCCTGCACACATACACACACACACACACACTTTGCAAGTGCACCATATTTTTGGTTTCTTCAACTTGCAGTTGCAATCTGTCCTCCTTGACATAATTTACACATTTACACATTTTTGCAGAGCAAAGCATGGCTGCACCGGGTTGCTTTTCCCCCCCACCCCTTCTTTCTTTCTCCTTTATAAAAAAATTCCAAGAAACATAAGCACACCCAGGAGACTCGGCGCACGAGATTAGCAAAGCATATGATCGAGTTTTGCCAATATGATATCAAAGGCACACGTTTGATTTGAAGTTGTGTCAAAATGTACCTGCTGCTCTTCTTTTGAAAATGGAAATGTGCTGATGTGTTAGCCTCTCCTAACACACACGAGATTTGCAATGCAGTGAATCGTCAGGGCAGACCATTGGCCGTTATTAAGCATACTGTTTCACTGCTAGATTCTCAAAACTGTTGAACTGCATATCACCCAATACAATCAAATTTTCCCGCTTACCAAAGGAAGTGTAAAATCAGAATTATCCAAAATTTGAAACAATTGTTGTAGGCTTTGAATCTCTCACTTTAACAGGATTCCTTCACTCAGTCTTTAGTTTCAGCCTTGCTATTCTGGATAAATAAATATAATTTTTTAAAAAATGTATGTACCATTTTCATCTGCTAAAAACTTTTTTTTTGCTTACTCAGACACGTAGTTTTATTATATACAGTATATTTGTTTTTTAAAAGGTTGGTTTTATTTGTATCTTGATTGTTTTATTATGTCTACTCTTTTCAAAGTCTGCTAGTTTCGAAATGAATATTTTTTTACCATTTTATGTCAACCATTTTTAGATGGTGGTGGTGGTGATTTCGTAAACGGTATATAAATCTAGCTTAAGCAAAATAAATCAGTCTCAAGCTAAGCAGGTCTGGGTCTGGCCCATGCTTGGATGTGAGATCAACCCTCAAAGATACCAACTTGTATTCCATGTTGGAAGAAAGGAGGACTATAAAGGTATGAAGACAGCAGTGGGGCTTGCTGATCAGAAGGTTGGCGGTTTGAATCCCTGCGATGGGGTGAGCTCCCGTTGCTCTGTCCCAGCTCCTGCCAACCTAGCAGTTCAAAAGCACACCAGTGCAAGTAGATATATAGGTTCCGCTGAGGCAGGAAGGTAAACAGTGTTTCCATGTGCTCTGGTTTCCATCATGGTGTCCCATTGCACCAGAAGCGGTTTAGTCAAGCTGGTCACATGACCCAGAAAGCTGTCTGTGGACAAACGCTGGCTCCTTCGGCCTGAAGCGAGATGAGCGCCACACTCCATAGTCGCCTTTGACTGGAACTAACTGCCCAGGGGTCCTTTACCTTTATAAACCATGGAACTCATTCCTACAGGAGGTAATGATGGTGGCCAACTTGGATGGCTTTAAAGAGGATTAGACAAATTCAAAGAGGGGAAGGCTGTCAGTGACTGCTATCCATGATGTCTTTGTTCTGTCTCCTCTGTCTCTGCAGCAGTTCCTGGGAAACATAGGTGGGCAGAGTGCTGTTGCTTTCAGGTCCAGCTTGCAGGCTTCCAACAGACATTTGGTTAGCCACTTTGAGAACAAGAAGTTGGACTAGATGTTCTAATGTTCATGTTGTTGTTGCTGTTTAGTCGTTTAGTCGTGTCCGACTCTTCGTGACCCCATGGACCAGAGCACGCCAGGCACTTCTGTCTTCCACTGCCTCCCGCACTTTGGTCAAACTCATGCTGGCAGCTTCGAGAACACTGTCCAACCATCTCGTCCTCTGTCATCCCCTTCTCTTTGTGCCCTCCATCTTTCCCAACATCAGGGTCTTTTCCAGGGAGTCTTCTCTTCTCATGAGGTGGCCAAAGTATTGGAGCCTCAGCTTCACAATCTGTCCTTCCAGTGAGCACTCAGGGCTGATTTCCTTCAGAATGGAGAGCCCCTTCACCACGGCAAGGCAGTGATCCATGAAGGGGTCTAATGTTCATAGAATCATAGAATTGTAGAGTTGGAAGGGAACATGAGGGTCATCAGGTCCAACTCCCTGCAACACAGGAATCTTTTTGCGCAAAGTGGGGCTCAAACCCACAGCCCTGAGATTAAATGACTCATACTCTACTGCCTGAGCTGTCACAGAGGCTGACTTATATACACAACCACTGATTCTACTGTAATAGATTTCTGAGTGTCTGCCTATTCCTGCTTCCAAATTTCCATTGCCAGATCAGAACAAATTTGCCTTAGCCCCTGAACAAAATTCCTAACCATCAAAGGCCTTTGAATTCTCCAGCTAATCGTTGCTTTATTGAGTTACCTTGCCAGTCCTGTTATTTCTTTTAAACAGAGATTTAATGTGCATGAACTGGAGGGGAATGAAAGGTGATCGCAACAGTGAAGGACAAATCAATAGAAGACCCTCCGTGCTCTTCTTGGCTATGTGTGTGGGTCAAACAAAAATGAGCAGAAATGTCTTCAAGGTCCTCGCAAGCAATTACTTTAATACAGACGATAATTAAATTCACATGATATTAAATGTAGATTATTAATTTTTAAAGAAATTAAATAGATGTATCACAGGGACAAATTAGAGCTACCTGGCCTAAGCAATGATTTTAGTCGCTGTAATTTGAAGGAACTACAGAAAACGCCATTGGCTTAAAGCGTTAAAAGTCAATCAGTCACAGAACACCCTTAGGGAGAATACATACAATATATTTGGAAAGTTATTTGTCTGTTTGCTATGCATTTGGACACCTCTGAAGATATCGCAGCAAAATTTTGCGAGATAGTTCTTTGTGCCAGTGGAACTTACCTCTGAGGGTTGGGGCATGGTTTGGAGGCTGCTGTTTTTAGGCTGTTACCCTCCCTTCATTCAGAATTTCTGCTTCTGTGTTTAATTAAAGCTGGGGGGGGGAGCAGTGATGATACACTAGGTCCACTCACATTGCCTTCCATGTTTAAGAAGGCGCCTGATCGGCACTGACCTGTGAAAGGCCCTTATCCATGGTGGTTCCCCATTTGTGGATTGCTGTCACTGGTGAGATATATCTGTTTCCTTCATTATTAACTTTTAGGAAGAACTTTACCTGTGCACTGAGGCTTTGAATGACTGTTTCTTGTGAGGCTGAATTTATTAACAGCGAGGGGAAGTGACTGTTTTACATGTTATACTGTTCTCACATATTTTTAGATGTTCTTGGTACATTTAGAAGTTTCTAATTTTATTTTTAAATTTTTAACAGTATTGCTTTATCACTTTGGCACTTACTGCCCCGGACAACTTTGTGAGGAAGAGTTGGATAGCAATTTAATAAACAAAAGAATAAATACAAATAACCCACAGATGAAGGGGACAACGAGGCTGGACACATGAGATCTGTCTACCCATTTGCCTTCTCACTGATCTCCACAAGTTGAGGGGGAAAACTTTTGAATTTGGGAGTTTTCAATGCATGTGTTAGTTTCCCGTATCTTTTAGAACCACACACACAAAATCAGGTTTCTAAAATGCATGGAGAGCCTACTCAGGTAGAAAAATCTGCCAGCTGCAGAGGTTATTCCCACAACCTTTGGAGGGTGGGAGGTGTCAGTGGCAGGGATTGGACCTTTCACTCTCATTCTTACTAACCTCTCTCAGGCATTGATTAAAAATAACCCCTTAAATAGAGCATGAGTTTTGGGGGTTGTTTGTTATTAAAAGCAGCAGCTAAGGATCTAGGAAGGCATTGTATTCTGCCCCACTGTGTTCGTCACATGCAGTCCTGCTTCCATTCTGCTGCAGTTCACCTTCTGCCAAAAACCTACACGATTCGTTTCACTGTCCATTGTGCTGAAATGACACAATTTATGTAATTTACGCAACTAATTAAATAAATTACAAACATTACGTATGTGAAGTTGTTGCTAACATTACTCCACCCCCTTCATTCTGATGCAAAGGAAACACGATGCAAATCAAGTATGCATTGTTTGCAGACCAAAAGCAACAACAACCATGAATACCGAAAATATTTACTGGATTGCTTTCCATTCCGGACATGGGATGAATAAGCAAACATTGGCCATTTCCACTCCCATTTCTGCTTTCATTAGACTTCTCTGATATCCCTACAAGTGACAAATAATTCCTAATCTCCCCCTCTTTTTTACATCCTATAGCAGACTATGATGTGCCAGGGGGAATGCCTTCCCCTCTGCACACAAAAGGCAGAAAAATTCCCAGCTCCACAAAAGCAACCATCTGGGGAGGGGGAAGCCAAATGTGCTGTATGTGGGATGGCACATTTTTGTTATTAAAATATTACAGCAGAAAATCCTTAAAATACATTTGTGTGTGAACTACAGCATTCATTAATTAAGGCCATTAATTAAGCAAAAGCAAACTGTAGCCGTCTAAATTTGTCGCTGCCTTTCCAAAGGAAAACTCAGACAGATGACAAAGCCACAATTTTCGGGATGTTAACGGTGTTTAGGGTTCTATTATTTATCCATGGGACTAGCAAACCTCATGAGCTTTGTAGGCAATTACAAAAAGAAAAAGGAAAGAGAAAGACTCTCTTTTGTTCTACATGAAGTTTACCCCCTAGAGAATTAAGCGATCCTCACATCCCCCACTCTTGCACTATCAGGCAAGAAGTGTGGGGTAGGAATGCCAGCACAACTTTCACAATTTTTCATCACAGCTATTTTTCCCCCCCCTGTTACAAAATGTCCTTGTCAGAAAAACCTCCTGATAATTAACCCACTGTATTTAGATGGTATTTCTGCATCGACTTTGAGAAAATGGCTGATATTGCCATGATGTGATGTCAGGAATCAGAGACTGTCTATATGGGGTGGTGGTTTTCTACATCATTAAGATTTATATATTTTTGTAAACTGCTTTGGGTTTGTGTGTGTGTGTGTGTTTACACACAAGCAGTGTATAAATTTCATGAGATAAACAAATAAATAAATTGACTGCACTGGTGTT
This sequence comes from Podarcis pityusensis, assembly GCF_964106645.2. Classification (NCBI taxonomy): domain Eukaryota; kingdom Metazoa; phylum Chordata; class Lepidosauria; order Squamata; family Lacertidae; genus Podarcis; species Podarcis pityusensis. The sequence continues at coordinate 19,129,699 of NC_138028.1, read as the reverse complement.
CAAATTACAAGAAGTTTTGCAGCCTCCAGAAGGATGGTTGCCTGCCTTCACATCTATGACATGTTCTGCACCCATAGAAGACTTCTAGCTGAGCTTTCCAGTGAAGGATAAGCAAATCTAGCAGGCAACAAAGGACTAAAATGATATTATTCCTTTGGGATTCCAGTATGGCCACTTTCATTCCATCACCCACCCACCCACCCACCCCGGTATTTCCAAATTCCTGGTTTCCGTTCAAACCACTCCGAACTGAAATAGTCAAACCACTAATGCAATAAAAGGAAAGAAAAGAAGTGACAATATATGGAATTTAATTTACCCTTGCTCTGGATGCTTATAGGTGTAGAATATCAGTTGGTCAGCATGAAAAGCCTGGCAGATATTTCCCTATCTGCATGTTAAAGAAACTGCAGTGGCTGGTGGAAGGCAAAATAAATAAACATTTTTCAAGAATGACAAATAGAGTGAATTATTGGAAATATGAAAGTCGCTGAAACCGGGCCTGGGCAGTTCCTTCCTCTTATGCTGCTTAATTGGGTTTCCGACGCTTGTATAGTCATTCAAACTGGATAGTTGTTTGCTGGTTCATTCAGGTCTCTTCCCAATTAAAGCAGGCCTTTTAACAGGTCTGTGCGATAAGGTGCACATTTCTGAAGCACTCCATTCCGCTTTGTCTGTACTTCATCAGATTAACATTAGGGCGTGAAATCTCCAAGACAATATAAATGAGATCAATAAACAGCGCAATCAATCTCAGCTAGTTTTAAGTGTCCACAGAGGTATTTAACGGGACTTGGTGCAGCCTGACACTCTCACGCCGACCCGAGGACAGAGAAATGAAAAGAAGACATAGGCACACACAAGCTTATGGCACAGTAGCAGAGCCCATGCTTTGCACAATAAACTTTGCACAGATCATGAGCCCTTCATGTTCAGGGATGGGGAATCGTCTTCAGCCAAGGGGCCATCACAAGAAGATAAGCAGAGTCACAGCTTTTTTTAGGGGGGCAGCTCTGAGTTGTTGAGCTTTTTGGGGGGGGCACACAACTCTCTCCCATACTGCTGTGGATGGAGGGAGGAGAGCAGTCCCTGCAGAAGCTTGGGAGGGAAGCTGTGTGCCCACCAGCCATAATGCTGTATTGTTTTTAACACTTGATTGGAAGCCGCCCAGAGTGGCTGGGGAAACTCAGCCAGATGGGTGGGGTATAAATAATAAATTATTATTATTATATGGTTGGCGGGCACACAACTCTCTCCCATGCCACTGTGGGAGGATGGCAATCCCCAAAGAGGCTTGGAGGGAAGCTGCACGCCTCGTGTGAGCAGCATGCATGCGCAGGGTGGGCCTCTTGATGGCCCACCAATCCCAGGTGCGCAGGAGGGCGGAGCCAGCCAGCTGCCTCAGCACCCACAGCAGAAAAGCCTGTGGCACTCTGAATGGCTCTGTTCCACTTGGCAGCGTCTCTCACCTGGCCTGGCTCTTCAATCCCCAGACTCCAAATCTCGGCCCCAAACTCTCAGCCTGACGCCCCTGAGAGCCCGGCACCCGGGTGCCCCACACCCCTAGTACCTATGGGTAAGCCGGTCCTGAGAAGAGTCCTGCTGGACCAGGCCAATGACCCATCTTGACCAGCATCCTGTTCGCACAGTGGTCAACCAGATGCCAGTGGAAAACCATAAAGCATCACCTGAGCACTCTCTCCTCCAACTCCATGGCCCATTTTGATAGGGAAACAAGGCCCCATACCTGTCAATTACATGAAAGGTGAAGGGAGTGAGACTTTGCACTGACCATCAATCAATGGGTTCTTCCACCTGCCTTGCCCCACCCTCCAGCCCAAGGAGCCTTCAGAATGAAGCTGCTGCCATGGGCATTGATGAACTGAATGGAAGACTATGAGTCATGAGGTTAGGGAGAGTGTGTTAGTGGATTCAAAAGTGCTTAGTTTGTTTTTGGTTGATAGTTTGTTAATGTTGTTAATATTGCTTGGTGGATTATGAGTGATGTAGTGGTCTGTGAATCTTATAATCTTGTACTATGGTTTTGCTGTTTAGCTTATTTTTTAGTTGTTTTGCTAATAACAATAACAATAACAATAATTTATTTATAACCTGCCCATCTGGCTGGGTTGGTTTGCAATACATTGAAACATCAGTCATTAAAAACTTCCCTGAACAGGGCTGCCTTCAGATGCCTTCTAAACATCAGATAGTTGTTTATTTCTTTGATATCTGATGGAAGTGTTTTAATAGTTTTTTTATGATTTGCAATTGTTTTACTGATGCTTTGTTAATCATTCCATATTATCTATGTTGTGTTTGTGATTTCCATTGCGTTATTGTTATTTATTGGTTGTGAGCTACTTTGTGATTCATGTGAGTGAAAAGCGGCATAGAAATATGATAAATGCCATGAAAACATATCACTGCAATATCAGGTCAAGCATTTTCCTTTACATGCACAGTTTGAAATCAACCCAAATGGGCAAACATATTGGGAGTTGCAGGCAATGCTGATCAGCTGATTGGTAGTGCCAGTACAAACCTTGCTTTTGCAAGGAAGCAGCATCTTTATCTGCCCTACAACTGTCAGGTGGTGGGCACAGAATGGTGGAAATGGCCAAATTTGGACCCTTGCTGGGACCATGGACCAAAGGTTCCTTACTTCTATTCTAAATTAATTAGCAATGGCAAAGCATGTGCTTTACCAGTGAGCTATAGTTCCTTGCTAAGGGGCATAGCAAAATAGGGAGGTGCCATATGCTAACTCAGGCATAGGCAAACTCGGCCTTCCAGATGTTTTGGGACTACAACTCCCATCATCCCTAGCTAACAGGACCAGTGGTCAGGGATGATGAGAGTTGTAGTCCCAAATCATCTGGAGGGCCGAGTTTGCCTATACCTGTACTAACTCATACAATTGGTCTATTCAGCTCAGTATTATTTACCCTGATTGGCACCAGCTTTCCAGGGTTTCAGACCAGGAGTCTTTCCCAGTACATGAGTTAGTTACTCATCCTTATTTGCAAAAATGCTATGGAAGTGTATATTGCAATTGCAAATTGCTTGCAACAACCTTTGACAAGGAAAAGCAACAATTAGGATTTCACAGAAGTTTCTCTCTCTCTTTTTTTCTTTTGAGAAAGGAGAAAAGTGAACTTTTCACATTGCGCACATTTTCAGTGGCACCACATTGGCACACAAGTTAGTAAGTTTGCTGAAGTCCTCTGCCAGTATGCCTTGTGTGGTTTTAGTGCCTTCTGAACTGCCCTGGGAACTCACCCTCCCCGCAAGATCTCTTGCTCAGCCCTTTCATCTGTAACCTTTCCGCAAGTAAATGCTAATTGAAAAAGAAGAAACACCACTAATCTTGGAATTTAAATGCATTTAACAAAACCAATCTCAATCTAAATTGTTCTTTCGCCATTCCCTTTTCCCCAACAGATGTCAAGAAACTGCAATTCCTATTAAGAACACTTGACTGTTTACTCAGCAAGAGAACTCCAGGCTCCGGCTGCATCAATCTAAATGTGTTTCAAGACGTCAGACCTTGAAAAGTCATGACTGTTGCCTGGTTATTTTTAAAAAGAAATCTTTCCATAAAGGATTTGTGGAAGGTTTTCTTTCTTCAGTCTCTCCGGCTCCCATTGTCTGTGCCACCACCATATTTATTTTTGAATAGTGGAACCAACACTGATGTGTGTCTCATTTAGACATGGAGCATGTATTTCCTTCCACCATGTGATGAGCTATTTTTGTTATTGGTATTGTTCTGTTGTAATCTTGCTCTTCCGCCAAAGGATCCCATTGTGGGGTTTTAGCTGCACAACGACTGTGCAAGGTACATTAGGCTGAGTGACTCGACCAAGGCAACCGAGCGAGCTTCATGGTAGAGGAGGGATTTGAATCTCATATTCCCACTCGTCCAAGTCCAACGCAACAGCCACTGAAAGACATTGGCTCTCTTGTTAAGGCTGGCAATGTTACCAAAGGAGAGGATGGTTGGTGGATATTGTGTCATTTGACATAAGAGCATAAGAGAAGAACTGGCTGGATCAGGCCAATGGCCCACCAGCATCCTGTTCTCACAGTGGCCAAGTGGATTCCTCTTGGAAACAAAAGGCCTCTCCCCTCCTGTGGCTTCTAGCAACTGGTATTCAGAAGCATTACTTCTGTGGCAGTATAAAAGGTAAAGGTAAAGGGACCCCTGACCATTAGGTCCAGTCGTGACTGACTCTGGGGTTGCGGCGCTCATCTCGCTTTACTGGCCGAGGGAGCCGGCGTACAGCTTCCGGATCATGTGGCCAGCATGACTAAGCCGCTTCTGGCAAACCAGAGCAGCGCACGGAAACGCCGTTTACCTTCCCGCCGGAGAAATACCTATTTATCTACATGCACTTTGACGTGCTTTCAAACTGTTAGGTTGGCAGGAGCAGGGACCGAGCAACGGAAGCTCACCCCATCGCAGGGATTCGAACCGCCGACCTTCTAGCATAGTCATAATGGCTTGTAGCCAATGATGGCCTTTCCCTCCAACAGAGGAATATCTGCATGCACAGTAATGACAGATGAATTTCCTTTGGTTCATTTCAGAACTGGTGTTCCTCAGTGTTGTTGTGTTGTGTTGTGTTGTGTTGTGTTGTGTTTTTTGCAGTGTGTGTGGGGGGGGGAACAGGATGAAACAGCACCACACATTTGTTTTCCTTGAGTTCTTTTCTGGCTTGTAATGTTTTCATATCCACACTAATGGGACCATATGCATATGCCTTGCCATTAAGGATGAGGGAGAAATTTAATGCAGTCCACATTTAAAGGTGAACCTCCCTAATTCACAATTCCCAAAGCAATATGAAAACTGAAACACAACCATACTTTGAAATTCAACTTGTCCGAATTTTGCAATGTCCAGCCAAGTAAATGTGTACAAAAATGAAAATACTACTGTAAAGTGCTCATAAATATGTATACAGTAGTGAAAACAGAATAGAAAGATGCATTATTTTAGGGAGAGTTGCTTAACAAAAATGTGGATAAATTTTCATTAGGACTTTAAAAAGAAATTGCAAACTGATGTGGAAATGTGGAGAAGTGAATTTGGAAAAAAACCCCAAATTGCCCAATTTGTCCATCCCTACCTATCCTACTATGTGAAACAATGACATGGCACAACAAGTTTTTAGAAAAGTCATGCCTCTGAGATAAAAGTAGCCATTTCTTATATATGTTTAGGTGCTGACAATGAAAATGCAAACTTGGCTACTGATTCTTAGAGATCCACAATAGTTTATTATATTTGTCACCTTAACCCAAATGGAGAAGATACTCACCACCTAAGAGGCTGTTCGGCTGCTTTCTTGGGTGGTCTGGTCATGTGGTTCATAGCTATCAATGAGAGAAAATAAGGCCCTTGTGTTTAAAGAAACATTGTCCCACAAAGAAGCAGGCATTGCAGGTCACACAAACCCTCTTCTGAAATGTTTCCATGCATTCAATGGGCACAATGAGGGGCAGGGAGAGCTAAACACCTTAGCCCTTCCTTCACTGTTGTTCTCTTGTAAGCATTCCCCACCCAACATCCCTGGGTGTTCACTGGAGGTCTGAAAGAGGATCTTAGGAGCTTACAGCTATATGCATAGACGTTCCTCTGTGCAACTGAGACCCTTGCATGATCAGGGTTGCCAATTGCATGGAGGAGCCCATGTGTGGCTGCACCTAGACTCTTCTTTCAGATATTCACTGAAATCAGTGGGGCACATCATTTTGGAACCAGCCCTGTTTCTCCACGTCACATGTTCAATGAATGTGTGAAGGAGCACCTCTGAAGAAGGCTAAACTTTCACAGCAATCAATGAGATTTTCAGAAACAGTGAGGGATTTAACATTAAAAAAACCTTTCTGGACATCCACCTAGAAAGAGGCTAGTTTGGGCACCAAGTTTCCTGGCTGCTCATGCTCTGAATTTCAGATTTAATTCTGAGCTGGAGGAGACCAGGTGGAGGGATATGCCCCTGGATTCATAATACAGCTGCATATAGCAAGATGGGGGAAAACTTTGTATTCGGGCCAGGTCATTCTGAACTCCAGTGACATCCTGTATAATGTGTACTTTCTGGAGAGGTGGAATACAGTAGATATCTGGTGTAGATAGAGATATTTATTCCCCTCCAAGGTACATAGTTTCACATACACAATGTAGTGCCAATTAGAATTGGATCCAGACTGTAATTTACAGAAACACTTTTTTGTTCTAAGGGCTAGTCTTGTTATTGGGCAATTGAAGGCTGGCACCTATCAGGAACTATAAGGAAGGTCTTTATGAGGTCCTTATAAGGGCCTTATGAGGAAGAGATGTGGCTCAGGGACAGAGCATCTGCTTTGCATGCAGAAGGTTCCAGGCTGAAACCAAGGTAGGGTTGGGGATGTCTTTTGCCTGAAACCTTGGACAGCTGCTGCCAGTCAGCATAGACAATACTAAGCCCTACCTGGAGATGATGAGGATGGTGATGAGGATGATGACGACGACAGCAGCAGCAGCAGCAGCAACAACAATTTTATTATTTATACCCCACCCACCCACTCTGGACAGCTTTCAGCACATATAAAAACATAAGGAAATTGTTAGGATTCCTGCTCCATGTTTGCAGTCATGAGATTGTTGTCTATCACATGGCGGTGTATGTTTTCATTCTACAGTGTGGGAAGTGACCGAGAGAGGATGTTTGTGTTACTGTGTTCCGTGAAGTTGGACTATTGTCCTTTGCTTCTTTCTCTTTTTGCTGTCTGATGAGAAAGAGGAAGGAGCTAAGTCAGAATGTTCCGAGTGTATTATATGTAAATAAAGTAGAATAGCCAAGATGTTGAGCCGTTGAGTCTATTACTTGAACCACCAATACTCTGCAGGATCCCTAAGTGTGCTGATGCCTCTTAGTATCAGTTGCTGTGATGTGGAGGAAGCTTTTGCAGTCACTGAATGGTTGACCAGGAGGGAGAGAACATGCCAATTGGGCATATGTCTCTGCCAAGGTCCTACACACGAGTAGGACGATCCTAACAGAAATGTCAGATATAAAAAACTTTCCAATACAGGACTGCCTTCAGATGTCTTCTAAAAGTTGTGTAGTTCTTTATCTACTTAACATCTGATGGGAGGGTGTTCCACTGCCAAAAAGGCCCTCTGCCTGATTCAGAGATGCAGAGGATTGAACCTGAGGGTGTCTGCACGCTCCGCTACTGAGCTATGGCCTTTCCCCTTATCTATGTTGCTCATTGTCCATCACCACCCTCTTGAGATAACAAAGGGCAACAAGAAGAAGGTGGAGTCTCTGTAAGGCCTCAGGGTTCTTGGTTTTGGACCCCCTGGCAGAGTGTGGGTAGATGCCCATTCATATTCAGCTCAGAAGCAAGTCATGGCAACATTATTATCACTGTAATGCTTTGATATCTTTGCTAGCCATCATTTGGCTGCTTTGTAACTTGTGTATTTATTTTTTCAAAGGTTGCATGGCTTTTCTCCCCACTTTTTTAAAAAAAAGTTAGTTTACAGCTTATTAACTTAGATTGCCATGAATAGCTCCTGTGGGTTTTTCTGCTGAGACAAGGAGCAGGATAACGGATTTCTCAAGGCCAATCTGGAAGACTTTAAAACACATTAATGGCTATCAGTGAAGCAGCAGGAGGAAGAATGGGGTGCTTTTGTTTTGTTTTTAAACTGTCTTTGCTTCTTGAGCTTTTTATATGTTCATTCATTCATTCATTCATACTGCTTTTTGGTTGCCGCTCCAGCCAATAAGTGATGTACAAAAATGTTTAAAAACCAAGATTGCTTTAAAAGCATGGAGCAGAAAACACAACAACTTAAACAACTTAGCTGGGACAAGAATACCATATTAACAGTGAGTATATCCGACACCAGCAGATGTCTGGGAGAAAATAACATGGGGTGTTTTATTTTTAAGGTATTTATGCTGAAAGCCACCCAGAGAGGCAGAGACAACCCAGTCAGATGGGTGGGGTACAAATAATAATAATAATAATATCTATTATTATTATTATTATTATTATTATTATTATTATTATCATATAGGCAGAAAAGAACCCTGAGCTCCTTGGAGGAAAGGTTAGATAGAAATGCAACAATAAATAAAACAATGGGAGCAGGTGATACCATTTGATCCTTAACAACATAACAGAAGCCTAAAGGTAAAGGACCCCTGATAGTTAAGTCCAGTCGCAGATGATTCTGGGGTTGCGGCGGTCATCTTGCTTTACAGGCCAAGGGAGCCGGAGTTTGTCCGCAGACAGTTTTTCCGGGTCATGTGGCCAGCATGACTAAGCCGCTTCTGGTGCAATGAAACACCAAAACCAGACCAAAGCACGGAAACATCGTTTACCTTCCCGCCGCAGTGGTACTTATTTATCTACTTGCACTTTGATGTGCTTTCGAACTGCTAGGTTGGCAGGAGCAGGGACCGAACAATGGGAGCTCACCCCATCGTGGGGATTTGAACCGCCAACCTTCTGATCAGCAAGCCCAAGAGGCTCAGTGGTTTAGACCACAGCGCCAACCTGCTCTACAGTAACTTGGAGCAGGACTTTGACTGTGGCCCCCTCAGTCTGTGAAACAAAATTCCTGTTGAGATATGACACGAGCCCCACTATCTGCACTTTCTGGAAATAATTGGGAAACTTTTTTTATTATGATGGGCTTCCCCAGCTGGATAAATGGGTCCTTACCAGGACTGTCCACTTGTTAATGTTTTGGTCTGTTTTAAATGTATCGTACTTTCCCATGTATTAGACGAGGGTTTTTTTTACTCCAAAATAAAGTAAAAAATGGGGGGGGGCATCTTATACATGGGTAGTGCGGGGGGGGGGACGACAACGGATGATTGGTTGCCTCCGTGAGCAGGATCTAGCGATTGGGTGGCTGAATGGTGTCTGCTGCAAGGGCTGCTTTGTATTGGCTGCTGCTTTGTCAATCAGGCGGGTTATTTGTGGATGCGTCAAGGGCTGCTTTGGATTGGCTGCTGTTTTGTCAACTGGGCGGGTTATTAGCAGATGCAGCAAGGGCTGCTTTGGATTGGCTGATGTTTCGGCAATTTGGTTTGCATCGCTTGTGATTGTTAGCATGTGCCAGTTGGGTGAGTGATATTTGATTCAGCATTCCCCCCCCCAATTGCTCATTTTCTTAAGTTTGAGCCCCCCAAAATAGGGGTTGTCTAATACATGGGGGCGTCTTATAGACGGAAAAGTATGGTATGTCTTGTTTTTGTGTTTTTAACTGCTTTTAATTTATCTTACCTTGAGATGGTGGTTAAGGAGGCGAGTCATTCATTAATGATTGCAATATTTATTTATTTATTTATTTATTTATTTGTTGGTTGGTTGGTTGGTTGGTTGGTTGGTTGCATTTACAGTGGTACCTCGGGTTAAGAACTTAATTCGTTCTGGAGGTCCGTTCTTAACCTGAAACTGTTCTTAACCTGAGGTACCACTTTAGCTAATGGGGCCTCCCACTGCTGCCACTGCACGATTTCTGTTCTCATCCTGAAGCAAAGTTCTTAACCTGAGGTACTATTTCTGGGTTATTGGGGTCTGTAACCTGAAGCGTCTGTATCCTGAAGCACCTATAACCCGAGGTACCACTGTATGTTCCTCCAAGGACGTCAAGGCGGCACGCTTGGTTCACTTCCCTCCTCATTTTGTCCTCACGACGACCCTGTGGGGTAGAGCCAGAGAGATAGGGAGTGCCACAAGGTCACCCAGTGCCAAGTGAGGATTTCAACTCTGGTCTCTTAGCTCCCAACACTCTAAGCACACCGCATAGCCCATTTCGAAGTATCCCCTATTTACTGGAGTGCAAAATGCTGCCACAAATCCGTTTTTCTTTTCTTTTCTTTCTTCTCTTCTTTTTCTTGCGGAGAAGTGTATGTGAAAAGCGACTCGGAACTATGACAGAGGCTATGGTAATGGGACGGCGCAGTTTTCAGTGCCATTGGCATTTCAATAAGGATGGGACTTTGCCTTGAAAGAAGGACAGTGATCTTTTACACAAACAGCATCCTTTTTGTCCTGAGGCACACAAAATCCCCAAATCCCTAAAATATTTTATCTAAAGATAAGATAATTTTCCCCAGCCCAAGCTTTATGGGGAATATATATATATGTGTGTGTGTGTGTGTGTGTGTGCTGGGAAAGTCCTGTTGCTCTGAGAGAAGGTAAATTAAAGGTTTCTATCTTATCTCTATTTCAATTAAATTTTTATTTTTGGTCCCTAGCAGTGCAGACAGTTGAAGTCTTGGATAGCAGGCGCATACTCATAGGTGTATGAAAAAGGATTCTTTCATGGTGGAGATGTATACATTTGATCTATGCAGCTTTTCATGCAGGGTATACATGACATTTAAATAAAAATGTGGAAATCTTGAGGGGGGTCCATCAGTGTGAATTCACTTGCTTCAGGGGTTTCATTTCCCCCCACCCCATATGTAATGACCCAATTTAGAAATCAGCAATCTGTCTGGCTTAAGTCTTTCACTTAGTGCCAGCTATAATCAGCTGTATGAAAAATTGCACAGCAGTTAGCTGTCGAGGGTTTGATCCAGTGCCCAAGGAAGACGAGAACGCTACTTCTTCTGAAACCAGCCACAGGAAATGGAGACTCCACAAGGAGAACCCCATATGGTCACGGCCTACTGCAAACATTTCTTGTTCATTTTAATGGGAATTCCACAGGGAAACTCTCCCAGTGATGGTCCCAACAGGAGTGTATCAGCTCTGGATGGGTCTTAAATAGCAAGGCAAATCAGGGAGATGTGAGTCTGTCTCTGTCATCTTGAGGTAAAAGTGTGATTATCTATAAACCCTCCTGAGTTCAATCAGAGCCTCCCACATAGCTTCTTCTAGCTCTGACACTGCTCTTTTTGTCTCTATCTGTATTTATAGCTCTATGTCTTTGTGTACTTCTGCGTTTTTCTAAGTCAAACCTATCCATTCTTAAGGAAATCACCCCTGAGTGCTCACTGGAAGGACAGATCGTGAAGCTGAGACTCCAATACTTTGGCCACCTCATGAGAAGAGAAGACTTTCTGGAATGGACCTTGATTTTGGGAAAGATGGAGGGCACAAGGAGAAGGGGACGACAGAGGACGAGATGGTTGGATAGTGTTCTCGAAGCTACCAGCATGACTTTGACCAAACTGCGGGAGGCAGTGGAAGACAGGAGTGCCTGGCGTGCTCTGGTCCATGGGGTCACGAAGAGTCGGACACGACTAAACGACTAAACAACAACAAGATTGCCATGGGAGCCTTTGGGAAGAAAGGCAGAATATAAGTTTAATGATAAATATATAAATAAATCACAGGCTTTTTGCAAGCAGTGAGGCGGTCAAAAAACGTCGCCTTACAAACATTGGCGAATTCTGGACTATTTTATTTAGCAGTACAGCAGTCATACATTGTAGTTCTATACTTCCATAGGGATTAGATTTGCATACCTTCAAACATGTCCAGATCAAAAACCGGGGTGTGTGTCTTCTGTAGATGTTCCGTAGATGTTCTCCTGGGTGGTCATGTGACCCACGGAAGATTGTGGCTCTGAATAAAGCACCTTTTCTGGGGTGAGATTGCGGTGCCCAAAATGGTTGCCATGCTCTCATGAGAAAAATGGTTCTGTCTAGGTTTCCCCAAGAACAGTTGAGAGGTATGCATTTGGGGTAACTTAAAATGGTGGCCAGCCAATATAGATGGAAGCTGAGCTCAACTCCTGTTGAAACGCAGCATGTATCCAGGCCTAGAAAAGTATCAAGGCCTAGAAACAACCCCATAATAATACTCATTTCAAAGAAGAAGCAGGCACCAGAAGCCCCTAACATTTTTCTACAGCTTGTAGTAAAATCTGAGCTACAGAATAATTCTCAGCTTACCCCTGCAGAGACTCTTCTGGGCCTTGAAGAGCTAGCTTGGGATCAAGGGGATCAAGGTGACTTGACCCATCCCTGAATCTCTGGCTGCAGTTCAGCATGGTGAGGAGAAGGTCCTGGTGACACAAACTCTCCTTGGCTATGGAGCAGTCACCTGCAGCCAAAAAACTGTGGCTATGTAAAAGCACCCCCAGTCTCTGGTTAAATGATAACTAGCCCCATAGCTGAAGACGAATCCTGCCATGGGATGCTCTGCTAAGCCACAGACCACTGTCATGCCCAGATAGGGATGATGAAGTCTTGCAAACCTCTCTGATACATTCACCTCCTTACATTAATGGATAATGCCCTGCCTCCAACATCACCACCATCCTCGCTCTGCCCTCTAAGCCTCCATGCATTTGGCAGAAAAAGGCACCTGTGTGTGTGGAGCCAAATACAACCGGTAGTCCAGATTGTGCAGGACTCCTGGTTGTGTGAATGAGTTTTCATCCATTCCATCTGAATTGTGCAGAGACATCCCCTTCAGAGACTTCCACTGGAAAAGTGGCAAAGTCGGGAGCTGGCAAGGATTGCCATGTTATGGTTGGGGGAAACAGATGCAGACCGATTCCCTAGTCCACACATTCAGGAATGCATGGTGAGGAATATGGGAAGAGGGCTTTTGCAAAGCTACTGTCCTATTGTATGGGAAAACCCAAACGGGAAGACCAATTGTATATTGAGGAGGTAGTGATTCTAACATGGTTACCCTTCCTGCCTCTGTTCCTTCTCCCTCCCTGCTTCTTGTGTTAAATTTTATGATGTAAGAACCATATTTTGATGCCCTAACCAATTGAGAGCAGGGGAAGCCCCACTCACAGCTGCCTGAATCAGTCTAGGAAAACAATGCTGGGAACCTTCTTTGATATTGGAAATTGTTCTTGGAGGGTAGGGCATTGAAAAGAGGTGGCTAGGTAGGCTTTCATAGGTATAAAAGGCTTTTATAGGTATCAAAGCAGATGGTTTGAGCAGAGAAATGGAGAAGCTTGTGCATGGACTGACTCGCTGCAGGGCCGTGCAATCCAAGACTATTTGGGGGAGTCACTTCGCCAGTTCTTTGAGGGCTTCCAAGTGGCAGATAGAAGTGTATGTCCTGGTATGCATGCATATTGCTTGCTATTTGGGAATAAAAACTTCTTCTCACCCACTTGTGTTTCGTATTGCTTCTGAATTCCAAACAAAAGAACCACCTTGCATTTGGCAAGACACATATTCATCTAGGTCAGGGGTCAGCAAACTTTTTCTGCAGGGGGCTGGTTCACTGTCCCTCAGACCTTGTAGGGGGCTGGACTATATTTTGAGGTAAGATGCAAGAGCACCACGAGCCCTTACCTGTGTCTTGCGAGTGGCAGGGGCGGCGACGGTGGTGGCGGGATGATGAGCGGCATGTGAAAGGGCTCAGGAGAGGGGCTGCTTAAAATGGCGGCACCAACAAAGCCCAGCCCCCTTCCTCCTCTAGGCAGGGCAGGGAGAAGCCAGGAGGAGGGAGGGAGGAGGCACCGCCGCCGCTGCTGTGTGAGGTAGAGGGAAATAACGTGCGTGCTGGTGTTCCATGCAGCGATTCCTGGACCTTCCATGGGCTGGATCTAGAAGGCAATTGGGACTGGTCCCATGATCTAGCTGCTTGCTTTGTTTTTACAGGAGCTGCTGAGGGGTGGGAGAGAGAGATGGTAGTGTTTACCTGACCTCCCAGCCCTGCTGTCACTGTGACTTACAAGAATTGTGCAATAAAAAAATTCCTTCCTGTAGCACCTTAAAGACCAACTAAGTTAGTTCTTGGTATAAGCTTTCGTGTGCATGCACACTTCTTCAGATACACTGAAACAGAAGTTACCAGATCCTTCTATATATTGAGAAGGTGGGGAGGGGTATTACAAGCTTGACAAGAATTGTGCAGGGACCCTTGAGCAGCCAATCCAGCACACCATGCTGAACTCCCTTGCCACCTCATCCCTCTCCCTCCTAGTAACCACAGTGATGCTGGTTCCAGGAGGTCAGGCAATAATGGCCACCCCTTCCCACTGCCCACAACCTTTTTTGTGCATCAGATTAACACACAGGTCATTGTTATGGAATGCCCAATTCAGCCAAAGGACCCAAACAACCCTGAAAGGTATCACATCCAACATTTTCCTAATTTCTGGAGAGCGCTGCCCCGCCCCCCATGAAATTCATTTTTGATGCCATGGAAATGAATCCGTCTTTCCACCTGATGCTGTTAAAATTCACGATACGTTGGCCAGGACTGCACTAGACAAGCGTTTTTAGGGTCTGGTGACATCCTGCGAAGAAAGGCCTTCAACAATCGGCGGCATGCAGTGATGAATGAACTCTGGATTTTATTACATTTGAAAAGTAGCAGAAAGCGGCCTAATAGATCTTCTACTCTTTAGTGAACAGGTCTCCCATTAGGTAATGGCAGCAGAAAGCATTAAAGACAATTGTATATGATGTACCGTTTGGTCAGATTCATTCACAGTGTCTAGTCATTTCCAAATGGCATTCGGTGTTCTTTGTTCTGTAGCAGCATCTAATATTTCTAAACATTTTTAGGCTCTCTGACACCCTAATGGTATACAATAACAGTATGCATCCCTCTTAGAAAAATGGATACTCTCATTTTTCTAAGCATTCTGCCTTTACCTTTAACCATTTCCATTTAAATGCAAATTTCAATCATGTCCACCTCTCTGTATTCTGTCTGTGTGTACATGGGGGCAGCAGGGGGCGGGGAGAATATACCTTAAATCTTAATTTTTTCTCTCCCACAAAGGAAACCGTTTCCTTCAGGTGTGTAATGCCACATTTATCTGTACTGCATCTCATTTTACAGCCCGTCACAGCGACAAGTTGAAAGTGCTTTTTTTTTTTTATTAACAAAAATCTCACCTCTTTGGGTTTTTTTTTTTTCCTTAGGAACTGGTGCCGTTTTCATTTGATGTCGAAAAATTCACATTAGTGGATTCCATAATTTTGCAATACGTCTCCCTGACCTCACCTTCCTCGGATTGAATGAGTCGATTTTTTCAAGTCCCGGAATTATTATGAGTCCTTGCAGATGTTTATACAATTAAAAAGCGATAATTTCCTTAGGAACTGCTGATAAATTAAGTGATTTTCCCCCTCCCCTGTTAGTTGTAGGCATGGATTAATCATATAATTATAATTCCCCTTTAAAGCAAATAATTGAATTTCAGGGTTAAAGATAAAACAAAATGCAATGAAATTTATATAATGTCAGAGTCTACTGTACCAAGTGCCTGTTTTATGGTGTTTAGTTAAGCAATACTCTCTCTGCAATGTTTCCATATAGTGGTTCTTCAATGTGAAATTAGTGTGTAAAGCTGGAGTCCCCAGCGTGGTGCCCGTGGGCCCCCTAACACCCTCAGACACCCCCTCCCCTTGGTGGCCACCAAACCCCAGGTCCCTCCTGATTTTCTGATTTTTTAAAATAAGGCTTATTTGGCTTGGGGGTGGAATTGTTTAATGTTGGTGTTCATTTTGGCCAAGGTTGTTGCCTGCTTATATAGAAGTATATGTCAGTTTGCATTTCTTAGTGCAGAAAGTATTGACCTGATGTGTAGAGATCTTTCCTATTCTAATGAATTCAAAAAGGTTCTGGAAGCATCTCTGTGTGAAAGAAACAAGCATGATGTTTGGGTTCATGATGTTTGGGTTATTCCTTCAGAAAAGCTGAGCACAGCTGGTTTGAACTGGTTCTCTTCTCTCTTTCTTCCAAGGCCAGAAGGAGCCTGGGTTTCATTTTCTCTTTCTATCTCTCTTCCTTCTGGTGTGGTGTTCTGTACATAGTATGCTTAGTATTAAGGTTTAGACTTATTATAAGTTATTGCAAGTTTAAGTTAAGTCTGCTGCAATTGGAATTCTTACGGACAGTGCCAATCCTGAATGTACAGTGGTACCTCGGGTTACAGATGTTTCAGGTTACAGACTCCGCTAACCCAGAAATAGTACCTTGGGTTAAGAAGTTTGCTTCAGGATGAGAACAGAAATCGCGTAGCGGCTTCGCGGCAGCAGTGGGAGGCCCCATTAGCTAAAGTGGTGCTTCAGGTTAAGAACAGATTCAGGTTAAGTACGGACCTCCAGAATGAATTAAGTACTTAACCTGAGGTACCACTGTATAGAATTTGTGACCATTATGCTCATTTGCCTTCAGTAGCAGTAACGCTCTGCTAGATGAAATATATGTAATCGCCTCTGGTCTATTTTGGGGGGAATCCTGCAATGTGTTTAAGTTTTTACTCTGCTAACGATACATTGGAATCTACTCTGGATCAATATTGAGTAGAATTTAAATGACAGTATATACAATCATTCATGGCATGGAGATAGTCTGCCAGCTGCTTCATGTGTGAATTGCAAGTAAGGAGAGTGCTGTTGCACCCAGGTTCTCTTTGTGAACCTCCCATCTCATTGGCCACTGTCACAAGCTGGACTAGACCAGTCCTTGGCTTGATCCTTCAGGGCTCCTCTATAATCCTCTGGCCTCTGGCCTTTAACTATCTGTGGCCTTTTAGAAGGGGGCAGGATATTTTAAAAGGATTTCTCTTTCCTCTTGCTTTTATTGTAGTTATGGGAGGTTTATTGCCTGTTTGTTGGTATGGTATTAAGTTGCATGGCATTGCCCTGGGCAAGATAAAGCAACTAACAAATTCACTAAATAGTGATGATGATGATGGCATTTGCATGTCTGTCCATGCAATGTTGAATGTCACCTTTCAGCTGTTATTAATCTCCTTGAATCATAAATATACCACATACTTAAACACTTATAGGAACGAGGCACCCTGAAACACTCTCATATGTTTCACTTAAAAGTGGGAATAAAATACTTGGATGAATCACAACAGGATCAAAAACAAAAGGGGAAGTTTTAACAGAAGCTGGTAGGAGGAAATAACGGGGTGGGCTGCAATGCAAAGTCGACCATATTAATTGCTGGCTTTTATTGATCTGAATCCACTTAGTTTCAGGAAGGGAGAGAGAAAGAGGGAGTAATTTTCTTACATAACTTATCTGTAAGGTATGATCATGCATAAGCTGAAGATATTTCTCTACAAATGAAGCCAGCCTACTATATTGTGTATTCATTTGGGAGCATATGCATAGTCCTCTAAGCTATGAAAATGTGCTCTCGCTCACCCTTTTAATTCACCCACATCAAGCAATATGGTTGGCGGGCGTTTCTATATTTTCATATGAATCAAATTCAAGAAGCACTGGCTTTCTGCCACAAATATATAGCTTGACTCCACTGAAGACAAAAGAGTGTGATGAACAAAGCAATCCCTTTGGACCCTCATCACCTCTTTTGGCAATTATTTTCAAGACCCCACATTTCAAGAGAGAAAGCGTAAAATACTTTCCCAAATATATGTCCACTTGAGATTCATGGCTGGTGGCCAGTCTACAACATGGCATGGTTTACAGTGTGGTCTGTTTCATTTAACCAAGTTACAGGACTATGGCTATGGGTCAAGTGGAACTAGATTGTGTGCAAGAATGGTAGAGCATTGGCTTTGCATGAAGAAGTCCCCAGGTTCCAAACTTGCCAAATCCAGATAGGGTTGGGAGAGATCCCTGCATGAAACCCTGGAAATCCACAGCCAGGCAATGTAGACAAAACTGAGCAGTTTTGCTATGTTTCTAATTTGAAGGCATCAACATGAGCATGTTTCCCCAGGAATGTGTACAGTGGTACCTCGGGTTAAGTACTTAATTCGTTCTGGAGGTCCATACTTAACCTGAAACTGTTCTTAACCTGAAGCACCACCTTAGCTAATGGGGCCTCCTGCTGTCGCCGCTCTGCCACAGCACAATTTCTGTTCTCATCCTGAAGCAAAGTTCTTAACCCGAGGTACTATTTCTGGGTTAGCAGAGTTTGTAACCTAAAGCGTATGTAACCTGAAGCGTATGTAACCCAAGGTACCACTGTAATTGTACTAGTCATCCCCAGCCACTGAGTCAATGGGCCGCTAGTAATTTTGGATCAAGTGACGTTCCCTAGGTATACAGCCCTCCTAGGGAGAGCTGCAGCAATATTTTTACTGGTGGGTGCTACTCAGTTGTGATAGAAGAAAAACAGGCCAGGTTTGCATAGTGCAGAAGCCACAACTTCCATCAGCCACATTGAAAATGATGGGGGGTGGTTCTTCATCCCAGGAGTGGTCAAAACTACCCGACTTGAGTTTCTGTTTATCAGAAGCATCTCTTTTTTTGAGAAGATGCTGAAGGGAGAAGTAGAAATGACGGATGGGTCCTAATAATATCTAATGCTATTAGCAGAATGCTCTTCCTTAAGATTGCCGGAAGAAATATCAACAACCTCAGATATGCAGATGACACAACCTTGATGGCAGAAAGTGAGGAGGAATTATGGTCTGAAACTCAACATCAAAAAAACTAAGATCGTGGCCACTGGGCCCATCACCTCCTGGCAAATAGAAGGGGAAGAAATGGAGGCAGTGAGAGATTTTACTTTCTTGGGCTCCATGATCAATGCAGATGGTGACAGCAGTCATGAAATTAAAAGACGCCTGCTTCTTGGGAGAAAAGCAATGACAAACCTAGACAACATCTTAAAAAGCAGAGACATCACCTTGCCGAGAAAAGTCTGTATAGTTATAGCTATGGTTTTCCCAGTAGTGATGTATGGAAGTGAGAGCTGGACCATAAAGAAGGCTGATTGCCAAAGAATTGATGCTTTTGAATTATGGTGCTGGAGGAGACTCTTGAGAGTCCCATGGACTGCAAGAAGATCAAACGTATCCATTCTGAAGGAAATCAGCCCTGAGTGCTCACTGGAAGGACAGATCCTGAAGCTGCGGCTCCAATACTTTGGCCACATCATGAGAAGAGAAGACTCCCTGGAAAAGACCCTGATGCTGTGAAAGATTGAAGGCACAAGAAGAAGGGGACGACAGAGGACGAGATGGTTGGACAGTGTTCTCGAAGCTACAAACATGAGTTTGACCAAACTGCGGGAGTCAGTGGAAGACAGGCGTGCCTGGCGTGCTCTGATCCATGGGATCACAAAGAGTCAGACACGACTAAATGACTAAACAACAACTGCCTCCATAGCTGGAGTCAGTGTCACTACTGAATACCAGTAGCTAGAAAGCACAGGGTAGAGCTTGCTGGTTTCTCATTGAGGCATCTGGTTAGCCACTGTGAGAACAGGATACTGGACAAGATGGGCCATTGGCCTGATCCAGCAGGCTTCTCTTATGTTCTTACGAGTCTTCTGATGAGCTTCAAAGGACCACCATAGTTCTCCAGAACCTGCACAGAAACCACTTGTCTAACTCCTCAAAAAAAGCTTTATGATAATAAGCCCTGTGTGCTGGCATCTGAGGTAATTTTCCTCTGGTTCGCTTGAAAACATAAGTGCTGTGGGGCTGAGGGTTTTTTGTGTGTGTGTATGGGGAGTATGTGGGCATGTAATCGTTTGGATACTGCGGGGAGCAAGAGAGTACAGCCTCCTCCAGTCCTTTAACAGCAACCTTAGTCTTCACTGGCAAAGTGGAGACAGGAGAGAGTGGGCTTCACATTCCCCGTGCAACACAGCACTTGTTCTTGTCTCTTTGTGACGAGTCACCGAGTGCTGAATCGCACGATGAGAAGGCCTATGGTGCATTATATCTGAAATGCAAAGACAGACCATTTTCTTCCTCCAAAAGGTTGGTAATTATTACCTCATAAAAAAAGCAGGGATTTTTACCATCTCACCTATGGGTAGGAGCGGAGCTGGAGATAATCCACTGTCAGGGCATTTCTAATTTTAACTAGTGAGAGCTTTTCTCAGATAAGTGAAGAAAGGTAGTCTAACTGTGCATTGATACAACCCAGACAATGAGCCTCTGGACCTACTGTAAGTGCTGATAATACAGACCCAATGCCATTCAATGTCTAAGTCATTTCAAACAGCCATATTTAATGAGATTTGAGTCTATAGCGCCCTGAGCAGAACACTAATACAGCATGAGGCACTGAACTCCTTACTTGTGCATCCCATTCACATTATGCAAAATGAATTTGAGCATAGCTCCAGATGACAAGTTGGCACTTCTGTGATGGTTTTTCCACATCCAGGAAAAAAAACCCCACCAAAATACAGTGCTGAGACACAGCCAGCTTTTACTTCCTGTAGAAAGATAGGGTGTGTGCGCTCTCGCGCTCTCTCTCTCTCTCTCTCTCTCTCTCTCTCTCTCTCTCTTTCTCTCTCTCTCTCTGTGTGTGTGTGTATGTGTGTGTGTGTGTGTGTGTGTGTGTGTGTGTGCGTTGGGGGTTGATTTCTGATTGGCCGCTCAGTATCCCCCAGAGACACAGCTATTCACATATGTGGCTCAGGGTTGAAAAGCATGTGTGTGCAAAAACTGGGAAAGGGAAACATCTGATGTTGGGGTCCAAATAAAGTAGTTAGTGTTACTGGAGCCCATTGAGACTGGTAGGGCAGAAGGCAGGGAGACTAAGCAGCAGGTTGTGCTAGAGCCAGTGAGCGGCAGTGCCAACTGATTCTGGGTATGCCACCATCCTCCTCTCTTCTGAGTTCCACAAGGGCAACAATGAAACTCAGGAGGATGAAACTGACAGGCAGTATCTCAAACCTGGTTGTAAGAAGGCAGGCAGGCAGGCGAGGTGGGGACTGGCTAGTTTCCATTAAACTCTCCTTATATCCACAGGGATTTCATCCCAGAAATTGGCCATCACAACAGAAAAGGCCCAACGAAACTCAGGACTCAGCTAGACAGCTGCAAATCAATCAATCAATCAATCAATCAATCAATCAATCCCCGCCCATCTGGCTGGCTTTCCCCAGCCATTCTGGGTGGCTTCCAACAAAATATTTAAAATACAAAAAAACATCAGACATTAAAAACTTCCCTAAACAGGGCTGCCTTCAGATGTCTTCTAAAAGTCAGATAGTTGTTTATTTCCTTGACATCTGATGGGAGAGTATTCTACAGGGTGGGCGCCACTACCAAGAAGGCTCTCTGCCTGGTTCCCTGTAACTTGGCTTCTCGCATTTAGGGAGATGGACCTCATTGTTTTAAGTGTGTTTTAATGCAATATACAATGTGACACTAGATCGCGATGGTGAGCCTTATGGAAAATTCAATGCATTTTTTAAAACGCTTTTTTAAAAGCATTTTCACAACTTTGCAAAATATGTGTGTAGATTCCACCTAAGTCATGGTGCAGTCAGAAGAGCCCATCCATTACAGACAGCACAGCGGGGCTGCACCACTCACCTGACCTCTCTCTGGCTGTGTCACTGCTGCAGACCTGGTTGGGGAAGAACGAAGCAGCAATGAGGTTGGTGCGGTGCAAATGTGCTAGCAGGAACACGACTTTGGCTTCACTGGTAGGTTTGCACTGCACTGACTTCACCACCATCTAACCCTTTTTCTCCCTCACAGCACCAATTTAAGCCAGGCTTCGGGAAGGATGCAGGAGGCTCTGGCAGGGTCCTAAAGCCCTCACACCTACTTCCCCAGCCCAGTAGGATCCTGCCAGAGCCCTCACGCCTCCTTCCCAAAGCCGGACAAGCGCTTACTGGGCTTTGAGAAGGCGCCCTCCTTGGCTGTGTACCTGGTATGACTGCAGCACTCTCACTGCCCTAAATCTGCCTCTGAGTACTGTCTGAAGATTGCAGTGACCTGAGTATACTACAGTCGTACCTTGGCTTTCGAACAGAATGCGTTCTGGAAGTCTGTTCAGAAAGCAAGGCGTAGCTTCTGAGCGGCTGCAGGAGCATCCTGCAGCCGATTGGAAACCGTGGAAGCTGCGCCGGATGTTTGGCTTCCGAGGCAAAGTTCGCAAACTGGAACACCTACCTCAACAGTCTGAAGCATTACTGTTTCTGGATATCCTGCTTGCGGATTTCCCACTGGCAACTGATTGGCTGCTATGAGAACAGGATGCTGGACTAGATGAGCTATCGATCTGATTCAATAGGCTCTTCAAATGTTGTTATGAAGCCAGCAATAAACCTGTTGTGGTACTCCCTGGTCTCCTGACAGATCACAGCCACGTTTTGGGGTAAAGGTAAAGGACCCCTGACCATTAGGTCCAGTCGTGACCGACTCTGGGGTTGCGGCACTCATTTCGCTTTATTGGCCGAGGGAGCCGGTGTACAGCTTCCGGGTCATGTGGCCAGCATGACTAAGCTGCTTCTAGCGAACCAGAGCAGTGCACGGAATCGCTGTTCACCTTCCTGTCACAGCGGTACCTATTTATCTACTTGCACTTTGACGTGCTTTCAAACTGCTAGGTTGGCAGGAGCAGGGACCAAGCAACCGGAGCTCACCCCGTCGCGGGGATTCGAACTGCCGACCTTCTGTTCGGCAACTCCTAGACTCTGTGGTTTAACCCTCAGCGCCACCCGCATCCCGGCGTTTTGGGGACAGGGGCACAATTCTCAGTAGAGAGCAGGAAGCATTGTTTGATCACCATATGCAGAAGTGCATCTTGTGACAACATTGTATGAAATATACTTAAGTTTCCAGGCAACTCTTAGAGGTATCAGAACTGTCTTAGGCTAGAAAGAGATGTGGGAGGTGATCATTTTCTGAGTTTCCCCACTTCTGCGAGTGACAGCCAGTGGTGTGGAATGAGGGCAACACAGTGATGTTATGCCATGCATTCCATTTTGTTAGATCCTACCAGGGTTAGGGAGTGAGGGGAGCAGAGTGTTAAAAACATGGGACTTGTGCTTCCTCTGTAAGCTCTACATCCTTGGTAACATCTACCTCTGACCTCAGGCTCTGAATACCCCAGGTGCCAACTGTTCTTTTCATTTGCTAAACTGTGTTTTGGACTCTCCTGACAAGATAAGCACACTTTTTACAAACAAACAAAAAAACAAACCACACACACAAGCGATTGCAAGTATATTTCAGCTGAAGACCTTTAGCGGACTGATGGAAGACAAAATGCATTACAGCAGAGATTTTGCTGCTCCTTTTGGTGCAGAAGGAACACCCTGAGAGCTAGAAATTGCCATTAACTGGTTTCAGATGTGGGAGCTGCAGCATATGAGACATTGAACACTTGGGAAAGCTTAAAGGCCTTTTGGAGAAAGTCTATAAATCCCAAAGCGGCTGCCTTTTATCAGCTTTTGAATTTGCCATGGTGTATATGTGTGTGTGTGATATTATTTATTTATTCATGGTAATTAATTAAGGCAAAGATAGTTATTTGTTATTGCAATCTTCTTATTTTTCTTAGAGAGCTATGCTGTTAATTCATTATAAGAGGAAATGGTCAAGTACTGTAAAGCCCTCCTTGCAATAACGCAGAAATAAAAGGTTTAAAGCAAGCATAGGTAACTGAACATATGTCTGGGTAGGTTTGCCGAAAGGAGAATAAAAACAAGTAGCAGGCATCTGAAACAGTTAAGGCTTCTGACCAAATTTCAATAGGCAGGGAGTTCCAAAGTACTCGCCAACCTCCCACCAAGCCCTCTCTGCAGAGCCCTGAACATTCACTTCCCTTTCTCTGCAGTTACCCGTATTTTTCGCTCTATAAGACGCACCAGACCATAAGACGCACCTAGTTTTTGGAGGAGGAAAACAAGAAAAAAAAATTCTGAATCTCAGAAGCCAGAACAACAAGAGGGATCGCTGCGCAGCGAAAGCAGCGATCCCTCTAGCTGTTCTGGCTTCTGGGATAGCTGCGCAGCCTGCATTCGCTCCATAGGATGCACACACATTTCCCCTTACTTTTTAGGAGGGAAAAAGTGAGTCTTATAGAGCAAAAAATACGGTACTTTTTGTGAATGGTGGCTGGAGCAAAAGGGGGTGAGGAAAGGGGGTGGGAATTGACGGAAAGAAAAGAGGAGGGCAACTTGTGTCTTCCTTTCCTCCTTCCTTCTCAGTCACCCTGATGTGTCAGGGCTCAGGGCATCATGGGAGATGTAGTTCACTCACAATGTCTCAGTTCTCTTGTGATCCATCTTATTTTCCAGGCTGAAGAATGTGAATTTCAGCAGCACACAGAATGTGATCATGTTTGCACATGAAAAAGCTGAGGAAGGTGGCAGCGTTTTTTCCCCGATGCCTGGATGCAGTGAAATAATTTTGAAATCAATAACGCTCACACAATTCAGAGTGCCACTTGATTTGGATGTAAAGATGGAGACACTCTTGTAACTGAGCTTCCATCCCACTGTGCTTGCAACCTTATATAATCTTCCTTTCCCTTTCAATATTTCACATATGTCCCTCAGTTTCCATTTATGCATATGGAAGTGTAATTGAGACGGCATGGAAACTTGCCTTGACTTACCTGATTATTATTATTTATTCGGAAGGAAAACCTGCTGAAGCAGTGAGGGCTCTTCTTCAAAAATAGGCATGGCCAAACTTGGCCCTCCAGCCGTTTTGGGACTAAAACTCCCATCATCCCTAGCTAACAGGTCCAGTGGTCATGGATGATGGGAATTGTTGTCCCAAAACAGCTGGAGGGCCAAGTTTGGCCATGCCTGTTAAGGTAATGTTGGCTGGTGACAGACATGGGGAACCTCTGACTCTCTGCTTGTTCTTGGGGTGCAGCTTTCATTCAGCCCCTGCCATTGGGCTATGGTCAGAGAAGATGAGCCCAACCACTTCTGCAATGAAAAGTATGTTTAATTGCGAGGATTTACACTGAGGTGTTTTAATGGGGATTTTAATGTGCAAGTTGCTCCACAGAAATGTGGAGAGTGGAATTTTAGATAGGGGGAAAACGAGAAACTGGGAGAACCGAAACCGACAGCTCCTTCAGTCCCATAGAAGTTTCTTTTAAAATGGCTGCAGCTGCCTTATCTTACACACACACACACACACAGAGAGAGAGAGAGAGAGAGAGAGAGAGAAACAGTGCCTTGAATTAAAGGGAATTTCTTGCCCAAATCCTTCTCAAGAGGCGATTAAGTTAGGGGCCTTTATTTATTTATTTCCTTATTCCTGGAGATCATCCACGCTGCAGTGCTTTAAGACTTCTGCTGCCCGCAGATTTATTTTTCTCAAAAAGAAAGAAATATGTATATATCTGCAGCATATTATAGATGCGTGTATGTCTGTATAAATGACTACAATGAGCCGATTTGCTTGACTTTATGAACCAGATGCCAGACCACATCTGAAGAACTGCTGAGCTAGCAATGTGTCACAGACCCCCTCCCTTTCAGTCCCTCTTCCTTGCCCGCTTGCGCGCACGCACACACACCAGCCCGCCCCATTCATTCTGCTTTGCTTCTAATTTTGATTCCTCTGGCCTTTGTGAAACCTTTGTTGAAGGGCAAGATAGACGCATGTTTGCAGCAATTTGAGATTGCTAAGGTATGTTGGTATGATGGTCATTCCATCCTGTTTGAGGGAGTGCTGCACCCAAACTCTGGATCTCAGTAATATATCTAATTTTCACCATTCTCCACAAGGCACCTTGAAATATCTCTCCCATCTGCACAACAAGCCTGTGGAGCAGCGAACTGTTAAGTTTTGTTTTGTTTATGTGATTGGGAACAGAGGCCGAGGTTGCCCAATACCAATGATTGCCCAAGGCTATGCAAAGAGATCAGCAAGACTGTGAACTCAGGATTAATTTAATCATGTCCTAGACAACATTAGTGTCCATGACAAGGTATCTCTTAAGTGGGTGGCTGTTGCTTTGGTGATATAGTGGTTGGAGGGGTTGATGTTGTTTTGGCTGTAGGGGAGTGGTCAGTAGGGCTGGGCAAGGCAATGGTGCTTACCTGACCTCCCACCCCCAGCTTCACTGAGACTTACTAAGGAGAGGGGCAAGGCAAGAGCAAGTTCATGGTGCAAACGCTCCTGTGGGAAAACAATATTAGCTCCGCTGGTGCATTTGCACTGCGCTGGCCTCTCCACTGCCTCGCCCTCTGCAGTGAGCTGCAGTGATGCCAGTGATGAGAGATCAGGTAAATGTTGCTTCCCGACCCCACCAATCACTGCCATGCATTCAGTGCCACGGGTCCATTCTGCAGAACTGCCTCCCGACCCTCTTTGCTAAACTTCAGGTGCAGGACCAAGACTTTCTATTCCCAGCAAGGCATTTGAAGGTAGTGTTTGATGTTGCCTTGTTTTATTGTCCCATTTTCTGCAGATTGTTTTTATGTACATCGCATAGACAAGTGAGTAATTAAGCAGTACAGTGGAATTAAGCAGTACTCGGGTTGCGAAGGTGATCTGTGCGACATGCACGTTCGCAACCTGCAGATTTGGCAACCCACGTCTGTGCATCTGCGCACACACAGGTTGTGATTCAGTGCTTCTGCGCATGCGCAAAGCACGATTTAGTGCTTCTGCGCATGCTTGACCTCTGAAACCCAGAAGTATCCCGCTCCGGTACTTCCGCGTTTCGTCGGTCCGTAACCCAAAAAAACGCAACCTGAAGCGGCTGTAACCCGAGGTACGACTGTATCTAAATTATAATAATAATAATAAAGGTGGTGGGGGAACCTTTTTCAGCCAAAGTTGACCTTACTTCCTGGGGAACTTTCAGGGGTCTCATGTCAGTGGTCGGTCACATTCACACCATGTATTTAAAGCACTATGATATCACTCTGAGCAGTCACAACTTCCCCCAAAATATCCTGGGAACCATAGTGTTGAGGGTTGTTAGGAGTTCCTTATTCTCCTTCCAGAGCCATCTCTTTTGCAGCGTGGTTTAACAATTAATCCCTTGACTCACGGAACTCTATATTCTGTAGCTCTGTGAATTCTCCCAGAACTCTTTGGGGGAAGCCGGGGCTGCTCAAAGTGGCATAATAGTGCTTTAAACATTGGGTGTGAATGTGGCCATAGTGGAAATAGAAGCTGGGGGTGGGGGAGGGGATGACAACAACGTATGTGACTCTTAGTTTTGTATCGTGAGCTACATTCCAGCTATATGAAAGTCCGAGATTATTATTTTTGTTAAAGCATTTATTAATTTAAAAAAAAAAACCCCATCCAACTAACATATCAAATCATACTCCAATAAAAATAAAAAAATAAAAAAAAAGATCAAATTGTGTTCCAAATTGTAATTTTGATTTTATGGCTTCCCACAGTCTGAACCTCGAAGCATATCCAAATCTCAGTCCTGCCTCTCATCAATATATCCATATTTCCATATCTTGATTTTATCTCTCCAAAAAAGTATGAGATTTTATACCCATCCATCCTTAGAATCATAGAATCATAGAGTTGGAAGAGACCACAAGGGCCATCGAGTACTTCCCTTGATCTAGATGCTATACTCCTATTGATGAGGCCCAGAATTGCATTGGCTTTTTTAGCTGCCGCGTCACACTGTTGGCTCATGTCAAGTTTGTGGTCAACCAAGACTCCTAGATCCTTTTCACATGTACTGCTCTCAAGCCAGGTGTCACCCATCTTGTATTTGTGCCTCTCATTTCTTTTGCCCAAGTGCAATACTTTACATTTCTCCCTGTTAAAATTCATCTTGTTTGTTTTTGCCCAGATCTCTAATCTGTCAAGGTCGTTTTGAAGTGTGAGCCTGTCCTCTGGGGGGTTAGCCACCCCTCCCAGTTTGGTGTCATCTGCAAATTTGATCAGGATGCCCTTGAGTCCATCATCCAAGTCGTTGATAAAGATGTTGAATAAGACCGGGCCCAAGACAGAACCCTGTGGCACCCCACTAGTCACTCTTCTCCAGGATGAAGAGGAACCATTGATGAGCACCCTTTGGGTTCGGTCAGTCAGCCAGTTACAAATCCACTGAGTGGTAGCATAGTCAAGACCGCATTTTACCAGCTTCTTTACAAGAATATCATGGGGCACCTTGTCAAATGCCTTGCTGAAATCAAGGTAGGCTACATCCACTGCGTTCCCTTCATCTACCAGGCTTGTAATTCTGTCAAAAAATGAGATCAGGTTAGTCTGACATGACTTATTTTTCAGAAATCCATGCTGACTATTGGTGATCACAGCATTCCTTTCTAGGTGTTTGCTTAATGATCTGCTCCAGAATCTTCCCTGGTATTGATGTCAGACTGACTGGGCGGTAATTATTTGGGTCCTCTCTTTTCCCCTTTTTGAAAATAGGGACAACATTTGCCCTCCTCCAGTCTGCCGGGACTTTGCCTGTTCTCCAGGAATTCTCAAAGATGACTGCCAGTGGTTCTGAGATCACATCTGCCAGTTCTTTTAATACTCTTGGATGCAGTTCATCTGGCCCTGGAGACTTGAATACATCTAGACTAGCCAAGTATTCTTGTACTATCTCCTTAGTTATTCTGGGCTGTGTTTCCTCTGCTGAATCATTTGCTCCAAATTCTTCAGGTTGGGCATTGTTTTCTTTATCGGAGAAGACTGAGGCAAAGAAGGCATTGAGGAGTTCAGCCCTTTCTGTGTCCCCTGTTTGCATTTCACCATCCTCTCCTCTGAGTGACCCCACTGTTTCTTTGCTCTTCCTTTTGCTACGAATATACCCATAAAAGCCTTTTTTGTTGCTTTTAACCTCTCTAGCAAGCCTGAGTTCATTCTGTGCTTTAGCTTTTCTGACTTTGTGTCTACACGTGCTGGCTATTTGTTTGAATTCCTCTTTGGTGGTTTCCCCCCTTTTTTAATCTTAACTCAGTTAAAAGTTCTTTAGATAGCCACCCTGGCTTCTTTAGGCACCTTCCATGTTTCCGTCTCAATGGTATTGCCTGAAGTTGTGCTTTTACTATCTCCCTCTTAACAAACTCCCAGCCATCATGAACTCCCTTTCCTTTTAGTATTACTGTCCATGGGATCTCACCCAGCACTTCCCTAAGTTTTATGAAGTCGGCTTTCTTAAAGTCAAGAAATTGAGTCCTAGTATGCTTGGCTGCTCCTTTCCGCTGTATAGTAAACTTCAGAAGAGCATGATCACTCGCGCCTAATGATCCTTCCACTTCTACCCCACTAACCAGGTCATCAACATTGGTTAGGACCAGATCTAAAATGGCTGTTCCTCTTGTTGCTTCTCCCACTTTCTGGACAATGAAGTTGTCTGCAAGGCCAGTGAGGAATCTGTTTGACCTTATGCTCTTGGCTGAGTTTGACATCCAACAAATATTCGGGTAATTGAAGTCCCCCATTACTACTATCTCCCTTCCTTTTGCATGCTTGGCCATCTGTTCCAGGAAGGCATCATCTATGTCCTCCGTTTGGCTTGGGGATCTATAGTAAACTCCCACAATGAGGTCACTGTTATCCTTGACTCCTCATCCAGGCAAGCAAGAGGCATAATCACAGCTGGAGGACACATTCCAGCCAGGTGAAAGCCTTCAAGGAATCATAGAATTGTAGAGTTGGAAGGGACCATGAGGGTCATCTAGTCCAGCCCCCTCCAATGCAGGAATCTTTGGCTTAGTGTGGGGCTGGGACCCATGACCCTGAGATTAAGAGTCTCATACTCTACTAGTTGAGCAATCCCAGAGAGCCTGTGAGGTGAAGTGAAGGATGCGGCCTAGGGAGAATCCGGAGGGCCAGGCAAGGATCCCTGAGGGGCCACATTCAGCCCTTGGGATTGAGGTTCCCATGCCTTGCTGTGGTGTTTAAAAGTTACACTTAAACATGTAACTAAGCCATCATCTGACAGTGCTGTTCTTCCTATTTTATTTTATTTTATTTTATTTTATTTTATTTATTTTCTGAAATCAAATTGGCTCTGAGTAATTCTGGGTGTGTGAATGATTTTCTTTTGTTGACGCTCTCTCAATAGTTGTGGTCATCCTTAAACAAATGAAAACAAAACCCTATTTTCTTTTGCACTGCTTGTGAACAATGGCAACCCATCACACATTTTCTACACATTTCTCAGGCAGACAGTTGCAAATTATGGCTTGTTTGCATGTTACCATGTCTCAGTTCATAAGAATTACTAATAACAAGGGCCAGATGTTCTCAAACTCCACATGTTTACTGTTACACATTTGAGAAGGACCACTGAAATCAATAAGCCTTCTCATGTTATTTTAATTACCATATATTTTTAAAAGAAATTAAATCTATAATTGCCTAACTAAACTCATCCCAAAAGCTCAGAGCAACTGAAAGAGAGTTAAAAATAGTTCTTTTATTAATTAGATTGAGAATCAGATGGCTGACATAAGGGTAAGTATGTTGGATTTGGGTTTGCAGCCGTTTGTGGAAGGGAGGGGTGATAGCAGGACTGAGTATACACAACGTTTTATTCTAGAATGAATGGAGATGGAGTACTTTTTCTTTCTATGCACACAGAACTGAGACCTACTGCATTTTTTTTAACCCTGAGAAGTGGTTCTTGAGAAACTGGTTCTGTTCCATTAACAAAAGCTAATTGCAGATTGATTCTGCATTACTCTGCAGTGTGTTGATATGAAAACACATGAAGGTGGTTCCAGCAAGTGTGTGTGTATCCACACCTGCCCAGTGATGTTGTTGGTGGGTGTATAGCAAGATCACATGACCGCCACCCTCCCATGAGAAAAAATGGGATGCCCCAGTTTTTCCAGGACACTTGTGAGTTACTCAGTACTCCTCTTTGTACACCTTCTCTGTATATGCATGCTTCTGTTTGCCCCATGATTCACTTGTGAAAATGGCTGGAAAGATCTGTAGGCTAGTATACCACCTCAAATTTCACCATTTTACTCTTGCCATTATCTGGATTACTGGGGTTGCAAATGGACACCGCCCCCCCCCCCCGAAACAAGAAATACAGAAATGAGTGTGAAACTTCCATTGTATTCCACTAGATTTACAAAAGTAGTTTTTACATCATTACATGTGAAAACTAAACTGTGTTGTGAAAATTAACAGTTAGGGAAATGTCAGGGAAACAAAAGAAACTGCTGTGTGAATGCAGCCTTAGTCTACAGAGAAATCCTACACATGTTTATTGATAAGCATGCCCATTTGTAAGTATGTTTCGGATTGCAGCCCAAGGCCTTTTTTCATTACTCTGGCAGGCACTGGGCCTGATAGGTTGATAAGTTTGTTGGCAGACTGATCCTTGTTTCATACACTCCTCCTGTCTCTTGTTTTTACGGATTTATTGCATTGCTAATGTTTTGCGAATGTTTCCCTTTTTTAAAAAAAAGTTAGCTGCTCTGAGCATTGTGATTGACTACTATAGAAGAGCGGGAAGATAAATCTGCTGACATACATACATACATACATACATAAACATTGTGAGAGTTCAAGAGTCACACCTTGCTCATCACAATAAGAGAGATCATGGATCTTCATGTTACACTCGAAGCGCAAGAAAGAGCCACACCTGTGTTGACAGACTTTTTTTAATGCTGTTTCACTTCTTTGCCTCTCAAAAAGAAGTAGTATAAAATGTGCATTTTATAAAGGGAAATGCTCTGACAAGGAGACAGAAGGTATACAGTGGTACCTTGGTGTAAGTACAGCCCTGTTTACAAACTATTCAGTTTACGAAGTCCACAAAACCGGAAGTAGTGTCCCGGTTTGTAAACTTTACTTCAGTCTGCAAATGGAAGCCGAACGGTGGAAGGGCACCAGTGGTGGAAGGCCTCATTAGGGAAAGCACGCCTCGGTTTAAGAACAGTTTCGGTTTAAGAACGGACTTCCGGAACGGATTAAGTTCATAAACCGAGGTACCACTGTATATCTACAAATGTGTACTTTTGGGGAAAAGGTCATACAATGTCAATGTTTTGTTTTAGTTGTTTTAATTGTGGAAGGAATTGACAAAACTGATACGCAATGGAAAGGTATCAATCCATCCATCCATTCATGTACTCCTAGTGAGCAGGATAATATGAGAGATTGCCTTTTGGTTAAAAAATAAAAGGTAAACGACCCTGACAGTTAAGTCCAGTTAAGTTGCAGTGCTCATCTTGCTTTACTGGCTGAGGGGGCCGACGTTTGTCTGCAGACAATTTTTCTAGGTCATGTGGCCAGCATGACTAAGCTGCTTCTGGCGAAACTAGAGCAGCTTATGGAAACGTTTACCTTCCCGCCGGAGTGGTACCTATGGGCCCAAATCATTGAAGGCTGATAGCAGGGATGGGGAACCTCCATTTCTCTCTGCCTGGCTCTTGGGACTCTACCTAGGCCACACTCCCCACTTGGACCACACTCCCCCCCCACACCATATCCCCCTTGGTGCTTCTCCACGTTCTCCTTAGGTGCTGCCTGAGATGTGTCCTTGAGATATGACAATGCCTCTGTCACGGTCCGGTTCACGGGTGATTGAAGTCACAGCAGGGGACGTCAGGACCGGGGGCAAGATGGCGGGGTGGGAGCAGGAACAGGGGGTCCAGAAGCCAGGAGTCAGGAAGCCAAAAGTCCGAGGGTCAGAGAGCCAGGAGTCAAGAAGCCAAGGGTCCGAGGGTCAGGCAGCAAGGAGTCATGAAGTCAAGGGTCCGAGGATCAAGAAGCAAGGAGTGAAGGAACCAAACGCAGCAAGGCAGGGAACATGTTGCTGTGGCAAAGAGCCGAAGGGAAATGCTGACCTCATATCCCTTCCCAGCTCTTGCCACCAGGTGCTGTGAGCTACCAATCAGCCTCACCTGTGAGGCCACGCCTTGCCTCTTCAGAACAAATTTAGGAAGGCCCCAGTCTTGCAAAGTCCTATTGTTCATAGGACCTGGCTCCTGCACGCACACCTGACAGCCTCTTGCTTGCCTGGATGGAGGATGGGGAGTATTGTGTGTTGGTGTAAAAACCTCTGACCATTGCATGACTGGAATGTATCCAATCTTTTCTTCCACTCACTTTTGTCTCTTGCCTCATCCACCACTGGCACGATATGGCCTTCAGCTGAAATGGGTTTTTCCCCAAGCCTGCTTTCAGGGTAACGAGCAACACCTTGAATTGTTTTGAGGATGGAACTGGAAGTCAATTCAGCTTTTGTAAAATACGTGCCATGTGATCCCAAAAGGTGCGCACCTGTCAAGATTCTTGCTCTCCCATTATCCCCAAGGCAGAGAGTTGCCACATTGGAGATTGCACAAAAAGCACAAGAAAGAGGGGGCACAATCACACTTGTGCATTTTCACATGGTGGAAACTGGAATGTCCATGAAGCCCTCATTGGCTGACAGGAACTGAACATCCCTTGAGTCAGGATAGTAGCACCTCCTCTTCACTTTGGTTTGATGCACCAAAGCGAAACCTCAGCCCAATAAATTGATGCATTCCAGCATCCTCT
Organism: Podarcis pityusensis; assembly: GCF_964106645.2. Classification (NCBI taxonomy): domain Eukaryota; kingdom Metazoa; phylum Chordata; class Lepidosauria; order Squamata; family Lacertidae; genus Podarcis; species Podarcis pityusensis. The sequence continues at coordinate 19,096,578 of NC_138028.1, read as the reverse complement.
GTTGATGTTCCCCTCTCCATCGCATTTCCTAGCTTCTCTTTTTCTCCTTCAGAAGGCAGTACTGTTGCATCATTACCACAACATCTGGCCCATCAAAATGATTCCAGAAACAGGCAAAACTGGAATGATTTTGAAAGTTGTATTTAGTTATATATATACACACACACACACACACACACACGTAGCATACTCAGTTTTACTGGCATTGTTTCATTGTTATGACCACTAAATGCTTGGAGGCTGCTCTCTCCACAGACTTGATTTTATTTCCCAGGCTCATGTAACCCACACATGCTATATTAATTCAACTAGCCATTTTCTGCAAGCTCATTTTACTACTTCTTATTTTTGCCCTGCCCTCTGAAGCCTTAAGATAACTTTGTAGGTGGCCAATGACAACTCTGGGTCAGGGCCTCAGAGTCATGATCCAGTAGCCATGGGGTTGGGATCCTTAGTCCTGGAGGCTGAATCTATGATGCCTCTAAGCCTCTCTATGATGCCCTCAGGACATTTGTGCCCCAAATCTAAGGTTTCCCAGCTGACCAATCAATACGTTTTCAGGGCTTCTGGCTCCAGACATCTCCCTGGTATCTGCTTCAAACTTAATCAGGGTGCAGTATGGACTCTATAGTTGGAGAATATAGGCTCAAAGTCAATGTAAAGAAACTGAAGGTACATTCTTTCACCTTTGGTGGACGTGCCCAAGGATTAAGGCTTTCTGGGAAATGATATATAATGAACTGAAAAAGGTATTTAAATATACCTTCTTGAAGAAACCAGAGGCCTTTCTCCTGGGCATAGTCGGCCAATTGGTGCCAAAGAAGGATAGAACCTTTTTTATGTATGCCACAACAGCAGCAAGAATACTCATTGCAAAGTATTGGAAGACACAAGATCTACCCACTCTGGAAGAATGGCAGATGAAGCTGATGGACTATATGGAACTGGCAGAAATGACTGGCAGAATCCGAGACCAGGGAGAAGAGTCGGTGGAAGAAGATTGGAAGAAATTCAAAGACTATCTACAGAATTATTGTAAAATTAATGAATGTTAGAATGATGTTGGATAGAAATTAAGTGGTTTCCAGCTGTAATGCTTTAAGGGATTATGAAAAATGGGTTGTTAATAGGTAAAAATTTAACGTTACTATTTTAAGACTAAAGATTAGGATAAATAAAGAGGGTAAGGATTTGCTGAACCAACAAATTAAACTGGAATACAAAAAAGGGAGGTATGAGGAGGTCCGGGAAACAAGTTAAAGGAAAACAAGCAATGGAAAATCTGTGTGTTTTTAACTATTTTTATTTTGTATTTTTGTTATTTTTTTCATTTTTATTGTAATACTTTAAAAAAGCTTAATAAATATCTTATAAAAAAAAATATAGGCTCAAAGTCCACATATGGGCATGCTTGACTTTGTTTCTCCTTGCTAAAGAAAGATAGCTGGAGACTTATGGAGAGGATCCGTGGTGGTCAGAACATTCCATATAGATTATGTTCCTAGGCTTCGAGAACCCTGTAATTGAGAATAAACAGAAAGAAAAATTGTCAAGGACAGGACAGGAATGGGGCATATGTTAAATGGATGCATTTTTAAGAAACAAAAAACACATACACAACCTTTTTACTTTTTTTCTTGTAATCTGCTCAGAAAAACATGGGGGGGTCACACAAACACATGTTTGAAACTATATATAATCACTTAAAGTTTAGTTACTGAAGAGAACATGATTCTGTATGCTCACCCAAGTCTGACTGAAGATTGCTACAACTTTTTCTTTCTTAAGTTTATAACCCTCTGTTGCACCAAGGAGAAAATGGAAATACCTTAGGTAGTTTGAAAAATACCCAGTTCAGATGATACTAGTCTGGCTCATGGAACTGAGGCAGCAACCAGCCCCCAACTCCTCTGATTCCACAACGACCACACATCCAATGACCATTTATGCATTAATTTTGCATTGAACTAAGTGCCACATCTGATAGCCATTCTCTGTTCTTTGTATATTCTGGTTATTTCCATCATGCCCTGTTTGTGACTCAAGGTCCCATAATCACAGCTTTGCTTTTCATCTGAATCAGGAAGATATTTCTTATGTTCTTCTCTCACGGTCCTTGATGAGGAACCTGTGGTCCTCCAAGAGTTCTTGAACTACAACTCCCATGATCCTTGACCATAGGCAGTGTTGCCTGGGGCTGATGGGAGTTGTAGTCCAATATTGATTCAGAGAGCCACAGGTTCCACATCCTTGCCATAGTGGAAGAGTTTCCAGTTCAGTCGAATTAGCACCAGAAGCTTCAAGGTCAAGTACGGCCTTTTCAGCCACCCAAAATTGCTGGTATGGGGGACAGAAGAAGACCCCCAAAAGGACATCAAATCCTCTAGTGTTTACAACACTTAGAAGAAATATCTTGGTTCTAGGTGATTAACTACATTCATGTGTCCTTCAGCAGAGATGACTGGGGGGAATGAGGCATATCTGAGAGTCTACTGGCCTGGGAGCTGAATCAACATTAAATGTCAAGGCATGGTAGACCTATTACTGAATTTGGGCTAAAGGGAAATTTCAGGGGAATTTGGAAGTTCTTATTTGGAGAAGGGACCTGAAGAACTGCAAAGGAAAAACCAAGAATGTTTAAATCCCCCCCCTCCAGGGGTTTCACGTTCTCTACACTGGCATCCACACAGTTTTGTGTGCATCAGTTATTATTAAGCACTTTATTGTAAGAGATTCTCTTGCACATCTAAAACTAAAGAGATCTAGTTTTACAGCTGATTCAGAAATTCCCACACAAGCTGTGAAGTGATGCATTTTAAATTCCCGACTTGCAACAATCTGTAGTTAGAATCCAGATGATCTCTCAGAAGTTCTAGGGTCTATAGTTGTGGTTATTCCAGCCCTATATCATTTCCTCCGAGCTGCTCCCATTGTCAAAATTGTTAATAAATATAACTTCCACTTCAAAGGATCGACTCATAGGCCATTTAGCAAGTTGACTGTCTTAACAGTCTCCATTTTCTAGATTCATGTTTGAACCACATGCTGATGGGGCTCTTAAGCCCTCCACCATATTTCTCCTGTTGTAATTAGATGGCTTTAAGGACTTCAGTGAACAAAGGTTTGCTTGATAGAGAACTGAAATATAAAAATTCACCCTTTTAAAATTCTTATAGCCTTAAAAAAAATGTATAGCCGTGCATTGTAGGACTACATATAGCTCATATGAAAACTAATTATCTACAATGCTACAAGGGTAAAATAATATTGTTTTAACATTTGTACTCTGAGGCTGCCCATGCCTTTCAATGTAAAGATGATTTCTTGGAAAAGTGATTAGAATATTAAATCTCAATAAAAGGAGGCATTAGCTGATGATCTCGTCATTATGTTGAGTACCCATCGATTCACCCCAGCACTCCTAGTGATTTCACAAAGGCTATTATCTCATGGCTATATCCCTATCTTTAGAGCTTATTACGTTAAATAAAAGATGTTAATAGTTTCTGAGAATCCCACGAGGCACAGAGAATTTGTAAGTCAAAGAAGAGTCGCCTCCGAATTTCAAAGCTTCCATTAAACTTTCTGACAAATGCTTGAAACTCTCAGTGGATTAGTACTAAATCAAAGTAAATTTTAGGCTCACTTTGTATGGTGATAACCAGGTGGGCATGTTTTATTATGACTATTTATTAAATTAGAGATTTCTTATGGCCGCACATCAGGCCTGAATGTACGGGTGATGGCTTTCATTCCGAAACTAAACAGTGGCAAAGAGCCACTAAGTTGATGGACACTTTTGAAACAGAAGGACGGGGAGTTAGACAGATGCTATCATTAGGCCTGTCCAAAACATTCACACTGTCTGTACTATAAGAAAGTGATTACCTCCTGGTACTCACTTTCATGGCAAATCCGATGCAACAAGAATGCGAAACTTGTGACCCTCCAGATATCATTGGACTACAACTCCTATCATCCCTGACCGTTGGCCATGCTGGTTGGGGTTGGTGTGAGTTGTAGTCTAACAACACCTAGAGCTCTGTCCTGCCTGTAAACCATCATTTTATGCTCATTTAATGAACCTTGCATCCCAGTATACATGCATGCACTGGACCCCCAATGCATCATTCTTCTTTTCTTCCTTTCCATTTCCTTGGAAAGAATCATCAGAAGCCTGGAAGCTTGTAGAATGGCAAGAAAGCGACAGCTTCATGGTTGTTTGCTGTGCCAATTACTGTATTTTTTCGTGTATAAGACTAAGGTTTTTTTTAACCAAAAAATTAGGTTTAAAATTGGGGCTCGTCTTATAAACCAGTAGTGCTGAGGGGTGTTTTCTTAATTTGGAGTCCCCCAAAATAGGGGGCGTCTTATACATGGGAGTGCCTTATACACAGAAAAATATGGTACGTCATGGAAGGTAAGAGATAAACCTCCTCTCCTATGACAATACTTTCCCAGCCTTCAAACAGGACTCAGACATAGATGGAGAGGAGCCAACTGGTTTGCAAAAGTGATGGAAACACTGGGCTACGTCCTCAAGGGCAAGAAAGAACCAGATAGCCAGGAAATTTTGGAACCCAGGACCCCTCAACTGGGACATCCAGAGGAACCAGGACTATCCTTTCTACAGAGTTCACATTAAACATACCCTGCGTACCAATATGGGCAGCACACCAGGTGGGGGTTGATAGGCAACAAGGTGCTCACTTCAAGACCCAAGGGCCAGCACCCACTGAGAGCTTTCCACTCCTCAGCGAAGGGTGTAGAACCTGAGAAGGATAATCAGGACCAAGAGAAACAAAAGAGCAGAGTTGGAGTTGAGACACCATCGCAACAGGTGGTCATCTCCTTGTGACCACTCCAGGGTCCCATGCTTTCTGAACATCCTTGCACCTCAACTATATGACTGGATATACAGGATATACAGAAGCCATCTCAGGATTCTGGACTGTTTGACTTTTCCTTAGGATGTCCCTATTTTCATTGGAGAAATGTTGGAGGGTCTGGTAGGACATCCCTATTTTGATCAGAGAAATGTTGGAGGGTATGGAGTTGTGTGGCCCCTGAGCCTAGGAGATAACTAACTATATGACCTTTGGAAGACATCTGAAGGCAGCCCTGTATAGGGAAGGTTTTTCAATGTTTAATGTTTTAATGTGTGTGTGCATGTCTCTGTGTTGGAAGCTGCCCAGAGTAGCTGGGGCAACCCAGTCAGGTGGGCAGGGTATAAATAATAAAATTGTTGTTTTTATTATCATATTATTTAATGGGACGTCCTTATTTTCACCAGAGAAGTATTGGAGAGTATATATGAGGCAACACCTCTAATGGAGTATGTTCAACTCTGGAAGCAGGGCAGCCATGAAGGTTGCAAAGCTCTCTTGGCGGGGGTGGGGGTGGGAATGATGCAAAGAAAAACCACACCTCTCCTGACGATAAGGTGAGCTCAACCTTGAAGCCACTAGCATGACTTGTGGGCCAGATAGAGAAGCCTGAGGTTCCTGGCACTTACTAAAAGGCATTAGAGCAGATAACTGTTTGTGGCTTAGAGGCAATGACTTGTCAGTGATAAGCTTCAGTCTGAACTGCTAGTGCAAACCACTCTCCACTACTCCAGTGAATAAGCTTGTGCTAGAATGGAATTCCTGGGTGAGACGGTCATCCAGCTTACTCAATTCAAGCCCTTAACTCAAGTTCCTGTTGGGACTTCACAGCGCAGTTGCTTTCTTTCATGCTAGATTTGTCTGAGTGACCTTATTATGAAAAGGGGATTTTATATCTCAGCGCCTATTACAGATTTTTCTTTTTTTATTTGTCACAATGAAAACATTTCATTAAGGAGGGTTATTGAATGGCTGAACATGAATCTTGAGATTGAATAAAATTCATTTATCCAATCAGCTTGAGACGAAACTAAGAATGCATGGAGAGTGGCAGGAGCGATAAAATGCTTGGTGTACCGCTTGGAGCTGGGTGGTGAAATGGGATGCAGGGGAGGGCCATAGCTCAGTGCTAGAGCATCTGCTTTGCATGCAGAAGGTCTCAAGTTCAATCCCCAGCAACTCCAGGAAGGGCTAGAGTAGGCTTCTGCCTGAAACCTTGAAGTGCTTGCTGCTAATGTCAGTAATACCGGGGTTGTTGTTGTTGTTTAGTCATTTAGTCATGTCCAACTCTTCGTGACCCCATGGACCAGAGCACGCCAGGCACTCCTGTCTTCCACTGCCTCCACAGTTTGGTCAAACTCATGCTGGTAGCTTCGAGAACACTGTCCAGCCATCTCGTCCTCTGTCGTCCCCTTCTCCTTGTGCCCTCCATCTTTCCCAACATCAGGGTCTTTTCCAGGGAGTCTTCTCTTCTCATGAGGTGGCCAAAATATTGGAGTCTCAGATGGACCTATAGTTTGAACCAGTACCAGCTAAGCTTCCTATGTTCCTACATTAGTGTTGCTTGCGCTAACTCAGCAAAAGTCCCATCAGAAACACCAAAAGTTGTACAACAGTAATGCTGTGTGAATTGTTCCCAACGTCTTTAAGAAAGAAAGAAAGAGAAACAAGTCACTTTTATTATTTTTTAAAGAAATCATTCTATAAAGCCTGTGGATTTTTGAAACACTCCGAAGGTTTTTGAGTTACAGAAAATGTGAGGGGCAATCTCATACAATATAAGTTTACAAAACACACACACACACACACACACACACACACACACTTATGCATGCCCTGCTCTGATGCTTAAGTCTGCTGCTGATTAAATATACACACAAATGCAAAAGGCAATCACTCAAACAAATCACATTTGCTCTGCTGCCAGAATATAAACCAAAATTATCAGGGGGGAAAAATGGAGAGTCTGATACCGCCTGAACGGAAAGCATTACTTTACAGTCCTGTAATATGATCAGGGCCTGAAACAAGCACCAGATTAACAGATTTGAGACTAAACTCTTCTGCATATTCGGGACACGTGTTAAATAGGATATTCCCCACACCAAAGCTATGCAGGAGAACTGAATTATCCAGCCTGTTGTGAAGTGAAAATGCCATAGTTTAAAGCACTCTTATACCATGTGAATAGTCATGGATTCTTTCAAAGAATCTGGGGAACTGTAGCCCTGCGAGGCTACTCTCAGCCTCCTTAACAAACTGCAGGATTCTCTGGAGGCAGCATGGTTGTGCCAGGAACATGAGTAACTTGTGCCTATATTGCCGTTCTGTTCTCTGGAAATCTATCATTGCAGTGTCTACTACACCAGTGGCCAAAGCCCACTAGGGGAAGGGTGGTGGCTCAGTGGTAGATCAGCTCCTTTACATGCAAAAGATCCCAATTTCAATCCCTGGCATCTCCAGCGATACCAGGGATTGAAAGACTCCTGGTCTGAAACCCTGAAAAAGAACTGCCCATCAGTTACAGACAATACTGAACCGGGTGGACCAAAGGTCTGACTCGAGATAAGGCAGCTTCCTATGTTCCTTGGGGGAGAAAGTGTATCTCAGTGGTGAGTCACATCCTCTGCATGCATGACGTCCCAGGCATATCTGATTTAAAGGATCAGAAATCTGGGGAGGAGAAAGCAGAACCTCTAAGTGTCCCTATTTTCGCAGGGCAGTCCTGGATTTACAGAAGCCTTCCCAGTTTTTGATTTGATCCCAGAATGTCCCATTTTTCCTTAAAAGGTAAAGGGACCCCTGACCATTAAGTCCAGTTGTGGCTGACTCTGGGGTTGCGGCACTCATCTCGCTTTAATGGCCGAGGGAGCCGGCGTACAGCTTCCGGGTCATGTGGCCAGCATGACTAAGCCGCTTCTGACGAACCAGAGCAGCACCCAGAAACACTGTTTACCTTCCCGCCAGAGTGGTAGCTATTTATCTACTTGCACTTTGACGTGCTTTCGAACTGCTAGGTTGGCAGGAGCAGGGACTGAGCCAGAACCACCAACCTTCTGATTGGCAAGTCCTAGGCTCTGTGGTTTAACCCACAGCGCCACCCACATTCCTTAGGATGTCCCTATTTCCATCTGAGAAATGTTGGAGGGTATAGAGTCCTGCAACCCTCAAGCCAAGGAGATAAGTAACTCTACAATCTTTAGAAGGCATCTGAATGCAGCCCTGTATAGGGAAGTTGTTTAATGTTTTATTATGTTTTCATATATGTTGGAAGCCGCCCAGAGTGGCTGGGACAACACAGTCAGATGCGCGGGCTATAATCATCATCATTGAAGAAAAATAGGATGTCCCTATTTTCATCGGAAAAATGTTGGAGGGCCTGGGAAAGACAGTTGTCTGAGCCTATGCAGAGCGGGAGGCAGTGGAAGACAGAAGTGCCTGGCGTGCTCTGGTCCATGGGGTCACGAAGAGTCGGACACGACTAAACAACAATGCAGAGCTGCTGCCAGGCCAAGCTAGTGGTCTTGGCGTAAGGCAATTCCTGACAGCCTAACCGAAATAATCCTTTGTCTATGCTTTACTAGGCAAATGTTACAGAAAGGACAACCTCACCACATATTCAAAACGAGCACATGCTAAACTGAAGCCAGCCTTGAGTGTGTTCTCATTAGTCTTTTCTTTTCAAAGTGAGTGCAGAACAGAAAGCTTCAAACAATCATTTCCAGCACCCAAACCTTGAACGCCGAAATATTGTCAAGGCGCTGCTAAGCTTGGGCTCTTAATTAAACGTCTCTCTTTTTAAAAAAAAAAAAAAATGAAATAAATAAATCTCATTTTTAAAGAGAATGCTTTAACCTCCAATAACATTCTGACCACACTGAAATGAAGCGCAGAGCGCATTTTCACCTCACGGAAAAGAGCCTGCTGGATAATAAAAAAATAAAAAAATTCTGGGATAACGGCTGGCAATAAAAAATATTGTGATTTTCATTATACCATGCTCATTTATCACAGGGGGAGAGAGAGAGAGAAATGCAAGGATGAGATCTTCCATGCAAGTTCAGACACATGCCCTTGAGAGCTGAAGAATGACTTTACTATGCAATTCCAAATGCTAATATCCCCACAGGAGCGCAGTTCCAACAGAGGAACCAGCCACACTATACAGCCATCATATTCACGTCAGTGAGCGAACACCATGCATCAATGTGGTTTGATAGTGTGATTTGCTCCTTTTGGAGCTAACACTGCATAGCCAGCAACAAAGGAAATGGGAACTTTAAGCTTTTGGCCCTATCTGTTGCGAAGGGAGAGGAATCCGCTTTCCCAAAGAATTATTGTAGAATTAAATGATGTACAACTACACATTAGCATCTAAGTCTCATATCTTCAGCGGAAATCCAATTCAACTTGCATTGTTGGGCAACCATGTCTGACACAGGGGAGCTTGCTAACCTCGGCCTCTGTTTGTTTCCAATTCTAATCCGGGCTAGGTGCAAAGCTGAAAAATAGAGGGAGGATTTTTGTGCAGTGAAGATACTGTTTTGGTATCTGGAAATCCAGTGATGTTTGGCTGTGAAAAAGGCCCATAATGCTAAAGGTGTGTGTGTGGGGGGTGTTATTCTGCTTGCATTTTTTCTTCTTCCAGAGTTGGACATTTAACTCTGCAGTCCTGGGACTTACTTCTGAGTATATTTATATAGGGTTGGGCTTTCATTTGGTTCAGTTAAATAAAAACCCAAGTAAGACTTCAGTTGATTATCTGGGAGGAGTCTCATACATGCAACGAAATGTTAATCAGTGGGAATAGTAACATGCTTGTTTTTTAAGGCTGTTCTGGTTCAGATCTGCTGCAGGAACAGGAAACAGGGGCGGGGGGAACACAATAGTGAAGAAGTCTTTTGTTTCCAGCAGTTGCACAGTTTTTCTGTATTAAATGTAGGTTGCCTTACACTTTTTTTTTTTTCTGTCAGGAAGCAAACAGAAAAAGGAGGCAGCTATATTGAGGCATGGGCAATATGCAAATTTAGATAAATTGACAACCTGATGTTGTGCATGTATGTTCCACTGAGATAGAAAGTGTTTACTTCCTTGCAGATCATGGAATTATACTGTAGAATTGGAAGGGTTATCAGGCCCGGCCGAAATATTGGGAAATTTTGGAACAGGAAGGAGACAAACTGAAATTGCAGAGTTTTGAAAAATTAAAAGACAAAGTGCGAAACTGGCTTCATTATTATCAGATAATGGAGGCATACAATTTGGATAAGAAAATTGGTTTCCAGGTGGAAAAATCAAAATTGGAAACAGAACTGTTAGAACCCAAAACTAAGATTTTGTCAAAAATGTATAACTTGCTGTTGAAATGGAATACTCAGGATGAAATGGTGAAATCTGCTATGATTAAATGGGCACAAGATCTTGGACATAATGTTATGTTTGCTGACTGGGAACAGTTGTGGACCACAGGTATGAAATTTACGGCATGTACATTTAATACAGAAAAACTGTGCAACTGCTAGAAACAAAAGACTTCTTCACTATTGTGTTCCCCCCGCCCCTGTTTCCTGTTCCTGCAGCATGTAATGCCTTAAGAGAGAATATTATGAAAATGATATACAGGTGGTACATGACACCAGTCAAGCTTGCAAAAATCTACCATTTGCCCGATAATAAATGTTGGAAATGTAAAGAAAATGAAGGTACATTCTTTCACCTTTGGTGGACGTGCCCAAGGATCAAGGCTTTCTGGGAGATGATATATAACGAATTGAAAAAGGTATTTAAATATACCTTCTTGAAGAAACCAGAGGCCTTTCTCCTGGGCATAGTCGGCCAATTGGTGCCAAAGAAGGACAGAACTTTTTTTATGTATGCTACTACAGCAGCAAGAATTCTCATTGCAAAGTACTGGAAGACACAAGATCTACCCACCTTGGAAGAATGGCAGATGAAGGTGATGGACTATATGGAATTGGCGGAAATGACTGGCAGAATCCGAGACCAGGGAGAAGAGTCGATGGAAGAAGATTGGAAAAAGTTTAAAGACTATTTACAGAAATATTGCAAAATTAATGAATGTCAGAATGATGTCGGATAGAAACTAAGTGGTCTTTAGCCGAAATGTTATAAGGGAATATGAAAAAAAATGGTTTATTAATAGGTAAAAATTTAAAATTACAAATACTTTATGATTAATGATTAGGATACATAAAGAGGGGAGGGATTTGTTGAACTAATAACTGAATTGGAATACAAAAAAGGGAGGTGTGAGGAGGTCCTGGAAATAAGCAAATGAAGGCTAAGTAACGGAAGGAAGGAATTGTTTTTAACTGTTTTTATTTTGTATTTTTCTTCTTTCTTTTTTTCTTTTTTGTGTTGTAATATTCTGAAAACCTTAATAAATATCTTACAAAAAAAAAAAAAGGAAGGGTTATCAGGCCCAACCCCCTGCAATTAAGCAAAATTGCATACAAAAATGCGCATAAGGAGAAAATCACACTAAAATCTTGCTGAAATTTCATGATGACTTTTTCTTTAGGGAAACAAACAAATCACAACCTGATGTGAAAAAGTCGAGAACTAACCTTGAGGTCAGAAAAATGAGAAACAGAAGTTAACCAAAATGACAGCTTTGTCTACCTCTGCTCAGAACTGAGCAGGGGAATGGACAACTGGCAGGGCAATAATAGCACCAGGTGAGTCTCTTTGGGAAGAGCATTCCACAAATGGGGAGCCACTGCAGAAAAATCCTGCCAACTTAGCAGTTTGAAAGCACACCAGTGCAAGTAGATAAATAGGTACCACTGCGACAGGAAGGTAAATGGCGTTTCTGTGCTTCCTGGTTTCTGTCATGTTGTTCCGTTGCACCAGAAGCAGTTTGGTCATGCCGGCCACATGATCCGGAAAGCTGTCTGAGAACAAACGCCGGCTCCCTTGGCCTGAAAGCGAGATGAGTGCCGCAACACCGTAGTCACCTTTGACTGGACTTAACCATCCAGGGGTCCTTTACCTTTTACCTTTTTTACTGCAGAAAAACCCTGATCTCCTGTTGCCACCCTCAAGACTTCTTCTGAAGGAGGCACGTGAAGAAGGGCCTCATATGATGATCAATAGGTCTGCATTGGTTCGTATGGGGAAAGGCACTCTTTGAGGTATTGCGAACTGGGACCATTTAAGGCTTTGTAAGTCAAAACCAGCAATTTGAATTGAGCCCAGAAACTAATCGGCAGCCATTGGAAATGTAACGAGACTGAAGGCACATTCTTTCACCTTTGGTGGACATGCCCAAGGATTAAGACATTCTGGGAGATGATTTATAACGAAATGAAAAAGGTATTTAAATATACCTTTCTGAAGAAACCAGAGGCCTTTCTCCTGGGCATGGTTGGCCAATTGGTGCCAAAGAAGGATAGAACCTTTTTTTATGTATGCAACAACAGCAGCAAGAATACTCATTGCGAAGTATTGGAAGACACAAGATTTACCCACCCGGGAAGAATGGCAAATGAAGTTTATGGACTATATGGAATTGGCGGAAATGACTGGCAAAATCCGAGACCAGGGAGAAGAGTCGGTGGAAGAAGATTGGAAAACATTTAAAGATTATTTACAGAAATATTGTAAAATTAATGAATGTTGGAATGTTGGAAAAATGTTGGAATGAAGTTACATGGCTTTAGTAGAAATGTTATAAGGAATTAAGTATAAATAGATTAATAGAGTATTAAAGGAAAAAATAAGGTTAGAATGAGTTAAGATAATTATAGGATAGAAAACAGAGGTAGATGGAAAGGAATTGCTGAAATAATTAACAGAAGTGGAATACAAAAAGGGAGGTGTGAGGAGGTCGAGGAAATAAGTGAATGAAAGATGGGATAATGAAATTTGATTTATTTTATTGTTGTTGCATTGTTTTGTTAGTTTAATGCATTGTATTGTATGTGTTTTTTCTTTTCTTTCAGTGTTTAAATTTTTTGGAAAAGTAATAAATATTATTTAAAAAAAAAAAAAGAAAGAAACTAATCGGCAGCCAGTGCAGTCAGGCCAGGATTGAGCTGGGATAGCTCAGTCAATGGAGCACGAGGCTCTTGATCTCAGGGGTGTGGGTTTGAGCCCCATGTTAAGCGGAAGATTCCTTGGACTAGATGATGCTTGTGGTCCCTTCCAACTCTATGATTCTATAGTGCAGGCTTCCTCAACCTTCACCCTCCAGATGTTTGACACTACAATTCCCAGCATCCCTGACCACTGGTCCTGCTGGCTAGGGATCATGAGAGTTGTAGGCCAAAAACATTTGGAGGGCTGAGGTTGAGGAAGCCTGCTATAGTGTAATATGCTCAAACTGTCTTGCCCCAGCGAGCAACCTGGCTGCTGAATTCTGTACCAACTGAAGTTTCTGACCCATCTTCAGAGCCAGGGCAGTCAAGTCGTTCATTATTGTAGCTTGATTCACAATCCCGGCAAGCTGAAATCTTCCTGTGCGAGTACAGCTAGATGGCTTGAGGTTGCAATCGTTTCAAAAGCTTGGGCTTCTCTAGGCTGTGGCTTGCACCAAGATTTTTCCATTTATCTTGTGTCCTCATTAGACGAAGAGTTTTAGATGTTCCCCAGGCCACTCAGAGAAATGAAGTTTCTGCTGAAACAAAGAAATAAAACATACCGGCGATCTAAGTGAATGGAAGCTAATAAAACAGAACGCAGGAAGGCAGTCGTTTGTTTCTTGCTAAATTGAGGAAAGCCGGCAGAGATTATTGGGTTAATTTCTGGGCATCTTATTACCAGAATGATATTAAGAGATTGGAGAGAGTTTCAAGCAGTGGTTAGAGGGCTAAAGAGATTGATTTATAATGAAAGGTTAACAGGAATATGCACAGCACTCAACTGAGGTGGGGATGTAATAACCAGCTACTGATGTGATAATAACTGACTACTTAGTTAAAAACAGAAGTATGAGTGTCACAAAGAGCCAGAGAAGGACAGAGCATTTTTACAGGGGCAGATTCCTAGCCGTTGACTGCAATAAACCCTCTCAATGCTCCATTCTTTGGCTTCTAATTCTGACAAAGGTCACATCCCCCCCCCCATACATTTAAAGCAAGTGGCTTCCCTCAAAGAATCCTAGGCACTTCATTTTGTTAAAAGTTGCTGGGAGTTGTAGCTCTGGGAGGGGTAAACTACAGTTCTCATTATTCTTTGGGGAGACCATGTGCTTTAAATATATGGTGCGGATGTGACCGAAGAGAGTACGAAGGCAAGAGGCACACATAGCAAGAGATTTGGGTGATTGGTGTGGAATCTACACAAATAAAAAAACCGTTCTGAAAATCCTTTAAAAAAAAAAAAAGCGTTTTTAAAGAATGCATTGGATTTTCCATAAGGCTCACCATCGCCATCTAGTGTCACATTGTATATTGCACTTAAAACACACTTGAAACGTTTTATTTGCAGCTGTATAGATAGCTGAGTCCTAGGGAACTCATGGCTTTTGTTTTCTCTTTACAACTCCTTCTGAAAGTGATGGAATGCCATCGGGTGAGATCTGCTCTTTCCAATCAAAGTGTGAGGTGCTGCTGGCCAATGTTTCTTAAAACTTTTAAAAATATCAATAATAAAGCATTTTATAAAGACAGAGGCAAGCAGAACTGGACCCCCAGGAACAACTCAAAAGTACTTTTAATTTTTAAAATTTGAATCCCCACTTGGATTTTTTCCCTTTTAAAACCCAACATGGAAACAGGACAAGTTTTGTCTCATCCCTGTGTGGAACTGAGAATGAACCAGATTCTGATACGAGTCATTCATCCTCAGACACAAGTCACCTGCCCACTGTGCTTTCCACAAGAGTGAGATGTCCAGTACAAATTGCATCATTGGAGAGCTGTACTGAAACATTCAGAAGAATAGCTTTGGTTCACCTATGATTTCAGAAAGTGTCAATTCGGCTGCCCTGATTAAAATATGAACTGAACTGAATTTCTCCCCAGCCCTAAGATTAATCTAAAAAGGAAATACACAAATAAATAACAAAACAGCAAAGAGGCAGTCAGTGTCGATATGGAGTGAGATTTCCAACCTTTGCTCAGGAGAAAAGGTTGCCTCACTATACATATTTCCACAGATCACGGCAAGGTCACTTAAGGAAAATTGCCGACTCAACCACACAATCACGGGTGGGCAACTGTGTTTATGCTGAAGCAGATTTGTGGACTGAAAATATTCTTTTCTTCTTTCAGCAAATTACAGGACACAGTTGAAGCTGAAATAAAAGTTGGGGTGGAAATGAAGAAACTTAATTGCCTGAAAGTAGATGCAAGGAGCAATGAAATGGCATGTTTCTATTGTATACAAAAGACTTGGCACAGGGAGTGGAAGGACAGCTGGGTGAATGTATGCTAACATCATTCATTTGCAGGATTTTTGGGGGAGTTCAAAACCAGCAGCAATTTTTTAATTTTCTCTCTGTCAATCTGTCTTTCTATATTGCCATTATCTACCCTGAGAGGAATGTCAATTTTCTTTTCTTCTTCTTCTACAGAATAGGAAAATGACTCCATAACAATGTATATCTAAATGGAGAATCCTTCACTTTGTGATCAAAACTTTTTGCATTGAACGGGACATATTTTTGGCATTAGCCAACTCATCTTTACTCAGAAGCAAGTCCAAGTGAAAATTGATCTATGCATTTATGCAGAATAAGATGGTAGACGGAGATGGAAAACTTCTGACTGCTACAGAATGGAAAGGGTATGTGTTATATTTTGAACAAGAGCAGAGACAGGATTTCTCAGACTACGTTTTTCTGAAAAGATGTCTGAGATTTCTTTTCCTTTTCCTTATCCCGCTCCTTGCAAAAAGGGGGTCACTTTGCAGAATTCGCTCTAAACATTGTCCACCCCCCCCGATGGCGGTCACCATTCTCCCTCCTCCCTGAAGAACAGGCTCTGATGTTGCAGCTGCATCCTATTCATTTGCCTAACCTGCTGCTTTAGTTAAAGAGACCAGGCCATCGCAGTTGTATCCTGCTTCTCAACCTTGGGTACCCAGATGTTGTTGGACTACAACTCCCACCATCCCTGATCTCTGGCCTTGCTAGCTGGGGGTGATGGGAATTGTAGTTCAACAACATCTGGGGACCCAAAGTTGAGAAATGCTGCTATAGATGCATATAGAATTTGTAAAATCCAGAGCAAACTTAGGGACCAGATTCCTGGGCCAAGATATATGTTGACTGGAGCCTAATTACTTATAATGTGTGCGGTGCAGGGAACAACCACGCTTTTCTGAGGAGGGAGTTCCACAGTCATGGTGCCACTACTGAGAAAGCCATGCCTTGGACCACTGCCCCATGTCCACCAATAGAATTACAAGCAGGAACACCCCTGCTAATCTCAGAACATGGACCAGTAGGTACTGGGGGAAATGCTCTTGGGTCCTAGGCTATGTAGAGCTCTGTACAACATTAAAGACACTTTAGAGCCAGTGTGGTGCAGTGGTTAAGAGCAGTGGAGTCGTAATCTGGTGAACTGGGTTCGCATCTCCGCTCCTCCACATGCAGCTGCTGGGTGACCTTGGGCTAGTAACACTTCTTTGAAGTCTCTCAGCCCCACTCACTTCACAGAGTGTTTGTTGTGGGGGAGGAATGGAAAGGAGAATGTTAGCCGCTTTGAGACTCCTTAAGGGGAGTGAAAGGCGGGATATCAAGTCCAAACACTTCTTCTAAAGATGAAGCTGAGGCTCAAATACTTTGGCCACCTCATGAGAAGAGAAGACTCTCCGGAAAAACCGCTGATGTTGTGTAAGATTGAGGGCACAAGGAGAAGGGGACAACAGGTGGTTGGACAGTGTTATAGAAGCGACCAACACGAATTTGATGAAACTTCAGGAGGCAGTGGAAGACAGGAGTGCCTGGCGTGCTCTGGTCCATGGGGTCACAAAGAATCAGACACGACTAATCGACTAAACTGTTGGGATACTGCCAGGGAGATAAAGTCCATCATGGCCCCCAAGCCGGCTGCCGGACGATCCATCGATCTCCCGTAGACACGCAGTATCAGCAATTAGCGACATGAGCTCCAGAACATTCTAGAGCCGATGCACACTCTTTATCAGCAGATAATGCACAGCAGAAGTCGCACTCAGGAGAGCATTATTTACAAGTTTTATTCAGCGTTGATCAGAACAAAGAAAAACATGACTGCCTGCATCAGTGTCTCCAGACACAGAGAGAGAAACGAAAGCAATAGAAAACATAAACATCCTGTGAACAGGAAATGCGCAGACTCTGTGACGCACAAAGCCTGCTCCCTTTTAAGGTGGAACGGAAATATCCTAATATAAACATCAACAACAACAACAACGGCACTATCAACACCTTGAAATATAGCAAGTGAGGTTTCCCATATTGTCAGCGAGACATTTTCATTAAGCCTTCAAACCCCGATATATAAAATTAAAAGAATGGTCTTGCCCCAATCCAGGACCATTAGCAAGAGTCAAGTGGTCATGTCAGGCAGCCAATCCAGGAAGATAGTGAGTGGCCTAATTGTCCATGAAACATTTCATCAAACATTTGACCATTTTCCTTACACACCTTTAGTCGCCAGGCAAAAAGGTTAACCAGACCTTTGGCTGATTGACATCCAATGCCCTTTTTAAAAGTGTTGGGGTTTTTTGGGGGGGTGGCTTTTGTTTTTGTTTTTATTATGTATTTTGTGTTTTTATATTGTGGGTATAGGGCAGTGCAAGGGCAGTGGGTGGCGCTGTGGTCTAAACCACTCAGCCTCTTGAGCTTGCCAATCAGAAGGTCAGTGGTTCAAATCGCTGCGACAGAGAATCAGAAGGTCAGTGGTTCAAATCGCTGCAACAGAGTGAGCTCCTGTTGCTCTGTCCCAGCTCCTGCCAACCTAGCAGTTCGAAAGCACACCAGTGCAAGTAGATAAATAGGTGCTGCTGCAGTGGGAAGGTAAATAGTGTTTCTGTGTGCTCTGGTTTCCGTCACGGTGTTCTGTTGCACCAGAAGCAGCTTAGTCATGCTGGCCACATGACCCGGAAAGCTGTCTGTGGACAAATGCTGGCTCCCTTGGCCTGAAAAGTGAGATGAGTGCCACAACTCCATAGTCACCTTTGACTGGACTTAACCATCCAGGGGTCCTTTACCTTTTACTTTTTATATAAGTTTTAATAATAATAGCAGCAGCAACAACAACAACAGTTCAGTGTTGACTCTCTTTCTTCCCCTGACCCTGAAAATCTGTAGCTAAGGCCTGCTGATATCAGGATCTAGACAAAGAGTAAAAGATGCTTTGTTGACTTACCTTACACATGAAGATGTAAAGACACGTGGGAGACAAGACAGCAATGAGGATGTGGTAACTTCTGCTTTACTATGAATTAAGTTCCATCTATACCACGTTAGAGACAAAAAAAATGCAGTCGAAGCAGCATGTGTGGTTTTGATCTTTTCTTCCTGTGACGTTATAGTTTTCTCTTCACCACAACTAAAACTTTGTAGTTGATAGAGAAAACCAAGCACACTTGTGAAGATGACCTCAAAGAGCAATTTACAATTAAGGTTGTCTTTGGAACAACCACATCATTTTATACTCAGGTCAAATAAGCTCGCAATTCTTTTTTCCAGTAGGCATGTGTGAATTTTTCCTATTGATACTTGGAGATTGTTCAGCCTGGGCAAATACCAACATCTGATGTCTGGGATGCTTATCTGCAAAAAACAGATGTGCAATTTTCACACTGGCAAGATTTTTCAAAATGATCCGTTTGCATCTTTTATCACACATGGTTTAATTGTGCATCACTCTCCATTTTAAAAAGGATTAGGGATGCTGTGGCCTTCCAAAAGGTGGTGAAAGATGACAACTGCCACCATCCCTGATAATGGTCCTTGCTGGCTCTCAGTCAAGGGAGCTGAAGTCCATCAACATCTGGGGGGCTATAACTTCCCAATCCCCAACTTAAAAGCACAGACTTGGCTTGGCCCTGCATTGTTCTTCATTTAAAACAGATGTGCAGAACCTTAGGACCTCTGGATGTTGTTGAACTACAACTCCCATCATCCCTGACCATTGGCCATGCTCGCTAGGATTGATGGGAGTTCTAGTCCAGCAATATCTGAAGGGGAAAAGATTCCACACCAACTTGGCTTGTTTGTGCTTGACTGTTTCCCCCATGCATTGCTGAAAAACAATGCTCTCTGCTATACTCACAGATTTTCCTGATGTGAGATGAAGCCAAATTCATTTTTTTAAATAAACAACAATGGAGAGCCAGCATGTACATAATATATGTATGCACATCAAATCACGCCAAGTATCCTCTGGTTCACAGATCTCATTAGAGGTTCTGAAGGAAAAAGGGGGCAATACCTAAAACCAAAGAAAGAGGCGAGTCCTCAAAATTCTCCTTGAATCCCCTCCCAATTTTATCAAAATAGTTCTGAAAAACACAACACATCTGGGTTAAAGACAACTTTCTTTGGAAATTCGGACAAGGTTCTCTTGAAAGGAGAACTTAGTGACCCTGAACAAGATGGGTTTTGACCAAAATGTTGGGCTTTTTAGTGCTTTATATAGTGGAAGAGGGGTTATTAATTTGTTTCTCTTTTTGTTTTAGTATGCATTTTGTTTTTATGTTGTGAACCACGCTGTGATCTTCAGATGAAAGGATGGTATACAAATTTAATAAATAAAATGATTTATATGAACTATCTCATTTGATAAAGTTTATTATTTTAGCACCGGTTTGAAAACTTATCTCTTTCTTTGCTTCTCATCAGAAGGTTGATCGAAAGCTATCGATTGTGAAAGATAGAAAGAACCTCCATGTTCAATGACAGAATATGCCTCACTAAGGACAGGCATCAAGGAATCACCATTTGTTCATGCATCCATTCATCATTTATTCAGTTTATATACTGCCCTTTATCCAAAGATACCAGTAAGACATTAAAAACATGATTTACGTAGCGTACCAATAACAGAAGCGTCTTGGAGAGGCGGAACAGAGAGAAGGGCCTCAGGTGACAAGGGCAGGATCTGGGGTCAATGCCAATGGGGAGAGACAGTCCTTAGGGTATTGGGGTCCTGAGCTGTGTAATAATAATAATAATAATAATAATAATAATAATAATAATACCAAGCCCATCTGGCCGGGCCTCCCCAGCCACTCTGGGCGGCTCCTAATAGAATATTAAAAACACAACAAAACATCAGACATTAAAAACTTCCCTAAACAGGGCTGCCTTCAGATGTATTTTAAAAGTCAGATAGTTGTTTATGTCCCTGACATATGATGGGAGGGTATTCCACAGGGTGGGCGCCACCACCAAGAAGGCCCTCTGCCTGGTTCCCTGTAACCTCACTTCTCACAATGAGGGAACCACCAGAAGACCATCAGAGCTGGACCTCAGTGTCTGGGCTGAACGATGGGAGTGGAGACGCTCCTTCAGGTATACTGGGCCGAGGCCATTTAGGGCTTTAAAGGTCAACACCAACACTTTGAATTGTGCTTGGAAACGAACTGGGAACCCATGTAGGTCTTTCAGGATCAGTGTTACGTGGTCTCGGCGGCCACTCCCAGTCACCAGTCTAGCTGCCGCATTCTGGATTAGTTGTAGTTTCCAGGTCACCTTCAAAGGTAGCCCCACATAGAGTGCATTGCAGCAGTCCAAGCAGGAGATAACTAGAGCATGCACCACTCTGGCAAGACAGTCTGTGGGTAGGTAGGTGCAGTCAGGCCAGGATTGGCGATACATGCCCAGCTCATCTTGATCAGGTGAGCAACCTGGCCTTTGACATTTCTAAACAGCTATTTGACACCCGAAGTGTCAAACCGAATCCTGCCTGTGGACCATGTCTGACAGGGTCATGATCCTTTAAACCATACCCTGGGACACATTGCCTTCATAGCCTTCCCATGATCTTCTGGAGACATCTGGCTGGGCTATGCAGCCCTTGGTCTCATTGAGCAAAGCATTCCACAAATACTGGAACAGTTCAGAGGGTTATTTGCTTGCTCTTCAAATACTTCACAGGCTGAAAATGCCCTGCACCGCAACAGTTCGCTTTGTGCACATGAAGTAAGCAGGACACAGAGTCCCCCTGTAAAATACCTGTGGTTAGCGGCTTCTTGAGCAGGGAAGGGGGAAGAAGCTCACTTTTAATCACTGTGATAATCAACGACATATGGCCCTTTGCTCTTGATGTGCAATCCCTTCTCCTCCTCCCTTGCAGTACAAAGATCTGCCCACAAGGAAGTCCACACCAGTCAGACTTGGGAATGTGGACCATTTGTTTTTGTTTTTCCCTTTGCAGACATACTTTTGAAAAAACAAGCGTAGTTCAGACATGGGCAGAGCCTGCAGTTTAACAGAAAGTGCTGTGTTTCGAACCACCATTTGTTGCGCAAATGATAAAATAAGCTTCTTTGGGGGGGGGGGTTCTTTTTCTCATCCTACACTGATTGTAGGATTCTTTCAGTCATATCCCCAGCCCGCTCCCTGACAAAAATGAGACAGAAATTTATATATTACCATAAGCACTTAAAAGAATGTCTAAAACCAGAATGTCTAAAATCACATTCCCTTCTAGACAAACCTTTTGGGGGCCACGTGCCAGTGGCAGCCAGGGCCAGAGACAAAAGTGGGGGGAGCACTGTATATAAACCTTACTTTTGCATAGTAGGCTAGTTGCTATGCACAGCCACATAAACACCCCTCTTTATCCTTCATCCAGACAAGCAAGCATTGTTATTGGAGTTCAAGGAGACACTCCAGCCACACAAAAAACACCTGAGGATGGTGTGAAGCAAGGCTGGTGAGAAGACTGATCTGGGGAGAGTGTGTGAACCTGGGGAGGGAGATGCCCTGCTGAGAGTCCTAAGGGGCAGAAAGAGAGGCCTGGAGGGCCACATTCACCCCCCCGGTCTTAAGGTCTACTGCCTTTGTTGAAAGATTGAAGACAGATAAAAGAACATACTTCTTCTTACAGCGCAACTGTAGAACACACTCTCATAGGAAGCAGTGTTGGCCACCAACTTGGATGTCTTTAAAAGAGGACAAGTTTATGGAGGATGGGGCGGGGACCCTCGTGCCTACGGGACCGCCTCTCCTGGTATGTCCCGCGGAGGACTTTACGGTCTTCAAATAAAAACATCTTGGAGATCTCGGGCCAAAAATCCGCCCGGACAGGCTTGCTAGCCCCAAAACAGAGGGCATGTCCAGGAAAACCCAGACATATGGCAACCCTAAACTACCACATTCTGCAGCAGATATTTCTAATTTGTTTATTTTTTTAATACATTCCACTTTCCCAACACCATATGGCCAAGATGGCTAGAAACATTTTAAAGAGCGCAAAAGAGGATTAAATTAAAAACCAAACACACACACACACACAAAAATAAAAAATAAAAAACATCATAAAAGGCAGAGATAACACCGTTTCTGATAACGCATTAGCCAAGGATTGCTTTAAAAGAAAGTATTTATGGTCTTTCAATAGTCCAATAACTATATTTCATGGTTTTCCTTTGAAAAGGTTTATTTTTTACATCTTGAGGGAAAAATGAAATAACCAAGTGGCTTGTGAACACAATCGTTTGCTGTTCAGCCACTTTGTTATTTGATGTCCCCTTTCAAGATAAATTTTGTTTTGTTTAACTTCCATCCCATAATGAAGAACAAATATAGCAAATTAAATAAATCACTGCATGTTTTATTTTAAAAAGAAAAAAAGGGGGGAGCCTTAATTTCAGAGTGAGAGAGCGCTATTCGTGAGGTAGCATTTGAGATATTCTCTGAGGCATGGCATATGCAGGTTCGGTATATGAATTCGAAATAGATCTCTTTCATGAAATGTGTGCAGGCCTACCTTATATATACTCATATGCATATTCAGTACACCTATCCTTCACTTATTTTTTCAGTAAGGGAAAGAGCATGCCAAGGCAGCAGGCAATGGCTTTGTATATCATTAATACAAATAATTTCCATTAGGGAGAAAATGGATCGTAAGTCATGAGGGGGCAAAGTCTCAAGTGAGTCATGAAAGTAATTCCCCCTTAGTTATTATGATCACTCTGCTCAATAGGCCTTTGATATATGGAGTCCGTTAGATTATTTCATTAGATAACTACCAGAGTGGAGCTGGGCACTCCTGACACTTCTTCTAGGGAAACAGCAAGTCAAGGGTTAATTTGAGTTTCTGTAAGTTATGGCTTGAATTAAGTTTGCCTGGGATTTCTCCCCCCCCCCTCCTCCTCCTCCTCCCCATCTTCTTTGAAAGTGAGCCTCCTGAAAATTTTGAACGTTCACGTGAAAGTATGCTGCCCTCTTTTATTTTCATTAGAGCTTCCTTGTGGCTGCGTTCCCACATAGGATGTGGGGCTGCCCATCACCACCACTTCAATGGAGCATCTCTTCTAAATGGGGATGCATAGATCCCCTTCAGGAATTTTGCTACTGTTATCAAAACTTCTTTGGTTTCCACTGATGTGCTCCATCCAAAGAGGAATCTCTGATTTCAATTTGAATTTCACTCTAGGCAGGAGAGTTCCTGAAGACCCAAGGCAAATGTGAACCTCAAGCAAGTAGTAGACAGCAGCACATTCCTTTTGAGAAGAGTGTCCCAAACGTTTCAACCATCGTTCATAGAATCAGTTGGAAGGGACTCTGAGGATTGTCTAGTAGTCCAACCTTCTGCAGTGCAGGAATCCTGACCCAAGTTTCCTTGGGTGGCTTTGAACCAGCAACCTTCTGCTTAACAGCCAGAAGCACTGACCCATTGCACCACCTGTAATACCCCCCTTTCTTTAAAATAGGATGGGCTATCTCTTTTCTGTGGGGGGCTGCATTTGCTGGATTGATTTCCATTCTGGACATGGAATGAATAAGTGAAGACCAGCAATTCCCACTTCTGTTTCTGGTACATTGGAATTCATCAATATCCTCTGTAAGCTGCCCTATTTCTCCTACTTTCTACTGCTCTCTCTCCACACCCTTTTTCTTCATTTTGGCCCACCACCTCACCCAACTGCAACAGCATTGAGGGGTTGGCAAACTTACTATCACTCACAAGCCATGGTTGGACAAGTACCAACCTTTCCAAACAAATACACCTCAGCAACAATGAGCATGCCACGTGAGAAGGTTTTTGAGATCTGTCTTCCTTCTCCACGTGTTTCTCTTTTCAGTAGGCAAAATGCTTGATCAGAAGTACTTTAGGAAAAGCTCCATCGTGCCTTACATTTCTCGAGGGTTGTTGACACCCCTGACAATATCCAAAGTTGGATTTTGATTCATTAGGCCCCGGGGTGGGCATCCTATGGCCCTCTGGTTGTTGGACTCCCACCAAGCATGACCAGTGTTCAGGAATGATGGGAGTTATGGTCCAACAGCATATTGAGGGCCCACAAGTTTCCTACCACTGGTTTTGACTGTATTCAATCATAAGTTTTTATGCATTTCTAAACCTGGGGAGAATTTGAAAAGGGCTAATTAATGTCTTCCCCTGCTTGAAATTCTCACCAGCCTTCTAATTTAGAAGCCAACCAGCCTGCCACCCATCCATCCATCCATCTGATGACGAATCGGTCTCCCTGGTGCCAACAACAGTAAATTCTCCAGTTCTGTCAGCAACAGCCAAGGAGGCTCCTCAATATTTAACAACATCACTTCTAACACAAGCAAGCTCTTTGCCTATTTTTATTTTCTCATGAGAGCTTAAACCTTCCCTGTCAAAATATGTTCAATGGACAGTCAGTGGCTCACCTTCTAATGATGAACTTTTTAGCATTCTAAAAAGACAATGACTGCCACTGTCAGAAACATATTTTAAAAACCCAAACCGACATGGTGCTCTCAGCTACACTGCATAATGTTGTGGCCAGACTTGGAACAATGAACTTCCAAAGAGCTTGTCTGTTATGATGTTTTCTCTCTCCCGCTTTCTCTCTCTGGAGCATCGGGCGCATATTATTTTCAGGTTAACTCCCCAACTCCTGTGTGATGTTTAGTTTTAATCACCTCCATTGCCATCCAGCAATAACACTTATTGCATTATGCTACTCGACATAGTTCCTGAAATCAAATATACATGAGGATGATGGAAAGGGCATTGATCACTGAAGGTGTTCTTTGCATTTATGAGTTTGTTAAAAAAAAAAAAAAGAGGAGAGAAACTCAAAACTGTTGTTGGAAATTATTGTTATGGTCATATTTGTTCAAGGAAGTGTGTGTATGTGTATGTGGTGTACATTTTCTCTCATTCCCATGTTTTACACAAAAATGAGGGAATACATTTGCTCCCCACTCACTTTCTCTCTCTCTCTCTCTATATATATATATCTGCACACAGTATCAGTCCAGAGGAATATATTTTATTTATCATACAGATATATAGGTATGAAAATAATTTATGCAACTTGGATAGAAGAATGCAAACTTTTGCTAAACAATTATTGCAAGGTGGAGAATTCTGGGCCCACATTCTTTTCAAAACATTCAGCCTCAGAACATGTCCCAAAGATTTAGGTATGAATTTTTCATAGGTAGACTTCTTGGCATTTTTTGATGGAGAAGTTGGATCACAGGTGTAGAGTGCTCGAGATAACAATTTCTTGATTCTCGGCTGACAGTTCCAGCAACATTATAACAGATGTGAAGAGAAACTTAATCCTAGGCCTGCAAAGTCCTGGGTTATTCTAGCAGTGCAGTGGGACAGAGCTGCCCTCCCAACACTGGTGTCACTACCAAGATGGGGCAGTGCCAAGGTTGGGGCTGAGCAGACACAGTGGCAGAAATGCCAGATTGGCTCCACTGGTGCACCCAGGCAGCCCAAACAGCACCACTGCTTTGCCCCACCTTGTCCAGGAAAGCTGCACTGATGCCAAGATGGTGACTTCATAGCTCTGCCCCACTATTCAAAGTTGGGAATGTCCACCATTACTCATTAAAAGGAATGCAGGTGGCGCTGTGGGTTAAACCACAGAGCCTCTTGGGCTTGCCGATCAGAAGGTCGACGGTTCGAATCCCCACGACAGGGTGATCTCCCGTTGTTCCGTCCCTGCTCCTGCCAACTTAGCAGTTCAAAAGCACGCAGTGCAAGTAGATAAATAGGTACCACTCTGGCGGGAAGGTAAACGGTGTTTCCGTGCGCTGCTCTGGTTCGCCAGAAGTGGCTTAGTCATGCTGGCCACATGACCCGGAAGTTGTACTCCCTCGGCCAGTAAAGCGAGATGAGCGCCACAACCCCAGAGTTGTCAGTGACTGGACCTAATGGTTGGGGTCCCTTTACCTTTACCTTACCATTACTCATTGGCCACTTCTTGGTATGGATAGTCACCCCAGTTCAGCAATGGAGATTCATAGGTCATGCAGTGATACAGATGAGGTCAATGCAGATGCAAATCTGGACACCCCTCTGTCTGCACATTTTGATTCTTATCGGGCCCCATTTCTATTGCAGACAATGAGGCACATCTCAGTTCAGAGCACTGGAAACTGCTGCACATGATTAGTTGCAGATAACCAGAGTTGGACTACAGATAGTTTCTGCTAGAGAATGGGAGAGAGAGGAGACAGGAGGATCACTTAAGCATCACCAAAAAAAAGGAAACCCACCAAAATTGCCTAGGGAGTTTTCACACCAATGCCAGGTGCCACCTGTTAGAGATATTTACTTGTGTGCTGAAAATCTCCAAGCAACTAAGGAAACACAGCACACAATGAGCAGTTCAGATATTCCTAAGATACAAGGAGATTGTTTTTGTGTGGCTATTTTCTTCCATTTTCTTTAAAAAGCCATTATCCATCAATTAATGAGAAAAGACATTGTGACTGAAAATTATCAAAGGGGAGAGAAATTTTTGGCAAAATCCTCATGGGTGGGGTCCCGGGATATTATTGTGCTTGACTTACTTTGAAGAGGCCCATAGGCTTTTGTGACTGTGTTTTGCTTTCATGCTACAAATCTTCTCACCAGTAGCTTACACTCTGCTTCCTTCCTGTAGGCCCATGCTTCAACTGAAGTACAAAGGAGAACATCATGAGGTAACTCCTCCCATGAGTATTTTTTCAGATCTAGAATCAAGGGCAGCTGGGGAGGCTGCAGAGCACTTGAGGGATATTTACTGGAAAGACACACAGAGACACCACCTTAGGCCAAGCTCAGAATTCTGCATTGACTGAAATGCTGAATAAATTCTCAAGTAATTCTGACAAAATGGCAGAAAAACCGAAGGCTATTCGATGGCTATTAGTCATTATGGCTACGCTTGGCCTCCACAGTTGGAGACAGCAATGCTTCTGAATACCAGAAACCACAGGAGGGGACAGCGCTCTTGTGCTTGAAACATGCTTGTGGGTTTCCCACAGACATCTGGTTGGCCATTGTGAGATCCTCTTACTTTCTGAAGCCTCTTTCTCAAAGTTTTTCTGTTTTGTTTTAGAAATTGGAGGGTGGATTTTGGCACAGCACTAATGTGTGCAGCTAAATCCTGAGCCATCTCCACATTGATCCAGCCATGGTGGCATGCTGCTTTGGAGCATGCTAGCTTATCCACAGTAGGAGGAAAACACCACCTTCCAGGCAAGGACCCAAGAAACCTCAGAATTTGGCTGTCACATGTCCTTCAGCTGCAAGAGATGAAGTGACTATAGACCTGCTTCTCCCCTCAGCATGACATTGGAACCATCCACTCAGTTGCTTGCTGGGCCTCCCATTGAGACATAGGTCTTACAAAAGACTTAAAGGAGTTACTGGCAGCTGTAGCATCAGAGCTGGACCGTTATTTGCCAATGGAAAAGGCTACAAAACCCAGGGTTCAGCTCTGAAAGATTCAGGGCTGCCTCCGTAGCCAAACTTGACGGTATCAATATAATGCTGCGACGTCGAGGCACCTCTGTCATTAATCACAGGCTAAATAATAAATTTGTCTTCTCTGTGTGAAGTAAAGGCATATTATTCAGCAACAGAATGATTTTGATACATCTTTTAACTAACCAAAAGTAGCATCTTGACAATTTTAATGGGCTAATTATACACTGATGGTCATCTAGGAATGCGTTCATTTTCAGGCCTTTATGTCCTGACAATTGTAAAAGTTATCAGCTGGAAAATTGGCATGCAAACACAGAATTTCAATCTCTGAGCCCCAGCAGGACTTGACAAAAATATTTCCATTGTGCAGAGGTTCAGTCTGGGGCATGCAGAGGAAATGAAAGGCTCGGGACTCCGCAAGCCCTTGAAAGAGTCAGCATCCCGGTGCTAAGTGATTAAGAGCCACTTCACACATGGCCTTTTTAAGGTGCACACCTGAGATAGGGAACATAAGAAGCTGCCTTATATTGAGCCGGTTGATGTAGCTCAGTACTGTTTATGCCGACTGACATGCTGAAAGCGTATACCTAAAAATGCAAATTATGAACTTGGCACAATGTACATTAGTCTGGGGTGGGTGGGTGGAATCATTGGACCCGTGTTTTCCTCTGTCTATACTGAAATTGGCATCACATAACTATTTCACAGTGCACTGTAGTTCCACTGGTTTCAGAAAAGATGAAGTACTTGCCCATGCAAGCATATCGTTAAACTATGGAACTCACTTCCACAGGAGGCAGTGGTGGCCAGCAACTTGAATGCCTTTGAAAGAGAATTAGTCAAATTTGTGGAGGATGAGGCTACTAACCATGATGGCTATGTTCTACGTCCACTGTTGGAAATGGGATCATCTTAATAGATAGTCCTGGTTGTGGGCATGCCCTCAAACTGGTCTCCCACCCCACCCCACCCCACCCTGACATAGGTGGAGCTATCACGCTTACGCTGGGGTGACACCACAATCACCCAGGGCTATTGCCCAATCATTTTGAAGGGTGATTGTGAGAGAAAGTATAAAAGCGTCAGTGCGACATGTGCTAAGCTCCTGCTTCGCGCTGCTGAACACCCGCCCACCCTCCCTTTAATTTGTCCTTTGGACTTTGGTTGGTTGCCCGTCTTGAGTCGGGGACCAGGTAGGAATTTTTTCCATTTGGCAAATTGGCACGGGCCACTTGGTTTTTGCCTACCTCTTAGCAATCGTCACAACTTTCTAAGGTTTGGCGGTTTGTTGCTGTCGTTTAGTCGTTTAGTCGTATCCGACTCTTCGTGACCCCATGGCCCAGAGCACGCCAGGCACTCCTGTCTTCCACTGCCTCCCGCAGTTTGGTCAAACTCATGCTGGTAGCTTCAAGAACACTATCCAACCAACTAAACAACAACAACAATGGGGGGTCGGCTTGAGGGTCTTGCCACGCAAGCATTAGGACTATGAATACCAGTTTCTGGGAAACATAGGTGAACAGAATGCTGTTGCTCTCATGTTTAGCTTGCAAGCTTGCCACAGGCATCTGGTCAGCCACTTTGAGAACAGAATGCTGGGAAGGCTGTCAATGAAGCACCTGGTATGGGAAGTTCTTCCTTGAAAATATGTAGATTTCTGGATGATTTCTTTAAAAGTGAAAGGTAACAATGAACAGCAGTGATAAGCAGAGGAAAGAGCCTTTCTGGCTTCCTGCACTTAGATAAAAGCCCAGCCAAGTACATCATGGTGTTTGTGTTTGTGTGTGTGTGTGTGTGTGTGTGTGTTTTAAGGAATTGAGAACACCCAGGATTGCAAACCACTAGTGAGAAGATCTGTAGAATGAAAGGAAGGGCACTCACAGACCCCCCCTGTGCCCAATCCACGAAAATGTAACCAACTTTTCCTTTTTGCTTTCATCTTTTTCAAAGGTGATTTCTTTCTGTATTAATTGATGGAGAACACTTGGGGTGGGGGAAGGCAGGATAAATTTTTGGCACAGGTGCAAACCTCAAGCTAATACAGATACAGATGTGGTCATCTTTCATTCTCATGTGTCAGAAAGAAAGAAAGAAAGACGGACCATCACTTGGTTATCACTATGTGCCAACACCGGCCATCATGCGCCAACATTGGCCAGTCTTGCTGAGAATTGTGCCAAGACTGGAATAAGAGATGCAGGGACAGCTTTTTGGGACAGGGGCCATTGGCACAGCTTCCGAAGGGGGGGGGGGAATGTAAAGCTTTGTGTAAATGTTTCTTGGCACAGGCTTGCACCTTCCATTTAAAAGCATTCAAATTCACCCGCAAATGCGAAAAAAATAAGGAAATAGAAAGAAATGTAATATAGGCTGATCATCTTCTCCATGTCACATTATCCTGCCAGCCGTTACCATCCATCACCGTTGTTAAGAAGCCTGGTGACATTCTAAATGGCCTATGAATATTACTTTGATACTGAGACTAATTCCTTGGATGAATTTTAACATTGCTCTACCTCTCACTTCTTTTTACGTTTAGCTGTGGCTAGCTACTGCGCTCTCTCTCTCTCTCTCTCTCTCACACACACACACACACACACACACATGTTTTAAAGAGTTCCCATGCTTTCACTGACAATGCTGTTGTAGTGCATTATAATTAAATTTGCAGAAGAGCCGGTGATGGGGAGATCAGAAAGTCTGGACAATTATTTTTTAAATTTTTTGCTTGGCAGATGAAAGTTTGGCTGAATAAGGAATATATATATGACAGCAAAATACATGAGAGGAGACTTCTGGATCAGACCAATGGCCTGTTCTTGGGTTGGAGAACTGCATTGCAAAATTCAGAGAAGCGAAAACTTCAAAGGACAATTCTGCTTTGATTTGCATATTACTTTCCAAGGTGAGAATTAGCTGCAATGCAAACATAATCAGACTTCTTCTCCCAACCCTACTCCCTTCACTTCCCATTGATAGGGGTGTGCAGTAGCCACAAGTTCTCCTTGTATCTGTTGATGTAAGAAAAGCAGATGATGTTATCCTAACATCTGTAACATCTGGAAGCGGCTCAATCTGATTCAGATCTATTCTGTATCTTTCCAGTTTGATTCTTTGCTTGGGTATGGATCCCATCTGTTAAATCCAAAACCCCGTTTCATTTATTTATCTTATTTAGAGCATTTTGTGCCCTGCTCTTCAGCCAGAAAGCCTCCCAGAGTGGTTTACATACAGTCCGTTAAAACAGACAGTCCCTAATCACAGGCTTGCAATTTGAAAACATGACAAGCAAGGGAAAAGGAACGCGGAGGGAAGAGGAAAAGAAATTCAAACTCATTCTTAAACAGCTGTTCTTATAATGACCAGGTGGAACATTTTAGGAGGAGGAGGAGGAGGAGGAGGAGGAGGAGGAGGAGGAGGAGGAGGTGCCTGAAGAAACTGGGCTTTCGGCAAAGCTGGTGGAATGAGGCCTGCTTCCAATGACTCCCACTGAGGCAGTCTGATGGAATGGCTGCTCCCTGGTGACAGTTGAGGAAAGAGGAGGCCTGATGGGTTTTGCCTGTCACAACAGTCAATGGAGTGGGTCCTATTTCCCATCTCTCTCACAATGTACAACTGAGAATCTAAAAATGACTATAACCTCTTTACCCTTTTCACATAAGTGGGATTTCACATAATCCAATCTCCGAGTGGATTAACCCTGCAAAATTTCAGGCAGATCCAATTTCACACCAAGCTCAGTGATTTTGGGGAGTGAATTATGAAGATTCAGGACAGATGATTTGCAAGCAGAGGAGTATCTGCAGTTCCATCAAAGGGTTTCCATGCAGTGAATCTTTAAAGAAAGAAAATATTTCTGTTTTTTTTTTTAATTTTCTGCCAAAACTGGATGGAAATCACAAGTATGGTGAGAGACGAAAGCCTGCCAAATTTCAGAAGGATGGGTGGAGTGCAAGGCCAGACTCCGTGTGTGTGTATGGTTTAAAAATAAAATAAAAATTGAAGGTTCCCTGTACTAAAGTTCCCTGGGTGGATCTTGAGAAATTTTACTTGTGCAAATCAGCTGTCTTAAATAGTCAAAATTGCACCCCCAAGTCATTGTGATTGGAGTGCACTGGGAAACTAATTCTATGTGATTAAAAGCTAGGCCTGTCTGTCAAAGCAGTCACCTTGGGAGGAATGGCAGGATATAATTTGAATGAAGGAATACAGTGGTACCACTGGTTACGTACTTAATTCGTTCCGGAGGTCTGTTCTTAACCTGAAACTGTTCTTCACCTGAGGTACCACTTTAGCTAATGGGGCCTCCCACTGCTGCCACGCTTCCGGTGTGCAATTTCTGTTCTCATCCTGAGGTAAAGTTCTTAACCCGAGGTACTACTTCCAGGTTAGTGGAGTCTGTAACCCGAAGTGTTTGTAACCTGAGGTGTTTGTAACCCAAGGTAAATGCAATAAAACAAAAGCTCACCTCCCACTTCTCCATGCCTGTCCCACTGTAGCACCTAACATTTCTATAGTCAGCTTGGTTTCATTTCTCAGGTAAGAAAAGCAGGGTGGAGAGGTCTGAAGCAGCAGATCTCCATACAAAGTTGAGCACTTCCTAATCCGCCTCAACACACCTTGTTAATGCTGCAGTCCGATTCAGTAGCATAGACAACTCCAGTTAACCTTGATTTGCTTTATTTTGCTTGGAGCCAATGCACACCCCTATTGGATACCACTCAGTTAGATTTTAGGCATTTCTCCTGTTCTTAACAGCCAGTTACAAATCCATTTCCCCCTCCCCTGGTTGTGTTGTTTCAGACAAATAAAAAGAGTGTGAAAGAGGGAAGAAAGAGACTCAATCTCTGGGAGAAGGGATAAATTTCAGGACCAATGAAACCAATCACAGAATCATAGAATTATGTACAGACATGTGCAAGAAGGTGACATTTTAAGGAGCTGCTGGATCAAGCCAATGGCCCATCTCATCCTGCATCCCATTTTCACAGTGACCACCACATCTATATACAGTCTGAAAAATGGTTTGGTTGTGTATGGAGTTTTCTCTTTTTTTAAAGAAAAGAAAAGGAAAAACTCTGGGGATAGTAGCTGTGTGATGATGATCTATGATCCAGATCTCATCACAAGAACAGCGGTCATCATGTCTCAGTGTTTGGGAAGTGGGATAGTTGGGTGAAAAACAAACAACCCAGGAAAAAGGAAAATTGATTTTAGCTTACAGTGAGTTCCTTGTGTACGTGTATAATTCATTTTGGAAAACCTGAATACCAAATCAAAGGTTTTGGCCTCATTCCTACAAGCAGCCCACATCACAGGGTCTTCCGTCATTCATTCAAAACCTGAAGATTTCTGCTTTGAGAAGACTGAGCTGTCCTGATCCAAATTGATTATCTGAAAAGTCTTGGAGTGAAATGGCCTAATCATCTGTGGGTAGCTAACAGATTCACTTGGAAAATGTGTTCCATGCCTTAAAAAAAAATGGAGTCATGTTTTCCAGGTGGGTGGAAAAACCGTATTCTCCCAAGAGCATCCCCAAATGGTCATAGACTTTGTTTCTTTCCCCCTCCTTTGTAATCATGTGTTCCATTTTCCAAGTGATGCACTGCATTGTGGCATCACATATATTGTGCCCATCATACTGAATCAGATCAGCATGCATGAAAGACAAATTCTGAAGTGACAACACAGTGTAGCCCATCAGCCAGGAAATGTGGGGGTTGGGGTGTCTAGTTTTCTACAATAAATAAATGAAAACAATTCTTTTGGTAGTTCTTTTTTATAGAATGTGTTCTGATCTATCTCTGTTGCTTTTTAGGAGCTCATTCTGTAAGATGCAGAACAATTATGGACCAAAATTGTCTTTTCCTCTGTGTGTGTGTGTGTGTGTGTGTGTGTGTGTGTGTGAAAGAGAAAGAGAGAGAGAGAGAGAGAGAGAATTATGCATCCAAGCAGATTTCCGTCTGTCTCCCCTTCAGTGCTGGAAATATAAGTTTTAAGGGTTGAATGATTGAAGTCTGAATCCAGCTAAGTCATTGTTTCAGCGAAATGTCTTCTGTTCATGCAAAATAGGATCGCCCTCTCCTCCCCATTGCACCTTTCCCAATTCTGCTCAGTGGGAGGAGGAAATGGGGGGAGGGTTCTGTTACATGAGCAGAAATTGTTCCACTTGCAATAATTTAGTTGATTTAGTGTATGGCCATTTGTAGAAACTGATCAGTGATAGACCTTCTTCTTGCAAAGCACACGCCTTACCACTGAGACTTTGACTCCTCTCCAAATCAACATGAATAAAAATCAGCTATTTTACGTGGTTTCAATATGTCCCTTTGTATCCCAGTCACTTTGCCCTTTTGATATAGTGAATGGCTGGATCTTCGCTAGATTAAAAAGTGACAACTCTTGTATGAGCTGGCATTCCAGTATACATACAAGTTCAGGGAAATCAAAGGGAGCTCTGCACATCTAATTGCATACATAATTCTAGTGAAGGACTGGTGAGTCTTTTGTGTCTCATTCATTGAAATTAGAGGTTGAAGGTTTTCTACATAAGCAAAGAAGTGTTTAAGGTTCTGTCCAGTTCCTCCTCCCCTCCCATTGCTGGAATACTGTCATTGTCAGGGATTCAACAGTATACTGCCTTCATTCCAGAAGCCGCACATGGTTCATATCATATCATTGGTTAATTTATCCACTCGCATTAGAAGTGTATGTAGTCTATCAAAATCCTGTTTGCTATCCTTGACATTCCTCAGGCATGTCATTCAAACTGGAACCTGTAAATTTCGATCGCTATTGTGTTTATTGAAAACTAGTGCAATGCTAAAAGTTACTCCTGCATTTTTGCTTACTGTTCCCTATCATTTAAACTGCATCTGAGAAGGGGAGAGAAAATGTCGGTGAAATTATCATGGGTGGAGCACAGGGTTTTTGATGCACCTCTCAAAGGAAGACGCTGTGAAGTAACACCTCCCATCATACTTTTCCAGATCGAGAAGAGTGATCAACTGGGGAGGCTTGGAAAAAATATTTACTGGAAAGAAAAGCACATGTGCTATCCTTGGTTGCCTCAAAAGTAAGCTCAGAATGACACACTCTCCTAAATTCTAAATAAATTCTCATGAGTCATGGGAAGGAGGGAGAAAAATGGAGGTCTCTTTCACAAAGGATGAAATATTGAGAAATTTGAGAACAGAACAAATGCAACACGACTCAACAGTTGATGGCATGCAGTGGCAACTCATCTGACCTCCAACTGGTCACATCACTGTTGCCTACCAGAGAGCCAGTATGGTGTAGTGGTTAAGAGCGGTAGACTTGTAATCTGGTGAACCGGGTTCGCGTCTCCGCTCCTCCACATGAAGCTGTTGGGTGACCTTGGGCTAGTCACACTTCTTTGAAGTCTCTCAGCCCCACTCACCTCACAGAGTGTTTGTTGTGGGGGAGGAAGGGAAAGGAGAATGTTAGCCACTTTGAGACTCCTTCGGGTAGTGATAAAGCGGGATATCAAATCCAAACTCCTCCTCTTCTTCCTCTTCTTCTTCTTCTTCTTCTTCTTCTTCTTCTTCTTCTTCTTCCAAGGGGTAAAGAGGGAGGGTCAGGATGGTGCTGAGGGTGGTGTGTTGCAAATGCAACGGGAGCACCCGATTGGCTCTGCCAGTATGTTTGCACCATGCTAGCCTCCCTGCCACCTTGCCACTCCTCCTCCTTCTGGTAAGCAGCAGCAACACAACCGACTAGAGGTCAGGTGAGCACCACCAACCCAACACAATGTCTGCTAGTGGCACTATTTGAAACACACTGGTGTGGTTGGCAACATGGGGACCTCTTCCCTAAGAAACTGCATAGTTCTGAATGGTGCTTTCTTTGCATCCATCAGTTCCTTTTGGAAATTATTATTATTGTTGCTGTTATCATTTCATTAAATTTATATACTGCTTGACTGTAGGAAAATACCGCAAAGCAGATTTTGACTAGGTACATTTCTCAAAGGAGTTCTGGACAGGCTTAGTTTACCCAAACCTTCATTGATTGCTGCTGTTGTTGCGAATGCAGTAATTTTGTGCTACAGGGCATTTTCAGCACATCCCTTACAGATAACCCATCTTGTCTCCCGCCCCCAGCCCTGCCCCACACAGGAAGCCTTTTGTCTTTCAGAGCATATTAAAAGGCAGGCTTCAGAGCACTTCACTGCCATGTGGCCCAAAAGCCTACAAAACCACAAAAGTCATGAAACAGGTACAAAAAAAAGGACGGGGGTGGGAGGAAGAGAAAAGGATGCTTTAGAGCACCTTTCCTTTTAAGTAGTCCCTGTTCCCTGTCAAGCAGTTTTGAGCTAGATCATCTACGCCAGATTCTTTTTTGCATTCGTCGTACGACAATTTTTACTTGCTGCCAAGAGAGCACCATGTTAGAGGAGGGGTCAGCACTGCAAGGCCTAAGATCTTAGGGATGAATGGAAAGTTCTATAGAAACTTTTCTGCCTCTGTGAAATGAAATCCTGCATGGAGGGAGGGAGGGTGAGAGAATAATAGAATTGTAGAGTTGGCAAACCCTCTGAGGGCCATCTAGTCTAACCCCCTGCAATGCAGGAATCTCAACTAAGGTGGTGAGGGAGGGAGAGAGAGACTACAGAGGTATAGAAACGTTTTGGTTTTTTCTTTATCTTTTTTTAAAGAAGTCTACTGTCTTATTTTCCTTATGGTTTGCCAGAAAGGGACCACA
Organism: Podarcis pityusensis; assembly: GCF_964106645.2. NCBI lineage: Eukaryota > Metazoa > Chordata > Lepidosauria > Squamata > Lacertidae > Podarcis > Podarcis pityusensis. The sequence goes on along the minus strand of NC_138028.1, from coordinate 19,060,130 downwards.
ATAGACATTGGACACTGACATATAACCAAAGGCGAGGTGTGGAGGTTGAGCTGAGTCAGATCTTTGTGAAAACTCACACAAATAGGTGGATTGTCCTGCTACTGCATATAAACCTCTGACACACAAGAGAGCCTCTCACCTTCCAACGCGGTCCATTCCACTGTCAGAGTTTGCACCATCAGAATTCCACCCCCCACCCCCCAGAGATAAGAACAGTTTTCTCATCCATGTTCTGGCGCGTTTATTGTGGATTATGATCAGAAACAAATGATCAAAAAGCAAACAAACCACATTTAAATTATATGCATTTGTGTATGCACTTTCCTGTATTTCACACATTTTGTATGCTTTGTCCCTTAAAATATTCATTTTCCTGAATATTTTAGCAAATATTTTAGCATGTTTTAGCAAATACATTTGCATCATAAAATTAAAGCAGACTGTGAACTGCATTCCAATCTGAGCATAAGTTAAGTCCAGTAACGTCCCATCCAAACTAAGGAGGGGTGAAGCTGTCCATTTCAGTTTCTCTCAATTTCTCATTTTTTTCCAATCTTAAATTCAGCTCTTTACATTTCCACAACAGTTTGTGGTTATTTTTAATAATAAAAAGTCCTCATGCGGATTCATTAGTATTTTGGTGCAAATTCCTCCTAATATACCCGTGTTTGTATGCAATTTTGCCTAACATACCCATTTCTGCAAAGCAATTTCAACTAATATAATGTGTTTCTGTATGTTATTTTCACTAATACAGTGGTACCTTGGGTTAAGAACTTAATTCGTTCTGGAGGTCCATTCTTAACCTGAAACTGTTCTTAACCTGAGGTACCACTTTAGGTAATGGGGCCTCCCGCTGCCGCCGCGCCGCCACCGGACGATTTCTGTTCTCATCCTGAAGCAAAGTTCTTAACCCAAGGTTCTATTTCTGGGTTAGCAGAGTCTGTAACCTGAAGCATCTGTAACCTGAAGCATCTGTAACCCAAGGTACCACCGTAATAGATACATTTCCATGCACGCTTTATCCTAGTATATGCATTGCTGTGCACACTACTTGGTTGGGGAACAGCATTGCAAAATACGAAGAAGTGTGAATTTCAAAAGTTGACTGTGTTTAGGTTTGCTTCAGAAAGTGTGAATTAGGAAGGGTTGACTTTAAATGCAAACCGGATCAATTTTCTCCCCATTCCCTAATTTAGTGTTGATATTGGCACCCTCTTTTCATTGACTTGCCATAATTCTAACCCTGACAGTCTGAATTTCCTTGACATTTTTTTAATTTTTAATTTTATGGTAGGTATTGTCTCCGGAAGTGTGCAAAGAAAATAGCAAAGAACACGCTAAAACAGAACATGGCAATTTCTCCCTATTTAAAGCAGCTGTTTGGGTGCCAGCTGCTTAGTTAACAAATACATCTTTAATGAAATCAAACAATCCGGCAGGATTTATTGATTGCTAACAATTGTTTTGAACACAGCCTAGTAGACTGGGCTGTTAACATCCTTTTTTGGACCAATTAGTTCAGTTGGTTTGAATTAGAGACACTTTGCTATTATCTGAGAGGAGGAGGAAGACGGGGAGGGGGACAAAAGAGGAGGATGGAAACCCTGCCTGTGAAGCAGCCCATTTCTCCTCCTTTTAGAATAAAGTGTGGCTGAGCTGCATGCAGAACAAAAGATACGGATGCTGCTCCAGCTGTTTTGGGGGAAGACAACCACACATGTTATCTGGGCCTTTCACCTCTCCAACTGCAGTTCAAATCCATCCTGGGATCTTGAACGAAGAGGCTGCAGAGTTTTTTATGCCTCAGAACCCATCAAACAGCAGAAAGGACAAGGATCCCCCATGTATCCGCGGCACTTCAGAGCCAATTTCTGCAAGGGAAGGATAAGAAAGTCCTATGGAAACGCAAATCTTCAAGCTGACCTCTATCTGTCTGTAATTCTATACATGCGATTGCAGGCAGGAGAAAGTCGGCATTCTTGCGAGGGGATGACCAGAAAGCAGCAGGCGCCCTGGCTGTCCTGCTTTCAAAGAATCTGCGAAAATCCACCTCTGACTGCATAATTCCACAGGTCCTCTTGCTACCCAAATCCCCGGCTTTGCACAGAAATTATATATCGGTCACATCTAGTGGCGGGTAGCTGCCGTCCTCAAAGTAACAAGCTGCTTATTAGAAATCTGCACTGATTTTGACCGAGATTTTAAATGCGGAGAAATGCCAGCATTTGTTGGCCAAATATCATATCCATGAGAATTAGCGGTGTCAAAAAGTCTTGGAGCTGTCCCGTTCTGAATATGAATTTTTGGCATGTTCTTAAAGTGGGCCTGTATTTCAAACACTAGGGCAGCTATCCTTTCACAACCCACAGTAAATCTCCTCTAGCTTAGGTTGCATTATGTGTGTTCTCCTTTCCTCTCTTCTCCCTTGCTGCTCTCACCCACTCTTGCTGTGGCAGCAGTGGGGAAGAAATGAGGTCTAAGCTGGTCCTTCCTGGTGCTTCTAATTCTGCTGAGACAAGAGTAGCATGTGCTTGAGAGCCTGGGAAATGGAGCTTGTAGAAAGGTTCAGTGCACTTTAAATGTATTTTATTTTGCATTTTGTTTTATTTTAGTTAGTTGTTTTAGTAAACACCACTTGATTTTTTTAAACAACAACAACAATCATATTAGTTTACAAAAAGGGAAAACAATAGGAATCAATAAAAAATGAGAACCCTCAAGTTGGTTTACAAAAAGCTAAAGCAATAACAATCAATAAAAGAGAAGAAGAAGAAGAAGAGGAACAACAACAACAGCAGCAGCAACAACAACAATTTACTTATACCCCACCCATCTGGCCGGGCCTCCACAGTCACTCTGGCTCCCAACAGAATATTAGAAACATGACAATACATCAAACATTAAAAAATTCTCTAAACAGGGCTGCCTTCAGATGTCTTCTAAAAGTCAGATAGTTGTTTATTTCCTTCATATCTGGTGGGAGGGCATGCCACAGGGTGGGCTCCACTACCGAGAAGGTCCTCTGCCTGGTTCCCTTTAACCTCACTTCTCACAGAGAGGGAACTGCCAGAAGGCCCTCGGAACTGGACCTCAGTGTCTGGGTTAAACAATGGGGGTGGAGATGCTTCTTCAGGTATACTAGGCCAAAAACATACAAAAGGTTAAACTATTAAAACAGATTAAAATTCACAATAGCATTTCTAAGCAGTTGGGTAAAGGTAAAGGACCCCTGACAGTTAAGTCCAGTCGCAAACGACTCTGGGGTTGCAGCGCTCATCTCGCTTTACTGGCCGAGGAAGCCAGCGTTTGTCCGCAGACAGTTTTTCTGGGTCATATGGCCAGCATGACTAAGCCGCTTCTGGCGAAACCAGAGCAGCGCACGGAAACGCAATTTACCTTCCCACCGGAGTGGTACCTATTGATCTACTCGCACTTTCACGTGCTTTTGAACTGCTAGGTTGGCAAGAGCTGGGACCGAGCAACGGGAGCTCACACTGTCACAGGATTCGAACCACCAACCTTCCGATCGGCAAGCCCAGAGGCTCAGTGGTTTACACCACAGCAGAAGAAAGTTTTTCAGCAGGCACTGAAAAGAATACGTGCTTGATATCAATAGGCAGGGAATTCCAAAGTATAAGCGCTGCAATGCAAAACAATCAAGTTCCTAACAAACGTTGAACAGGTATCATGTACCTGTAATGATGCCAATTCTGCTGATCAAAGAGGTTGAGTGCAATCATAGGTAAACTGGTCCCAAATCCTTATGGTCTTTATATACTAACAGCAATACCTTAAACCTGACCCAGTAGCAAATCAGCAACTCTAGCAGCATATCCCACAAATGTCCTGGAAAAACTAGGACATCCTGTTTTTTATTACGAGAGATAGGCGGCCATTTTGGTTGCTGTGATCTCACACGATTTCACAACGCGATTCCCCCCCCCCAAAAAAAGTGCTTTTTTAAGGACTGTGATTTCACGGGGTGCTGCAAAACGTATGTTTTCAGCTGCTGTGCCCCAAAAGCACCTTTTTTTGGGGGGGACATTGGGATGAAATAACACGATAACATGGCAATCAAAATGGCTGCCGTGCTCTTGCAGTAAAAAACAGGATGATGGTGTCTGGGAAGATGGCATCCTGGATTTTGGCTTCAAAGAGTTGCAGATCTCTGAGCACAGGTGTTAGATGCTGACAAGTCCTCACTCCTGTCAGCAGTTTATATGATGTGGATGTCACCAATATCTCTGTTTGAAATGTTCAATAACATTAATTCCTTACAAGAACATGGGGCTCTACCTATTCTGCCCTAACAAAATATCAACCTTTTTGGTGTTCAGCCATGGTCATGAGTATGACTAACGTGACCCCCATCCCAGAAAAGTAAAGATGAGATCACTAAAACCACTTAAGCAAAAAATTTAGGACGTGTTTTAAAATTCCAAATTCTCTACCCCTTTTAAGAGATAAACACAGCATGGGTTCCATCCATTATACTGTGTGCAACTGGATTTCATTTACTGAATTATAAATAAGTCTTGAGAATACATAATATTAGAACTCAGCGGTTCGGCGTTAATTTTATTAGCCCTTTGGTAATATTCCCTGGGGAAAGGGTGTCTATTTCATCTGATATTTGTGTGTGTTCCTTCAGAACGGGAACTACAAGGTCTTTAAACTGAATGGCTTATAAATATTTATAGGGTTTGTAGCACACGTTCCTAGAAGCCCCAACTGAGACGTAGCCCTTTCAGAGTCTAGGCCTTATTGCGTGATGGGGAAACAGACCAGACCCACTCAGAATATACATGCAGTATCACTTCTCAAGGAAGAAATACTTGCAAACTCCAGTTTTGCAGATGCAATGCTGGTAATACAGACAAGCCTTTGTGCCTTATGAAGTTCTCATGACTCTATACAGTACAGGGGTACCTCGGGTTACATACGCTTCAGGTTACAGACGCTTCAGGTTACAGACTCTGCTAACCCAGAAATAGTACTTGGGTTAAGGACTTTGCTTCAGGATGAGAACAGAAATCGTGCTCCGGCGTCGCAGCAGCAGCAGTAGGCCCCATTAGCTAAAGTGGTGCTTCAGGTTAAGAACTGTTTCAGGTTAAGAACGGACCTCTGGAACGAATTAAGTACTTAACCCGAGGTACCACTCTAGTGTTCTGCATTTGCTTCAGATGAGACACGACTCTGAAGTTACAATCCCTACATCAGAGATATTTTGACCACCTAGGACTCTGAGAAAGATTGGCTGTTAGGCAGTCCTAGGTGAAGCAGGCAGATGCTGAGGTTTTGTGATTGCTTTGGAGTCCGGAAGGGCTTCTAGTTTTTCCCCCAGTATATTTCTGTAAGATTCCCCCAAGTTTTCCACAAATAGAAAATTCAGACAGAATGGGGTTGGGTTCTCCTTCTGACCTGACTTTGAATGATTTTGCCCGGGCTTTCGTTTTACTTCCCAGTGCTCTTGGGAGTAAGATGCAATTCCTGTTAGGGCTGTGCACTGGATTCAGCTGAGACCAATTCAGAAGGTCTCGGAAGAATAGGGTACACACAGGAAAGGATCACTGTAAATCAGGGTGGATTGGCCCAGAGTGAAATGTGGCTGACAGGGGGCAAGGCATCAGGAAGGAAGGAAGGAGGGGCAGGTGGGGGTAAAAGTACACAAAGAGGGCTGAGACCTACCTGGGAGAAGTTAAGCCCAGCACACTTCTTGCCTGACATGGTCACACTCACTCAGGGTCAATGTGTCTCTCAACAGCTCTCGAGTGGAGGCATAAATCATGCCCTCCAACATGTTCAGTCCCCAAAACGGGATGCGGGTCTTCCTGTCTGTGCCCCTGTTTGAGTCACGTGACCCACACAAGATCACAGAGCCCCAAATGACCACCATGCTCTCGTGGGGAAAGTCCCGTTTTTCCCAGGACACTTGTGGGGTATGCATAAATCCTGTGGTGATGCAGGTGATGCTGTCCAAGCAGCACTACTCAGAGTCAGATCCTGTTCAGAGCTAGCTCCTCCTGCTCTGTGACTGGCTTCCCAGCATCAGAAGCTGCTTGTGAAGGAGCAGAAGACAGTCCATGAAGAAAAGCACTACGCAGGATCGTATCCAGAGGCACATTTAGGGCAGTGCAACAACAACAAGAAGAAGAGTTTGGATTTGATATCCCGCTTTATCACTACCCGAAGGAGTCTCAAAGCGGCTAACATTCTCCTTTCCCTTCCTCCCCCACCACAAACACTCTGTGATGTGAGTGAGGCTGAGAGACTTCAGAGAAGTGTGACTAGCCCAAGGTCACCCAGCAGCTGCACGTGGAGGAGCGGGGAAGTGAACCCGGTTCACCAGATTACGAGTCTACCGCTCTTAACCACTACACCGCACTGGCTCTCTGCCACACCAGGTGCCAAGCTTAGGCGGCGCTGCAGGACATCGTAACTATGCCATAGTGAATTGAGCAGGTCTGGAGGCAAGAGGTGAGGGGGTGCCAAATGCTGGCTTTGCACAGGGTGCCTCTGAAATTTGAAATACCCATATTAATGCAAATTGCCTACAAAACCAAAGAGAAAAGCATCATTTAAAGGTGCAGAGAACACACTCCAAAACCTGCGCAACTTTGCCTGAAATTGGCCAGGCTTCATCCCCCAGATGGGGCTACTAACTCCCCCCCCCCAAAAAAAAATTCAGTGGATATGGGGTTTGTTGGGGGTGGGGGTGGGTCCACTTTAGGAATGTGGTGAAGAGAAGACAACAAGGCAATGATTAATTTTTATTTTAAAAATTGCAATATTCATTTTTTGTGACTAACATCCCATTTAACATGGCCTTGAAGGAAGGAAGGAACGAAGCTATTTCTTATAATAAGCAAAATCTTTAATCCTGCTGTCACAGCAGATCCCAAATGAAACATATTGCAGCACAGCCCATAAAAGTGTTATCTCTGTCCAGATCACCTTTTTATCCTTAAACTGAACCACATGGCCATTAAGGCATCCCAGTCTATCATCTTCTAAACATTTAACATTGCAGCTATGCAACGCTAGCAATCAGCCTGCCATCAAAATATTATAACATAATTAATTGAGGCTCTACATAAAACCCCCCAGCATAATTGGCAAAGCATTGCATTATTAACATATTAATACATTGACCCTTGCTACACGAGGCTCATAAATTGAGATGTGTTAACGCTGCTGGAGAAGGCTGCCATAGAAGGTGGGAAAGCAGAATGTAGAAAGGTAATGGCTCTCACTTACACCAATCAAAAGATGGTTTTGTTAAAGGGAAGAATTTGTGTTAATATTTTTTCCCCTGGAGAAAAGGCAGGCAGTGTGGAGGGGAGAGAGATGCAGATTCCTTTTGGGTATATAGTGATATCTTTTCAGGATACAGAAAGCAGAGGATCTTTGGAAATTAACCCAAATTGCCACATCAGACAGAGGACAGATTGCAATTAGGTAGATAAATGCCCTTATCATCATCTTCGTCACATTTTATTCAGAGATGAGTGATGTTATGAAAAGGGAAGCAGTCTTCATTTAAGGTTATCTGGCAATGGATGGACCTGGGAGGTAGGGTGGCCATGAATGCATTTTTTAAAAGGCATCAAAAGAGGTTGGCGATGCTTCACCTTCACTGTCAGAGGCCATGTGCTTCTGCATGCCACATGTTCGGAGTCAAAAGTGGTCCTGCTTTGAGGCTTCCTATGAGCATCTGGTTGGCCGCTGAGAGAACCTTCAGGCACCATAAGCCTAAGGCATTTAAGGCTATGGTTCCCAGATGTCCCCGTTTCCCGGGGACAGTCCTCCCATTTACAAATCTGTTCCCGGACGAAATCTGTCCCCGGAATGTCCCCTGATTTATATTTTAAGCATTGTAAATTTATTAGTAGGGAATGAATGTTGCGTGATTGGTTCAACGGCACAATGCACATCATATGGGGACTTCCGGCGAGGCAAAATGGCGGGCGCCACGGCAGCGAGCAGCTCCTGAAGCCAGCCAGAGCCAACTGCGCTACCAGGCTGGCTCTGGGCTGCTGAGACTGCCGCTGTCACTGCCAAGGGGGAACCGCTGACACACCCACCCCGTGACCCAAATCGAGCTGGGAGCAAGAGCGCCCGGCCACCCTGCTGACTGCCCAGCAGCGCTCTGGGACCAGGAAAACCCCGGAGCTGACGCAGGGAGAAGGAGGAGAGGAGAAGGAGAAGTAAGAGAGAGAAAGAGGAATGAGAAAAAAGAGGGGAGCCCCGACCTTGCCGTGCTGCTGCTGCTGCCACTGCCGCCGCTGAGGAGGAGAGGTAGGAGAGTACTGGGAGGGCAAGGACATGTGGCCAAGCCCAGGCCTGACCCGAGCCTACTCCACGGTGGCTAGTACTCCAAGAGAGCAAGCCGGGACCCAGAGGAAGCCCGTGCAACAAAGGAGACCACAGAAGAGAAGATATTACTTCTTCTTTTTAAAAAAAACTTTTTAAAAAATAACTTTTTTCCCTCTCTTTTAAAAAAAAAAAGTGTCCCCGGATTCTTTGAAAAAAATCTGGTAACCTTAATTTAGGCTCCTTTTCTGTGGTTCCCCCACACCTTTTTCATTCAAAGTTAAGAGCTGTAGCTCAGTGATACCTGCATTGCATGTAGAAGGTCAATTCCTGACATCTCCTGGTAGACTTCAGATAGGTCTCTGTCTGCAACCCTGGAGGTATTGAAAAGCTTGCAGTTCTCACTGGACTATCCATACTGAACTCATCTGAATACTTACACGCCTTTTGTTTTTGTTTTTAATCCATCTTGTCCTTTATAAAAAATATGTGGATGAGTGGGAGTCAAATGCTGCTTTTAAGAACAATGACTTTGAAACTGTCTTACCTGTAAAGGAAACTTTTTGTTAGTTTTTTTTTTTTTTTTTTTTAAAGTTTCTCAACTTGATAAGGGCTCTGGAGAGAGCCTAATTATAATCTAACCAAGAGATTAGAAGTGGAGGAAATTAGCAATACAAGGAAAGGATTGTACAATCATCATCCAGATTTCTATTGTGCTTGTCATCCCAGAGGGGCCCAAAGCATTTGACAAGATGCAAGGGAAAGGATGACCTGTATCACTCGGGTGAGTTCAGAGGAAGATGGTACGTGAAATCACACACACCTCAATCAAATAGCACCCATGGTACAGTTTCTTGCATTTTTAATTTTAGCTTTTTAAATTCATGCCAACACTAACTGCACATTGCTTAACATCTAAATCTCTCTCTCTCTCTCTCTCTCTCTCTCTCTCTCTCTCTCTGTGTGTGTGTGTGTTTGTGTGTGTGTGTGTAACAACAGATAGTATGTCTGATTCTTTGGAATTAGAACCAGGCAAGTAAAAGTACTTTTCAATATAGATGTGTCAGGCAGAAATTCACCATGAGGTGGTCTGTGGACAGCCAGCAAAGTGAGATCAGTGGGACTCATCTAAAGTCTGTTGTTATGGGGTACATAAAGCATGTAGGCTCCTCCAGACTGATGGCTTTTTTGTAGGTGTATTCTGCATTGTGTCATTGGTCCAATAGTAGTGCATTAGTGATGGATTTATATTGGACTGTCCACACATAAATTCTTCAATGGTTTCTTAAAGGAAACTAAGGTTGGAACCAGATATTCCAGGAGCAGAGATCTATTCATAAATCCTGGAAGAGGCAGGAACTGATATCTGTAGGTTCCCCTATTCTCTGCAGCACAACTTGTCCTCTCCATGATCTTCTTTGGACAATTGGAGGACCCTAAATAGTATAGTGGAACAAGAAGCCACAGGTGAACCTTCTTCTAAGCGGCTTGGAGTGGCATTCAAGGCCCTTTGCTGCTCTTATTTTATCTTCACAACAACCCCGTGAAGTAGGCTGGAAAGACAGACTGGTCTCCCAGTGAGTTACACAATAGGGATTTGAACCTAGGTCTTCTAGGTCAGAGTTTGACACTCTATAATCTAGCCTTTGCTAGCCTGGTGTCGTCTAAAGGTTTTGAGCTACAACTTACTTCTGGAGCTGGTGGAAGTTGTAATAATCTGGGGAGGTGTGCACAAGGCTGGCAACAGCTGTTCCAACCACTATACCACACTACTTATATAAAAAGCTGTCACTCTTACACCTTCACATTGCATTCCTAGATTTCTATTAATCTGCTGGCACTCAAGACACTTTGCATGTCCTTGCTTCTTAGCATTTGATCTCCCTTTGTTTTAACTCTGCATTTAACTTTCTTAAGACGTGTGTTTGAATGTTGTTTTTTTTTAATAGAAGATGGTCACCAGCAGTCAAAGGACTCTTGTTGTACAATGTGCCCTCCCTATTCTGCTGGACTGACACTGAAGCCGAGGAGAAAATTAAACTAATTAGATGCAGCTGCAACCTCAAGGTTTCTGGAGCATGTTTTCAATGCAAAGAGGGCGCCGACCGACCTTCGTTAGGTCATGGATTCTGGCATGATCTCAGCCCCAGGTGGTAGTATTTGCTTTGAGAAGTGCAAAAATTTCGGTCTTGCCGAGTAGAGTAATTACTGTGGTTGGGAGATGTTTTGCCTTAGCAATTAAACATGTGCATCCATTTCTATAGGTGGATCTGTAGCTTAGTGACAAAATATACAGTCAAGGAGACACATGGTACAGCTTTTGCTGGTTTATTTTAATTCAGTCATATATATATACATATAACGTAATATGACAGCATTTCAATCCAATGTTTCGTCCAAAGAGCTCAAAGTGGCAGACATGGTCCTCCCTCTTTTCCGTTTATCCTCACAATAACCCTGTGAGGTAGGTAAGGTTGAGAGGCCCAGTAAACTTTGTGGTTGAGTTGCGCAGAACTCAGCACCTCTGCCAGGTGGGGTGTATCTGCTAAACTGGTTTCCTGGCAGGAGGGTCACTGTTTCATGCTGTGAAGGTGGAGAGGAGCAGGGTGTTTGGTACAGTGCAAACACATTGACAGAGCCAGATTCTTCTGATTTTAGAGTGAACACCTCTTTTTTCCTCTCCATTCCTGGGAAGAGGAAGGTTTTTTAATTGCTGTGATTTTATTTCTGTTGAACACTACCTTAATTACTAGTTTTCGTTTAATATGTTTTTATTAAATAATATATATATTAGATTTTGTCGTAAACTGCTTTCAGCATTCTTATTTTTTTAATTGAAGGATGACACCGAACTATTTTAAAAGATAAATAAACAAATAACAGTTCTTTCTTAGGAACTTGCGGTGCTTGTCTTCCAGTCTACAAGAAGTGCCAATCCTCCCTCCGTGTACACAGGACAACTTCTGTCTTTAAAGCAGGTCTTCTTCATTGTAGGATGAAGGATGAAGTTGTGATCATCTCTCATTGACAGAGGATGAGTTGTGCTGTATTTCCATAATCTCAAGCTGAAACTGTTCCCTTCTTGGCAAAGGAGAACATGAGGGAAGCCAGGTGAATCAGGCCAATGGCTCATCTTGTCTATCATCATATTCTCACAGCAGCTTACCAGATGCCTATGGGAAGCCCGAAAGCAGGACCTGAGGGCAACAGCAGCCTCCTTGCTTGTGATTCCCAACAAAATGATGCAATTTAGAAAGTAAGGCTTGGACTCCTGAAGGTTATACAGAATTTGAGGATAAACTAATGGCAATGCAAAGAGAGGATGATGCAGAAGATAACGATGACTTTAGCAGAGGCATCCTGAACTGATTGGTCAGTGGAGATATTACAGGGAAGGTCAACAAAGAGGGAGTGTGAAACTACCCACAGAATCTGCCCTACTTTTATCAAAAGGATTTCCCCCCTTTTCTCAAACTTCCTCAGATTTTTGATATTTTAAAACTGCCAAAAATATACTTCGTTTAAATGATTATTTATGTAGACAAGGATTAAATGTAAGGTATTGGTTGTGTTTAGAATAGATTTATGAAAGATTTAGAAAACATATTGATTGGAATATTTGTGTGAGATTGTATGGCGAAAATACAGAATAACAGATACAATCTTGCTTAAAATGTATATAGGAATTGCAGTGTAAGCGATGGAAGTCAATAAAATTTTATTATTATTTTCATGTTGAGATATTTGTAGAATAAACTTGGAAGAAATTCTTCCAACTTATCTTCTTTTTCTCTCTATTTTTTCTTCTTTTTTCTTTTCTTCTTTTTTTCTCTTTTCTTCTTTTATATAGATATATATGTGCTTATTTGAAATATATATGTTTGCAATATTTTGCTTTCATTTTGTAATAATTATGTTAAATATTTTTTAAAAATAAAAATAAATCTTTTGTCTGAGGAAGAACTTCTCGCTGAACATAGGAACACAATAAACTGTCTTGTCGTTGGTCCATTTTGGCTGGTGTTGTCTACACTGACTAGCAGCGTCTCTCCAGAATTTCAGACAGGAGACATTCCCAGCCCTACATGAAGATGCCAAGGAGAGAACCTGGAACCTTCTGCATGCAAATAGATGCTCTGTCAGTGAGCTACAGCCCTTCCTGTTAACCTTCAAGTTGAAAGAAGACATCACTTTATCAACAGAAATATAGTGTCCCGATCTAGGTAAGTAATAGGACCTCTTTTTTTTGCCTTGGGCAGACCATAACTGGAGTACTGTGTCCAGTTCTGGGCACCCCATTTTAAGAAGGATATTGACAAGCTGGAATGAGGGCAACCAAGATGATCAATGGTCTGCAAACCAAGCCTTATGAGGAATGCTTGAGGAAGTTGGGTATGTTCACAGTGACAAAAAAAGGAGCACCAAGAGGAGATATGATAGCCACCTTCAAATATATAAAGGGCTGTCACGTGGAAATTGAAGCAAGCTTGTTTTCTCCTGCTCTGGAGACCAAGTCCTGTACCAATGGCTTCACGTAACAACAAATAAGATTCAGATTCAACATCAGGAAGAACTTTCTGACAGTAAGAGCTGTTTAACAGTTGAACAGACTCGCTTGGAAAGTGGTGGACTTGCCTTCATTGGAGGTTTTTAAGCAGAGGCTGGATGGCCATCTCTCATGGATGATTTAGTGGAGATTCTTGCATTGCAGGGACTTCGACTAAATGACCCTCGGGATCCCTTCCAACTCTATAATTCTATGATTCTATTATCAGTGTCCAGTGCCTCTGGGCCTTGTTCCAAGGCTGAACTATGGCCACTGAGATATGAGTTGCAGTTCACTTGGCCCAATTTCTCCCTGGAATCTTAATAGCTGCCGTGCAGACAAAGGAACATAATTTTTATGTGGAGTCAGACCATTTGTCCATCCAGTACTGTATGGCAACGGATCTCCGGGATTTCAGATCAGGAGGGTCTTTTTGGAGACCCTGTGGATTGAACCAGCAGCCGTCTGCATGCAAAGAAGATATTCTACCCTTCTGCAAAGTGAGGGGAAATCAGGTGAAATCTGCCAATGTCTGTGACATGTATGTCCCACTTTTCGCCACCAGGTGATTATGATTATTATTTGCTAGCTTTTGGCCTCCCTCAAAATTCCTTGAAATTGTTTTATCTGTGGCGTTTTCAAAAGCAGGGACTTTTGAAACTGAAGTGGCAAAGAATGAGAATCGGGAGAGCATTTCACCAACTCGACTTGAGCCTCAATTCAGGATTCTGTCTCTGTCGCAAATGAAGCCAAACCTCTGAGGACCTCAGGCATGCACGCCCAGAGTGGGTCACTGTCTGATAATTACCAGTAATCAGAGCAAACGCTGCCACACAGTAGCTTTTGGGCCTAGCGAAGCAGTCTGGGAATACCTGGCCCTTCCCTCCACAGCTTGAGCTGGGATGCCAGATGTTTGCAGCCTCTGATGTAACCCGAGGGAAGCTGAGAGGCCCACCCTCTTAATCTGAGGGTAAGGGTCTGAGGTGGGGGGTGGGGGGCTTCAAGAATGAAAATGGAAGGGAGGTGAAATAATTGGATCGGGAGCTGAGGGAAAGCCCCCTCTGCAAAAACCAGAGCATGAAGTCCAGTGTCAACAGGAGCCTCTTAAGCATATGGCTGTGCCTTTCAGCAAATAAATGAACAACAGTTTTCTTTCCAGAGGGTAACTAACCCAAAACGAGCATCTAAAAAGTGCTCTAAATGTAACCTTTAACGAGCACTTTGCCACTGCTTTTTTATGATGCTTAAACTAATAAACACATTTTATACATATAAAGCGATGATGTCCTTCGTATTTATGCTGCTCATGCTTGGATTCTGATCACTTATCTGGATAATTAAGCAATATCAGCGAGGAGGCAGATACCAGGAATCTGATATTAATCCATCCCTCTTAATAGCGACTCAAAACCACTGAGGTGGAAAAAGCAGCCCTCGCCTCTTTAATCCCCTTTTACCAACATTTTGGCATTGGCACATCTCATTTATTCACAAACGGGAGTCCAACACATACTATTGCTGGCTTATGCCTAATTTAGGAGAGATAGATAGATAAATAGATAGATAGATGGACAGACAGACAGATAGTCAAGGTATGCTAAGGAAATTGCAAAAAAAGGGGGGAGTGGAAGGAGGGGTGAAGATTACAAAAATTACTCGTGGGAATAATTCATAAGTGGTTCACAGCGTTTCAGCCGCAAGAGGTAAAAGCTAAGTGCCTGGATCTTGTTTGTGTTGCTTTTTGGGCACAAATACTCTGTTTAGAATTCTGTTGTGGAATCAGGAGTGCCTGAGGAGTTATCCATTTGGAGGAGCAGGGAGGAACATAAACAAATAAATCAGATTGAAGATGCAAACTTTCTGTTGAGAATTTTCTTCAGTTTCCATTTCTGAATCTTATTTTCCCTCCAAAAGAACAACAACAGATGATGAAGATTTAATGTGGCTCTCCATCCATGCAGTTGGTGCTTTACAATGACCCAGAGGACAGGCCCCAGACCCAAGGGGATTGCAATCTAGATATAAAAACACATGAAACAACACAGAAATGGAGGTGGGGATAAAAATAAAAAAGGGGGAGTTCTGCAGTCACTTCATTTATGTTCAGGCATTCTTCCTTGCTTGGATGATAGGAAAAGCTTGTCTTGCTGACCCTCCCCATTGCCTTCAGGTCAGCTAGGTAGGCCCTACCACTGTCTATGTTCTGCAGCAAAAGTTAGCAAAACTATGCATATGATGGAGAAAGGGGATGTTGTTGTTGTTTAGTCGTTTAGTCATGTCCGACTCTTCATGACCCCATGGACCAGAGCACGCCAGGCACTCCTGTCTTCCACTGCCTCCCGCAGTTCGGTCAAACTCACTGCCTTGCCATGGCGAAGGGTCTTGAATAACTCAGAGAAGCTGTGAACTTGGCAGGGATACTGGAGTGGCTTGCTGGTTCCTGCTCCAGGTGGATATCGTTTGGTCAAAACTCTCCACTATGACCTGTCCATCTTGGGTGGCCCTGCACAGCATAGCTCATAGCTTCTCTGAGTTATTCAAGCCCCTTCGCCACGGCAAGGCAGTGATCCATGAAGGGGATGTTGAGGGGATATTGCACTACTATTGCCGGAATGAGACTGGCACAAGCAGAGCAGTGAGAATTAAACCCAGCTTTTCGAGAAGCCAACTAGAAAAGCCATTTTTAAAAGGTGCAATAAGATTGAATCTGGCTCATTATTATTTTGTTCTTTGCATATTGGCCCTAGGGAGTTCCTAGGGTTCTTATGGAATATAGATAAATATATAGATATACACACATGCACACACCATCACATACCCTTGATATGCTAGATGTTCTTCTAGCCATTATAAACTGTAAGCTAGGCTTTCCCAAGCCATGTTACTGGGGACTGGTGGGAATTATAATCCAAAACATCTGAGGGCACCAGGTTGAAGAAGGCTGAAGTTCATGACCTTTAACTTGGTCAGCAGATGATCCGCAATAACATTATTCAAATATTCCAGTCTCATCATTTCCAACCCAAGGTGGACGCCAAGAATAAAATCATAATCATTATGAGTGGTTTTGCACTATTAGACTGACCTTTAATTAAAGGTCTGGCAGTACTTTGTAAAGATTAATTAAGCATCACTTTTTTCCCCTTTCAACCAAGAATATAATAAGCCATTGTGTTAAGGGTTTCACCTTAAATTACCAAGAAGCAACTACAGCTAGGGATCTATGCATTTCCCCCCATTAAACCATTGCTCAAATTGTGTCCATTTTCAAATTTCTTCAGCTTTTCTATTTGTGCATGTGTTCAGTTGTGGAGGAAAAGGAAAATATGTGGGATATTATCCATTTTTGACCAGCTTGTGTAACATCCAGTTGGCATGAAAGAATGTTTAACGCTTCACCAAAAAAGGATCTTCCTGACTCATGTTAAGCTCAGTCAGTAGAGGAGGAGACATTTCATCTCAGGTTGTGGGTTCAAGCCCCACATTGAGCAAAATAGTACTGCACTTTAGGCCTTGTGGTCCCTTCTAACTGTACAATTCTATGCGTCGAAACTATGTACACACCATACATGAAAAGCATATTTGAAGCACAAATGTCTTCCAAGAATCCTGGGAACTCTAGTTTACCCCTTGCAGAGCTACAGCACCCTTAACAATCTACAGTTCCCAGGATTCTTGGGGGGGGGAGTGTGCTTTAAATGTATGATGTGTACACTGCCACCACCCATTGTTCAATCTCAAAATCTCAAAGATAACTTCAACAACCTGTCAGTTGGCCCTACCATTGGGCAAAATGAGGAAACAGATTCAGTGAACAAATGAAACATAGGAACACTGCCTTAGACTGAATCAGATCATTGCCACATCTCTTTCTCTTTCTTCTCTTTGGCGATCACTCATAGCCGAGTAAGATTGCCTTCCATAAACACTGTTTTAACAGTGAGTCTGTAAGTGACTGTGGAGGCCAATTCCTTCCACAGTGGGGACATAGTTTGATCACAGTGAGGGTTTGCCAAGTGTGCTTTCCTCTTAGCACATTTCTCCCTTTCGTCCTGAGTTCGAGTCCTGAGTTCAAGCGTCTTCAAAGACCATGACACCTTTGGTAAAGGCTGTTCTCCAATTGGAGCCCTCGCAGGCCAGTGTTTCCTAGTTGTCGGTGTTTAAACTACGTTTTTGTTTTGTTTTTTTATTTGCCTTGACAGAGTCTTTAAACCTCTTTTGTTGACCACCAGCATTACGCTTTCCATTTTTAAGTTCAGAATAGAGTAGTTGCTTTGGAAGACGATAATCAGGCATCCGCACAACATGACCAGTCCAACGAAGTTGATGTTGAAGAATCACTTCAACACAGGTGATCTTTGCTTCTTCCAGTACACTGATATTGGTTTGCCTGTCTTTCCAAGTGATGTGTAAAATTTTTCGGAGACACCATTGATGGAATCTTTCGAGGAGTTGGAGAAGGCATTTATAAGTGGTCAGTGTTTCACAAGCATACAGTACTGTTTGCACAGTGACCGTCCACAATTTCAGGACAGGATGATTGTGGCTCTCCACAATTACAAGACAGTGAGTTCTTCCCATCCCCACCTGGAGATGCCAGGGATTGAACCTGGGGCCTTCAGCATGCAAAGCAGATGCTCTACCACTGAGCTATGGCACTTTCCTGTAACAATATCCTGAGAAATGAACCAAACTAATAGATGAGAGCTGGAGTCCAACAGCATCAGGATAGGATACCCATTCCTGATCTAAATGAACTTAGGTGTAGATCTAACAGGCACTCTTTTAGACAAATCTCCTAGCTTAATAAGGTTCTATAAGGTAATAGGGTGCCCAGGTAGCATTTCTCTCTTCTTCCCATTATTTAGTTATTCCCTTGGTACCCTGGTTTATCCTCTAGGACACCAGGCAGGCACCTCGCAACATGGCCTGTGGTCTCCATTAGCTGAAGTTATAGCAATTCGGCTGATTTCTGAAATGCAATACCCTGTGTATGATATTCAGTAAGATCTCATGCCGGTAGAGGAAACGATCAGGTTATTTAGAAAATAATTAGCCTTCTGTTTCAATGACAAGAAGAAATGGCAGTGTGTAGGCAGAAAACTGAGGCGTTGCCTTTATCTACCTGCTGATATATATATATATATATATATATATATATATATATATATATATGTATTTGTACAAAAACAGTCACATGTTTTTACAGAATAGGCCAATAGTGCCACAGGAAATGAATCAGAGCACCCTTAATTAATATGTCAGAATATAAGAAATTGGGGGGGGGGGGAATATGTATAATTAAATTCTTGCACTAAAAACAAGAATTAAAAAAGTCGCTAAAATAGAACACTGCTTCTTTTTTGTTCCTTAAAAGAAAGTGTCATCTCCCCGTTCCAACACCTCGCTTGGTGCTGCTCTGTAATGAATTGCCGGTGAGGAGAGTTGACAGGTTGGGCCTTCCCCAAAAAACCCCAGAGGCTCTGTGTCAAGATTAGAGAGCCTGCAAAACTTTCAGCTTTCTGCATTGTTTCCATTTCGAATTCAGGGAGAGGGTGGGGTGTCAGCAACCGACCAATGTGGACCGTGGCAATAATGAGGAACTGCTCAAAGAAGGTGATAAAGAAACAAGATGAGGAGAGCAATCCTGAGTGGGAAAGGGAGGGCGAGGGTGGTGATGAAGTTCTATGGCCACATCCCAAGCCCAGCTAGTTTGTGGCAGCCAGGGTTTTATGGTGTGGCCAGGTGGTTGGAATGGGGGGAATAGTTTTGTTTGCACTGAAAGGTGATGTAATGGCTATCATTTCATACTCGCTGCCCATTCCTGTTCCTGCGAGTGGTGCCGGCTTGCAACTGCGGGTGCCATGGGCCTCGCACGCTATCGGGCGCGCACGCTGACTTTAGCACTCCTGGTAGCATTTGTGAGTGACATCCCTAGCACACCGCTGGGCATGCTGACATCAGACACACGCAGCACTGGGCAAGCTGACGTCGGACGCACGTGCCCAGCACACGTGCCACCAAAGTTTGTGGATGCCCAAAGTTTGTGGGTGCAGGTGCCCAGCACACATGCCACCAAAGTTTGTGGGTACCTCAGGGGGAATTGGGGGGGGGCTAGAACACCCAGGGCCCTCTGGACCTGACACCTATGGTTCCTGTAGTAGGCATAGTTTTGCATTAGAATTGTAGAGTTGGAAGGAACTCCCACAGTCATCTAGTCATCTAATCCAAGCTCATCCAATGAAGGAATCTCAGCTGAAGCATCCATGGCAGATGGACACCCAACCTCTGCTTAAAAACCTCCAATGAAGGAGAGTCCACAACCTCCTAAGCAGCTCTTACATTCAGAAAGCTCTTCCTGATGTTGGAAACTCCTTTATTGCAACTTCAAGCCATTTGTTCGTGTCCTACCCTCCAGAACAGAAGAAAACAAGCTTGTTCCATCTTCCACATGACAACCCTTTAGATATTTGAAGTTGGCTGCCTGGCGTGCTCTGGTCCATGGGGTCACGAATAGTCAGACATGACTAAATGACTAAACAACAACAAATCAAACTGTTTTTCATAAGGCTCAGTTTCCAAACCCTTGATCATTTTGGTCACCCTCCTCTGCACATGTTCCAGCTTGTCAATATCCTTCTTAAATTGTGGAGCCCAGAACTACACAGGTGTGGTCTGACCAAGGAAGAATAGAGTGGTACTATTACTTCCTTTGCTAGACACTATAATTCTGTTGATTCAGCCTAGAAAAACATTACTTTTTTTGCTGCTGTATTGCTACTTTTTTTGCTTTTTTGCTGTTGACTCACGTGAAGCTTGTGGTCTATTAAGATCCCTAGATCCATTTCACATGTAATAATGGCAAACCAGGTGTCCCCCATCTTATATTTATGCATCTGGTTCTTCCTGCCTTAGTGCAGGACCTTACATTTGTCCCTATTGAAATTTATTTGGTTACTTTGGGCCCAGTTCTCCAATCTGTTAAGGACATATAGAATTCTGATTCTGTATTTTGCTGCATTAGCTACCCCTTCCAGTTTGGTGTCATCTGCAAATTAGATGAGCATCGCTCAACACCTTTTTTCAAGTCGCTTATAAAGACATTGAACGAAAATTGGCCCAGGACACACATACACTCCCAGGTCTGTAAGTAATATGCATGTTTGAGAAATGACTTAAATTGACTGAAGCGTCCATTTTTTAAATAAAGTAACAGATGGGTAGCCGTGTTGGTCTGCCATAGTCGAAATAAAAAAATTCCTTCCTGTAGCACCTTAAAGACCAACTAAGTTAGTTCTTGGTATAAGCTTTCGTGTGCATGCACACTTCTTCAGATACACAGTGTATCTGAAGAAGTGTGCATGCACACGAAAGCTTATACCAAGAACTAACTTAGTTGGTCTTTAAGGTGCTACAGGAAGGAATTTTTTTATTTTTAAATAAAGTAGTGAAGGTGAATAATTCACAAATCATAATCATAATCATGATTTTATTACTTATACCCCACTCATCTGGCAGGGCTTCCAGTAAATATAAAAACATAATAAAATGTCAGTGTGTGTAGTGGTTAAGAGCGATAGACTCATAATCTGGGGAACCGGGTTCGTGTCTCCGCTCCTCCACATGCAGTTGCTGGATGACCTTGGGCCAGTCACACTTCTCTGAAGTCTCTCAGCCCCACTCACCTCACAGAGTGTTTGTTGTGGGGGAGGAAGAGAAAGGAGAATGTTAGCTGCTTTGAGACTCCTTCGGGTAGTGATAAAGCGGGATATCAAATCCAAACATTAAAAACTGCCTGATACAGGGCTGCCTTCAGATGTCCTTTAAAATTTGTGTAGTTCTTTAACTCCTTGACATCTGATGGGGGGGGGAGTTGTTCCACAGGGTGGGCACCACTACCAAAAAGGTCCTCTGCCTGGTTCTCTGTAACTTCATTTCTCTCTGTGAGGGAACCACCAGAAGACCCTTGGAGGTGGACCTCAGTGTTTGGGCTGAATGATAGGGGTGGAAACACTCCTTCAGGTATACTGGGCCGAGGTCATTTAGGGCCAACAACACTTTGAATTGTGCTTGGAAATATTATTCAAATATTTCCAAGGGATAAGAAAGTGGTCCACTAATCTCCCCCACCCCTGCCCAGCCTGCAAGTCAGTCTAATACAGTACTAGACATCTTTACTTGGATGAGAAAATTGGTGTTCTATTCAATGGGAGGTAGTGCCAGTTGAGTTGGGGAAGGAATTCAATTCAATGTGCATTTAAAGGCTAAACTACCTCATTTGCACTCTACAAAGCTAGTTGCAAACACAGTGACCTTTCGGCATTCGCATTTTTCTGAAATTTGCAAGGCCATTCTTCTGCCAGGCAATGCATAAAAATATCCATATGCTAAGGTCAGGAATACATATAAATGCATATATTCATGTCACTTTCAAGCAAAAATGTGTTATATCAGGAAACTTTGCATTGCAAAAATGCGTATATTATTCAAAATTGCACACAAAAATGTGCATATTAGGAGAAAATTGCACTAAAATGCTGTGGGGAACCTGTGAGAAGGACCTGAGCATGAAAGCACTCTCCCCTCCTGTGGTTTCCTATGGTTTCCAGCAACTGGTATTAAGAAGCATTGGAGCATTGGTATTAAGAAACAGTTGGAACTGCCTCCAACTGTTTTTTCCAAGTTCTTTCTTGCAGGAAGTAGGCAAGCAAACTCTCTTTTCCTAGGTGATGGATGTGGACGGGTTGGTCTCCTGATTGATATGGTGATCTTCCTGGGAAGAAGGGGGCACAGCCTCCAGTGCCCAGCCAGAGGCATAGCATGAGTTGCCCATGTCCGGGGCCACATGGCTGTGGGGAGGGAGGGAAACAGAAAAAGTACACATGCACATTCAACTGCCTAATGGCATTTGCATCACCCCAGAGACTGCAGGCACAGAGATAAGAAAAGAAGAGTCACTCTGTTGTCAGGAGTAGTCACTTCAAAGTTTGCATGGAGAAGACGTTTTCAATGAAGCCCAGAGACAGAAGCGTGCAGCTATATTGAGGCAGCACCAACAGTTAACATTTTGTGCCCCCTAACAATTTTGCACCCAGGACAGCCATCCCTGTGCCCCCCCACCACCACTACGCCACTGGCCCCAGCCCATGGTGAAGACTAGTGTGTGTTTTTCTTTGGTTCTGTTATCCTCACCACCTACAGTATCAGATGACTTTGCCGTTGCAGATTATGTAATGAGGAGGAGAGGAAGCGGCAGAATGGTAATCAGCATGGTGCGTGGAATGCCAAAGCCCCATGTCCTGCTAAGTTAACATTTAACCCAGCGTATTTGTCCCTATTTCACATGCCCCCAAAACATCGCAACGTATATCATTATTATTCTCAATTTGTTATCACTTTTGCTTGCTGCTGCCCTGAATAATTGCGAAAACAATTCACATTGTGTTGAGAAATGATCTGATGTGTTATGCCTGTGATAATTGTCACACTTCTCCTGCTCCCACCAGGTCATTAGGGCGCAAAAGAGGACACTAGGAGAGCATTAATGAGCTCTCATTGAGGATGTTTAAAAGCTTATATTGATCTGTTTGTCCAAGGAGGAGATATTTAAGCCGTCGTGCAGAGGGCATGGGAGGCAGAGATTGCTATCACAAAGCCTTTTATCCCAAACCTCTCTGTTCCTGGCTTCAATATTGTCCAGCCTCAGCATGTCTAGTTCCGGAGGTCATGCAGTGTTAAGAGTTTTCTTCTTTTCCTTTCTCTCTCTCTCTTAAGAATAATACAGAGCACACACTTAAGTTTTACTACAGGGATCCTTTCTGCAAACTGCATGCTTTCCAGAATATGCCATCTCCCTCTTTGTGCATGTCTAGCTTTTAGGCTTAGATTTATTTATTTATTTTAAAAAGATTCAGACAAAATGAGAAATTTGGCTCAACTTTCAGTAATGTCGTTATTGCTTCCAGTAATTCATAATGATTTTTGGAAACCCACAGAGATTCGTTTTCGTTAATAAAATGAAAAGTCCTACACAAACATGCTACACTGCTAGAGAATCTTGTTCATTACTCATGTGAGATTACTGGTCCACTTCAGAATCCACAGTCCAGTGGATTCCATTTTGAAGGGGGTCTGAGTGTTGTACTGCCTCCATTCCTACCCCAGATTTTTTGCTTTCAAACTGTGTGCTAAGCTGCACACAGCCTGAGCAGCTACATGAGGTTCCTTACTATAACAAGAGCAAGTCCGTCTGAGAATAGTGGGACTTGATGATATTCCTTTTTCCCTGGGAGGAATTGTATGGGGAGAAACATGGCTGCAACTCTTGAACCACCTTGGATGTTGGAATAATAATAATAATAATAATAATAATAATTTATTATTTATACCCCGCCCATCTGGCTGGGTTTCCCCAGCCACTCTGGGCAGTTTCCAACAAAACACTAAAATACAATAACCTATTAAATCTTTAAAGCTTTCCTAAACAGGGCCTTCAGATGTCTGGCAGTTGTTGTTCTCTTTGACATCTGGTGGGAGGGTGTTCCACAGGGTGGATGCCACTACCAAGAAGGCCCTTTGCCTGGTTCCCTGTAACTTCGCTTCTCACAGTGAGGGAACCGCCAGAAGGCCCTCGGTGCTGAACCTCAGTGTCCGGGCAGAACGATGGAGGTGGAGACGCTCCTTCAAGTATACTGAACTGAGGCCGTTTATGTATGAAATGTTTGCTTAATGTGTGTTCCTGTTTGTTAGAATTAGCCATTAAAAATCCACCTGCAGATAGGACAGGATGGATTTAGTCCTGTCTTCATTGCAAACTGGAATGCAGGAGACTTGAATAGTCCATCCATCCCTAGCTTCAGTCTGTGAGGCCAATAGTAAGGATGAATGGGAGCTACAGTCTAGCGATGGACATCTTTTTTGTCCAAGTAGGCCAGATGTTTATCTCCTCACGTCCTGTGGGACATGAGTGACAGCTGAGTGAAGCCACTCTCCTGTCAATTATCCGACACCATGATGGGAACACACTATTGAAACAGTTCCTAGAAGACTCAGTCCTGCTCTCTGAGGGGCTCTGCTTGCCAGTGCATTCAGCACCCAGCACCCAGCAGCATTGAACCCTCCCCTCCCATTAGCTCACATCACCTGGAGACATCAGCTGTTGACAGATGAGCATGGTTGGTGGGAAATGACCCCATGCGCCAAATTGGACCCCCTTGGCAGACCAAGACTGGCCTGTGGGTCAGAGGATCCCCAGTCCTGCATCAATGACTGGCTTTGGTTTGTAAATTTTGCCGTCTCCAACAGCAGCTCCAAAGCACGGAAGCAGACTTCAGAAAGACCACATTTACTTCTTTCACATATTTCTACCCTGCCTTTAAGAGAATCCCTCACAATAAGGCATACAATAAAAACGGAAAAAAGCAATGAAACAAGGGTAATCCATGGGAAATGACACCAGATTAATAACATTAATAACAGGGAGCCACTGATGAAATGATTTTACAAGAGGGGTTTGTGAAGTAGAGTTCGTATGAGACAGAATACCACAAGTTGTGGGGTTGGTAGCTCTGTGCTGAATCTTGCCCTCCATTTTCTAAATAGAAATCAAACCTCTATAGATGTATGCAAAAGAAAGTATTAAGCATAGTAGTTTCCTGCATTATGGAATACCCTCCCTGTGCAGGTGAGGCAGATGCCAACAGATGCATGGATTTCGACGTGCCATGAAAACATTTTTTTATTTCAGCAAGCATTTCTGGAACATTAATTTTATCTGGTCAGTTTTAGTACTCTACTCTCTTATTTATGACGTATGTTATTCTGTAGTTTACTCTGCTATAAATCGCTTAGAGATCTATGGTTATAGGCAATTCATAAATATGTAAAATAAATAAATAACCCAGGGTTTCGTTGGCCCTGCAAAACAGGCTGCTGTTTCGTTTTGCTTTTTAATCCCGTGTCTTTCTAAGTTGCCTTTCATATTTTCATTTTGGACAAGTTATCTTACTTAAGAGGTGGTGTGTATGAGCAGCTGGCTTCTTCCACCCTCCAACCAGCTATTGGCTGGCTGCAACATTCCCAGCCTATGCTTCTTCCAAACCCCTGAAAACTATTGGTTGGCCTCTTCTGTAAGACCAGGCACCTGATACTGTTGAAGAGCGAGTAGATGATTTGTTGAATGTAAGGAAGGACACTCACAAACACCTCTCTGTAATTGAAACAAAAACCCCACGTCCCACTCATAAGAATCTCACCCAGATCCCTGCTCCTTTGACGATTTTGAAATGCAGTTTCTTGACGAGGAATCATGGTGGTGGTGAAAGCACAGGAGAGATTTTTGGCGCAGCACTACAACACTCAGCAAAAAGCTGAGAGTTTTGACACCTAAAAGTGCCAAAGTGCCTTGCTCCTGGTTTGCACCAGGTCTTAAGGTCATTTCCTTCAAATGACCTGAACCCAAAGCCTTCAGGAATTTAAAGGAAAGTAGTAGCATCTTAAAGTGCTATCTGAGTTTGGTAAAGCATGTTCTCCTTCATAGAGAGCACGTGTTTCAGTGGGGTCTGACAAGCCCCCCCTCTGTTCCTGGGCGGGTTAGTATGGATGACCATCCGCAGTGATTGGGCGGTTGGGTTTCTGGGCAAATTTTGGTGTTGCTATTTAGGGGGATGGACCAAAGGTTATAAAATCAAGTCACGAAGCACTGACTGGGCTCTTTTGCTGCGTGCTTCGAATCACCCGCCCACCCCCACCCCCCTAATCTAGGGCTATTGCGTGGACCTTGCTATGCCTGCCATGGAGTCGTCTGCTTTTGGGGCAGGGGCCTGGTAGCAATTTGTCCAATTGGCTGATTGGCTGCTACCATTTGGTTTTTGCCTACTGCGTAGCAAATCGTCACAACTTGTAAGGTTGCAGTTAGGCAGTGGTTAAAAAATTGGTTGGTGGAGGGGTAAGGATTGGCAGTGCCTGCCCCTCCAATGCTGCTGTGGAAAGGGAATTCCGTTAAAGGAATCCAGGGGCTTGCCATTCTTTCATCCGTACCCCTGAAGAGGGCTTAGGGCCGCGCAAGCCCCAGGGAGCATGGGGGGGGGATGAGGGTCTGGTGCCTGGCTCCATGCTCTCCCCAATATTGTTTTCTGGCTTTCACTGGAATCTGGAAGTCAGTTCTGTTCCCAGGTGTGGGGACAGATAGTCATAACCAATGCCTAAGCAACCACTCACATTTATGTATTTTAATAAAGTTGTGGCCAAAATTACGCCAAAAACCTTAAACAAAAATTATGTGTGAATTGTGAATTATTTAGGGGTGGCTTGGGGGACCTCCACACGCAGCTGATGCAAAACTTATGCAATATCATCAACACTGCCTAGCAGTAGCAGTGGTAGGGCAACAGTGCTTACCTGACCTCCCAACAGTGGTGTTGTTGCTGCTTACTGGGAGGAGAGGGGAAGGGGTGGGACAAGAGGAAGGTCAACATGGTGCAAATCAAAAGAACAGATTGGCTCCCTTGGTGCATTTGCACTGTGCCAGATCCCCACCACCTCGCCCTTCCTCCTCTCCTTCCTGGCAGGCAGCAGCAACTCAGTGATGAGGAGATCAGGTGAGCACCACTACCCCGCCCCACCATTCGCTACTGCCACCTAGCTCTCCCAAACATGCTGACAGCTCAAATTTAAACCATCAGAAGCTTCTCAACCATCTTCAAAGGTAGCTCTACGTGGAAGCTGTCTTAGATTGAGTTGGCCCATTATCCCACCTGGTTCAGTATTGCCTACACTGACTTGCCATAGCTCTGCAGCCAGAGTTCTCTCCAACCCCTACCTGCATAATTGAACCTGGACACTTCTGCACACAAAGCCAATGTTCTACCACTCTGCTTCCTATTACAATAGTTTAGTAAGTGGACATTTGGTGGGACAATTCAGGTTCCCCCATCAGAAAGGTTTGAGTGTCCCACAGTCTCTAGTTCAGAGCTTGGAAGCTCTTCACTTTCCACCAGGGGGTTTAGCTGGGAGTTCTCCCCACCCAATCTGTGGGTTCAACATGGCTTGAGTGCCTCGATGCTGCACAAATGCCAAGGAGAAAAGAAAAAAGAAAAACCGCGCTGTGGCAAACTGAAGATGGGGAGGGGGGCAGAAAAGAAGAGAGGAAGAAGGGGAAACCACCCTGGACCAAGACGTGCTTCTGATCTGGCCTGACAATGATGTGAAACCTTCAGAGACGGACAACCTTCCTCTGGTAATGGCATGTTATTGATATGGTAATTTTTATATTAACAAACATGTGGTGGAAAGTCGTCTGTGATGTTTTCTTGCTTGGGAAAAGGAAGAAGAGGAAATGGAAGGCTGCTCAGTGCATTCTAATGAAGCTATGTTAATAAACCAGGCTAGGACTTTCCCTGCCTTTGCAGGGGGCTCTACTCTACGGTCGACATCTGCTGAGGTAGATGGGGCTTCTGAACTTTGTGAGGCGAATGCATATAGCAGGGGTGCCTTTCCCCCACTGCAACTGCAGCAACGGCGACAAAAAAATAACATACCTGTTTCAGTGAGTGTGATCCCAATAAGTTGTGTGTAGCGAGAGTGGCTCCAAATGGGGATGTTTTGCTCAGCGAAACAAAACAGCAGTCATGTTTTGAGCATTTCCTTCACAACCATGAGGGCTAGATACATCTTTTTATTCAAGCAAAGCTGGTGGCACAGATAAAATTCTCCGTAGCCTGAGGTGACCATGAGACAGGGTGTGACGGATTAGGAACAAGTGCCTCTTTATCATAGCCTTGCACATGTGAAGGCAACGGAATCTGCAAACGCAACTCTCCTTCCTTGATGTATGTTAAAGATCTTCACTAAAAAGACCTACAAAAGGAAGTTAGGCATACTTTTTAACTTTGGTGCTACATTTAGTTTCATTTTGAAATCTCAGCCCGCCACTCCCCCTTCAGTTCTGCCCTGTTTCCATTTTTCAAGCTGTTAAATTAGTACTTGGGGATTTGGGCTTTTTGCCTGACTTTAATCAGCATGGAGATGGTTTCAAGTCAACCAACTTTTCACAAAAAAGATGATTCTTGCAGGTGTCACATAATAAGTTGCACTTGACAATTTTCCCCGGTCACAAAAAAAATATTAAAAAATTCCATGTACCAAACAGCTCACTTTCTCTTTAACATTATACAGCTATAGACACACACACAGAGACCAACCACTAGATCAGATCAGAGGTACATCGAGTCCAGCATCCTCACACTGGACAACACATAGAAACACAATAATACACCAAACATTAATAGCAACAATCTGATCCAATATAAAAGTCACAATAACTTTAAAACAAACAAGTTATATCAAATAAAGCAATATTAATATGTCAAAATCTAACAGTAAAATTAAACATCAACAAATAATAATATTAATAAACAACTCACACTTATCAACCACAATAAAGAATTACCAATCTATAATTAATAGAAGTAACAGCAAATCACAATGCATAAAATACCACAAAACATAGACAACCATGTAAAAGGATCAAATTGAGAAACAAAGATGCACAACTTATAAGGCTATTATTATTATTATTATTATTATTATTATTATTATTAAAAAACACCCCTGAACTCCTCTGCTATTGTCATAGTGTGGGAAAGGCAGGGAGGGGCAAGGCAGGTGGAAATGTGATTGCCTAATGAGGCCCTTCTTCATATGTCTCCCCCATGAGAGCTCTAGAGGGTGGCAGCCCTGGAATGGGCCTGTTCTGCAGTTGCTCCCCATTTGTCGAATGCTCTCCCCAAAGCAGCTCACCGGGCACCTTCATTACATATCTTTAGGCACCTGGTGAAAACGTTTCTCTTCAACCATGCGTTTGGCTGATTAATAGTCTATGGCCTTTGAAATGTGTCTGCAGGAGAGGGTGCTATTGGTTTGTTTTGCTTTCATTTTTCTATGTATTTTGTGTTTTCGTTTTTATGTTTTTTAACTACCCTGTGATCTTTGGATGAAGGGTGATAATAATAATAATAATAATAATAATAATAATAATAATAATAAACAACAACAACAATAATATACAGTGGTACCTCCGGTTACGAACGGGATTCGTTCCGGAGGCCCGGCTGCATCCTGAAAACTTCGTAACTGGAGGTGTCCTTCTGCGCACGTGTGTGGTGCACAGAGCGCTTCTGCGCATGCGCGCACAGCAAAACCCACCACATTCGCAACCCAAAGTTTACATATCCAGACGGATATGTAAGCAGAGGTACAACTGTATTGGGAAGCTTTTAATATGTGATGTTTTGTTTTGTTTTGTTCTTTCATATACTGTTGGACGCTGCCCACAGTGGTAGAGTACAATAAATAAATTATTTCAAATCCCTTCCCTCCTGCTATAAATATTCAGAAAATCACTGGTGAATGAATATTCAAAAGATGCATTGTTGTTGTTGTTGTTGGAATTATTGAAAGCATAACTACTTCAGCTTTGCATACAGAAGAAATTCATTTTTGAGATACAGCAACCTTCAACCCATCTCACCGTGTCCTATGTCCACATGGTGAAAATTATTTTCCCACATGCCCCACTCCTGATAGTACCCGATTTAAAAGAATCTTTAAAATACTTGAAGATGCTTAATACTTATGGCGCACTGCACCGCTTGAGGTCTGATTTTAGAGAAAAAGAGCACTTGCAAAAAAGAAAAAGAAAAAAAGTTTCTGGCTGTCTCAAGGAAAACTTTTCCGAACGCGTTAAACAAGGCCCATCCCATCGCACGCAGCTTGCCAAAATGACAATCAACCACTGTGCATAAACAAGCACTTCTTTTCTACTTATTTCACACCGGTGTTAGCACAGCAGTCCCACTAAGAGGGAAAGAGCAAAACCTTGGCAGACGCAAGAGAAACTTCAGAGTGTTCCTGGAAGAGGAAATCGGGAGGGGAAAAAAGATTAGCGAGCATTTGCTCAGGCAACAGCTGAGGAGATAAGACAGGCCTGCTTCCAGTTATTAAGAGGCCTATTTAAATATCCCAAATATCCTAAATATACATAGAATGGCTGGAGGTACAGGGAAATAAGCATGCATGCAGCCAGTTGTGTGTGTGATTTCACCCCTGCCCTGCAGCCAATCACTTGGCTGAACAGGAAAGCAAGCTGGCTTTAAATGAAAATATTATTAATAATAATGATGGTGATGATGATGATAATAATAATAATAAAAATTTATTATTTATACCCCACCCACCTGGCTGGGTTTCCCCAGCCACTCTGGATGGCTTCCAACAGAACACTAAAAATACAATAACCTATTAAACATTAAAAGCTTCTATTATTATTATTATTATTATTATTATTATTATTATTATTATTATTTTCTACCCTGCCCATTATTATTATTTTCTACCCCGCCCATCTGGTTGGGTTTCCCCAGCCACTCGATAGCAACTTGTCCATTCTGTTGTAGTTATATATTTATTTATAACACACCTTTTTTCCTGATGGGACTCAAGGCAGCTTACAGATAAAAACAAGAATCTCTACAAACAAAAGGGAGGTAAAACAATCATTGTGAACCATTAAACATCAATAGAATTTAAACTGCTTACATATATAAAAATCTGTTTGAAACATACAAATAATTACAATAAAAGCTGCCTGGCACCAGCCCGGGCATTAAAAACAGTCAGTTCCCAAAGCCTCTTGGAACAAGAAGGTCTTCACCTGCTGGTGGAAGGACAACAAGGAGGGAACCTGTCTAGCGTCTCCTTTCCTGGAGTTCCAGAACCTGGGGGCAGCCACCAAGAAGACCCTTTTCCAGTGTCCTCACCAGGCATGCCTGTGAGGGTGGTGGGAGTCAAGAGAAGGGCCTCCTGTTGAATGATTGGCTGAATGTAGGTATTTTCAGAGAGCTCCCGCTGCACACAGGGTTGATGTCAGGGCCAGCATGACCAGGCATGTGCCGAGGTCCCACGTTTCAATGGCCACATTTGCCAGGACTTTTGTTCTCTTCGCCATGGTGACATGCTTGCAAGTCTATCTGTCGTTTGTTCTGATGCAGGTAACAGCAGTGAGCAGCTGGAGATGTTGCTACTTGCTTGCTTGCTTGCTCGTTGGCTCTCTGCCTGGCAAGAGGCAGGTGGTGACTGCAATCGTCATAATTATCAGTTTATTTGTATACCACTTTCCGACAAAATTGTGCCCAAAGTGGCTCACAACACAAGCTTGACTGGCAGGTGAAGATGATAGAATACCTGGAACTTGTGAAAATGAATGGGAAAAGAAGGTTTAAGGTATGTCAGCTTGCTCATACAGTGGTACCTCGGGTTAAGTACTTAATTTGTACCGGAGGTCCATATTTAACCTGAAACTGTTCTTAACCTGAAGCACCACTTTAGCTAATGGGGCCTTCTGCTGCTGCCGCGCCACCGGAGCACAATTTCTGTTCTCATCCTGAAGCAAAGTTCTTAACCTGAAGCATTATTTCTGGGTTAGCGGAGTCTGTAACCTGAAGCGTATGTAACCTGAAGCATATGTAACCCGAGGTACCACTGTACCTGGAACTTGCGAAAATGACTGGGAAAATAAGAGGAAGGAAACTCAAATCAGAAAGTGAGCATAGAATGGACAATACTTAAATAATATTTAAAACAATATTGTGAAAATGCAAATCTCCTGACAGGTATAGATTGAATCTTAAATATTAAAGAAAATTATAAATGTGGGGGGGGGGGAATCTTGATATGTAATTGATATAACAGGAAGTGCGTATAGGTTAAGAATATTTAGAAAGCACAACGAGGTGATTCGGAAGTAAAAAATATGTGTAATGTTAGATGATGTGTAGTAAGTTAAAGTTTAGTTGTCACTGTGGTATTGTTTTTGTCTATTTGTGTTGTATGTTTTGCAATAAAGATAAAAATAATAATAATGAAGTGGCTCACAACATATCACGAGAACAATTCTCTTTTTTTCTGTGTGTATGTATATGTAGAAACAATTAGAAATAATATCATCAGTTAGAAATATTATCAATCAATCAATATAAAAATATCAACCCACACCTGTTTGTATAAAATAATACAAATAAAGAAGCCTAATTTAACAACTTAAAACCAACCAGGAAAGAATATTGTCTAACCTAGAAATAAAAATTAGCATGCGAAACATCCAACTGCTCCAGAAGGGTCCATTTCCAATAATTCAGATGCAAGATTCAATCTTCATGCATCCAGGTACCTTGACCCCACCTCTCATCCGGGGTACTACAGACATTCCCACTCTTACAACCATTATTACCATAGCTCTCACTCCACACAGAGGCCAATAACTTTCATTCCACAATCTCCCATCAATCAGCATACATTCATCTGGGCTAGGGATGGTAAACGAACTTCCTTTGGAGGAGGAGGAAGTTGTGATGATAGCAATGAGGAGATAGACACGTCATCTCAAAGAACCAGGCCACTGTCCTAAGGAGGCAGAGTTGTGTGGCACAATCACGACTGCTTTCCTAAACGTATAGTACCAGCCTCAGCATATGGCTATTCATATAAATTGGTACACTAGAAAGCTGTTTTTGCAAATAAGAAGCCAGTACAGAACACAGCAAAGCCAGATTGTCGAAGGACGGAAGAACACAAGGACTCATCATGCATTGAGTTAAGCAGCTGATAACAATCTAAAGTAACTTCCCCTGATTTCACTGGGTGGTCTTGAATTTATACCAGCTCAAATAAAAGTTGGAATTGCCTCATTGACTGAGACCTTTAGAATCAGAGTTGGAAACTCTAAAAATTGCTCATCTGTAAAATTACAACTATTCTGTCCCTAATGCTTAAATATTGGTTTATGAAAATGCACCATAATAAAAACCCCACAAAAATAGCAATAAAAACTGATCGTTAAGTATTCTCCCTCATTACGCCAGTGCACTGTTCTCTCTATTAAAGTACTGGCCGATTTCTAGGGGGAAATGATACGTTCTGAACATAATTAAGAATACTCAATATTTGTATAAAACTTCTTAAATCCATCCTCATATTCTTTTCTTTAAATATGATCTTTGGTGGTTTGTAGTGCTCACTTTTATAAATGAGGGAAGCATTCTCAGTCCTGAGTTCTTCTCTGACGCAGATTTTAATTCAAGCCAGAGAAGAACTCCTTCCTTCTTCCAACCATCCTCTGGCTTCTCTTGTTGCTCAGACGACTATTGAGTGAGATGATTTTTAAAATTTATTTTTTGGTCCGTCTCAGCCACTTTTCCTTCCTCCTTCTTTCCTTCAAGGTGCCAGAGAGGAGCAGGCATGTGAGGCAAACAGAAAGAGACAATGGCACCTCTGTCTGGGGGCAGGAGTTGGGGCTCAATGGGGTGTCTGGATGGGGAAATCACACTCACAGTGAAGTCACTAGAATTCAGATGGGGTTCTGATCTGCAATTCAATCTGAAAACAACTCAAACATTTTTAAAGGAAAATAGCTCCATTAGCTAAGCCCAATTATGAGTAAGGGTAGAAGAGGAATCTATTTAAAATGCATTTCTGACTGTGACCAGATCATGCTTTGCTCACACTGAACAACCTTTCGGATCGAGCGGCTGTTTATGTCCAAACTGGTCATGCATTATCAGTTCTTTTTTTCTTTTAAAGTCCCACTAATTAAATGCAGAAATGCATATAAAATGGCATACACAAATTATATTATGTCTCTCTTGCCAGAGCGGTGCATGCTCTAGTTATTTCTCGCTTGGACTACTGCAATGCGCTCTATGTGGGGCTACCTTTGAAGCTGACCTGGAAACTACAACTAATCCAGAATGCGGCAGCTAGACTGGTGACTGGGGGCTGCCGCTGAGACCCTATAACACCGGTCTTGAAAGACCTACACTGGCTCCCAGTACATTTCCGGGCACAATTCAAAGTGTTGGTGCTGACCTTTAAAGCCCTAAATGGCCTTGGTACAGTATACCTGAAGGAGCGTCTCCATCTCCATTGTTCTGCCTGGACACTGAGGTCCAGCGCCGAGGGCCTTCTGACGGTTCCCTCACTGCGAGAAGCCAAGTTACAGGGAACCAGGTAGAGGACCTTCTCGGTAGTGGCGCCCACCCTGTGGAACTTCCTCCCACCAGATGTCAAAGTGAAAAACAACTACCAAACTTTTAGAAGACATTTGAAGACAGCCCTGTTTAGGGACGCTTTTAATGTTTAATAGGTTATTGTATTTTAGTGTTCTGTTGGAAGCCACCCAGAGTGGCTGGGAAAACCCAGCCAGATGGGCGGGGTATAAATAAATTAGTAGTAATAGTAGTAGTAGTAGTAGTAGTAGTAGTAGTATAAAAAGCCAAGCCTCATGCTGTTTTGTATTTCTGCAGTATTCTTTTATAAGTAAATTAATGCATGTATCTTTTTTATACAGTTATAGACATTGCTGCGTCTATTTGTGTGCTGGTCACACCTGGAGTGTGCACACATATTATATGTATAATAATGCATATAAAATATCTATAACCATGTGTCTAATAATGTTAGCGGAACCAGGACAAAGGAGGGGGAAACTTGCTTCCCATTGAAATAAAGGAGTGAGACAGGAATTAGAAAAACAAAAAACAAAAAAAAAACAACAACCCAAAAAATATGGCTAGAACTCGCTCTGCCGACATTCACACCCTACATTTAGAGCACTATGATACCACTTTAAGCAATCATGGCTTCCCCCAAATAATTCTCACAGAGCTGAAATTCCCAGAGTTCCTTAGGAAGAGGGGTTGATTGTTCAACCACTCTGGGAACTGTAGCGCTGAGATGGGAATAGGGGTCTCCTAGCAATTCTCAGCACCTTTCACAACCTAGAGCTCCTTGGGACTGTTTCAGGTGGCATCATAGTGCTTTGAATATATGGTGTTAATGTGACCTCCGTCTCCCAACACTAAAATGCATGGCTGTCATCCTATGTGTGGATGGGAGAGGATGGTGGCTCATCCACTGACACCACCAAGCATGCCTGCAATGATAAGACAACAAACTTTAAATGCATGTTGTGAATGGTCCTCATTTATGGGTTATAGGGGCCAGGGATCAGAGAAATGGCCAGGAATGGTGGTGGTGGGGTTTCCACTGCTGTTTCTTTGCACACTCCAGCGGCTACTACTTGAGTCCTACTTTGCTTAATGCTAGGCTTCATAAACACCCACCCACCCACCCACACAGCCTGAACATTTGCGTTTTCAGACCCATTTACCTCCCCCCTAAATAAATTCACAAATTGACTCAAATTTTGGTTTTTGGCAGAATTTAGGCCACAACTTTATTGATTACAGAAAGTGACTGGTTGCATAGGCTCTGGTTCGACTAGCTCCCTGCCATGCAGGTAGCGCTGACCCAGGGTTCCAGCATAGGTCAGCCAAGGGTGAACACCTGGATAAGCGGAAAGCCGGGCATGGGCTAACTCCACCACCCAAATGTCCCCCTGGATTCAGGCACGGGCACAGCCCCTCTCATGGGTTGACCAAACCACTGAGTCCCTGGATTCCTTTAATGGAATACCCTTCACATAGGGATGGCGAGAGCGTTCTCCCATCCCTATCATCTGAACCAGAGCCTATCCGCAACCTTACAAGTTGCGACGATTTGCTACGTGGCAGGCAAAACCCAAATGGCAACAGCCAATCAGCCAAGTGGGGAAAATTCCTGCCATGCCCCCATCCCAATGACAGACAACACATGACGGCACAGCAAGGTCAAGCGCAAAGCCCTAAAAATAGGGAGAGGTGGGTGAGTGTTCCAAATGCATGCACCAAAAGAGGAAGCTCTGGGTCACGTGCATGGGCATAAATAGGTCCCTGGAACCGTTTAGACTGTGTCCCATTGGCCAGATTGCACCCAGCTTCGAGGGACCTACCAGTCGGGTGTTGTGGCTGTCCAAAAGTACCCACCCACAACACAGGGTGTTGGTTGTCTAGGTCTCACCACAATATGTGCCCTCTTTAAGGGAGGACCCAATTTTCAGCATCCATAGGGTGTGAGCATCAGCAGGACTGAAGAGAATGGTGGAGTCATAACTGCATGCAGAACCCTCCCACTCATACTGGCCAGGGTGGAAGGTGGGGGGACAGGAAAATCCAGTTTGCTCACCACACCTCTTCCTGGCTGGTATCACTAGAGATTGGGTCCATTGCCAGGAGCTGGACCACCTTAGGGTCCTGTGGATCCTTAGCTGGCCCAGTAACTTCTCCCTGCCACAGTCAAAACGCAGGGACCTGTGCCACAACAGGCATACCCCTTCCACCATGATGGATGGCAGTGGGTGGGTTGGATTGCTCTGCTAAATGTTTTTAGATTTTAATGACTGAGGCATAGGGTATTTCTGAATTTGTATTAGTATGCAATACATTAAGGACTGATTTACCTAGAGAGTTTGATCATGTTGTGTTTTTGATTTGTTTGTTGTGGCAATGTTTTGTTTTGCATACAACCAGCCAAGCTGTTAAGAGTACATTATAATTATTATCAATAATTATTTTTTTTAAAAAAACAGGAAAATAATAATTAGAATCAAGATCTAAAAGTGTCTGAGGGAGGTGTGATTTCCCGTATTTGTAAAATTTTATTCCAGGGTGAATCCAGGTAGTTGTCTTTCCAGATGGTAAGAAGGGAACCGAGCACCCACCCTCGTAAACCAGCAACACAACATAGTCCTATATTTTTATATATGCTAGCAGGAATAAGAAAGTGGTGGGAGTGTTTTCGCACGCTGCACAATCATTCTGAAAGTTGAATTGTCATGAGGCACAATTCATTACAAATTTCTCCTATGCAATCCCACTGCAATGAATAGCAGTAAGCCAGGCAACCAATATTGTGTACTACTGACTACTGGATCATGTCCTTTCCTCTGTCCATTCATTCATTCTTTCATTCATTCATTCATTCATTCCGGTTGTTGTTTTTATTCTGTGTGTGTGTGTGTGTGTGTGTGTGTGTGTGTGTGTGTGTGTATGTGTGTGTATATACACACTCTCTCACACAAATATATATATATATATATATTCATCTCTTCATGCAAAGGTAGGAGGCAAGCTTTAGAAGCAAAGTCTACAAATTGATTCACTCAGAAGGGTTGCCATGGTGACAGATTACTATAAAGTAACTTGAACCGGCCCTTTGACATGGAGAGAGTTCAAAGGTCAGCCCTGCCTGCGCTAGGACTCCTTTGACAACTTCCTGCATAATTTGACTGTTATTTGCGTGTCTGGTCACTGTCTGACCTCAAAGTCTGGAAAGAATTGAGAGGTACTCTGTATATCTGTATCACAGGGACCTCCAAAAGGGCATTTTTAATCACATTTCGGTGAGAAACCCATACTCAAAGCTAGTGTGGGCGACAGCTGGCGGAGCAGCTGAAATCCTGTGGATTCTTCAGGATCCATTGAAAAACTTGCTTGCCCGCATTTCAGAGTATTCATGCAGCTGTGACTTCTCCCGTTGCAGAGAGAATATTATGTTGGTTCATAAGATTTAAGGATCTGCAACAAAGGGCTCGTTCAGATGACCTGTTTATTGAGCATCCGTCCTGATTTGCTTGCTCAAATTTTGCATGGAGGTTACATGATGTCTTCCCATCAATATTTTATTGAACATTTGCCATGATTTTCCTGTGGGGAGGTTATATTTATTTGATTTGTCTAATGTTTAACATATAATGCTTAACACCATGTTGAAAAACGGGGTTGCCAAAAAAGATATAAATGATGAAACCAGTTGAAAGTAACCATAAAATCAGGAAATTCCTAAAGAAAACAAATATTCACCAAGTATCTGAGGTTCAGCAGGGGAGAGGCCTGTCTGATCTCAGTCAGCAAGGAGTTCCATCAGTGCAAGGATTTCTGCTTGTGTGATGGGACTACCCCTCTGGCCTGTGTCCTCCCCAGGTCTCCTGCATTTGCAACGTAATTCTTGCTTTGAAGCTTGGGCTCCTCATTTAACATGGAGCGCAATGCAGGGTCTGCCCAATGCCAGATTTACATATAAGCTAAAAAAGCTGTAGCTTAGGGCCCCACTCTCTTGGAGGCCCCCAAAAAATTTAAAGGGGAAAAAAACCCTGGATGTACATTTCCAAAATAAAAGATAAAAAACAAATAAAATAATACCTATATACAGCAACAGTGGCAAATGGCTTTAGATACCTATTAGGTCCATAAATTACCATATAGCATATATTCAACACAAAAAAACAGCGATAATAATAATAATAATAATA
Organism: Podarcis pityusensis; assembly: GCF_964106645.2. Lineage (NCBI taxonomy): Eukaryota > Metazoa > Chordata > Lepidosauria > Squamata > Lacertidae > Podarcis > Podarcis pityusensis. Next base: position 19,022,028 of record NC_138028.1, on the reverse strand, counting down.
ATAATAATAATAATAATTTATTATTTGTACCCTGCCCATCTGGCTGGGTTTCCCCAACCACTCTGGGCGGCTTCCAACAAAGACCAAAAATACACAAAAATAAACTAAAATTTGTTGTTGACAACAGACAGCTGGACATTACCTTCAGTAGCTTAGGGCCTCATTAAACCTAAATCCGGCCCTGGATCTGCCTCAGAGATATGGAAGTATAGGAATGAAATTTGGAACGTAGTTCATTGCTGTTAAAATTCTCTGTTTGAAATCTGAACACCCGGCCAGTGCTCACACTCATTTTCAAGGTGGCCAGAGAAGGTGGTGAACATGTTTCAATGTGCCACTTCCCACATGGACAAGGAAAAAATAGCAATGCACAGCCCGAACTTCCAATAAAAATGAAAAGCCTTCATTGGCTATGATTCATTACGGATGCAGATAGGTGCCTCTCTATCCTTTGGCACCTTTATGGCAAATCCCCTCCCGCAATCAACCTTGTACTCGAAGTTAGAGTGAAAAATTAGTTCAGTTTTAGACCTGAATCAGGACTGTGATGTTTGTAGCTCTCTCATAGTTTTACCTCTAGGATATCTCCCTTAACCTTGAAACATCACAATGAAATTGAGAATGCACTCTTATGTGTAGTGTAGTTATAGCTTAAACAAACCAATTATAATCATACATCCTTGGAAATAAGAGGCAAATAAGTGTCATTGAAATGTGTGTGTTACTTCCAGATAAATACGTTTTAGAAGAGGGTCATTAGGGCCAAATTGACACTGCCACAAGCTTTAGGTGCCCCCTTTGTTCTTTATATATATATTTTGGTTTCAGTATTTATTAACTGTGTTTCTTTTATTTATGAATTGCATTGATTTAGAAAGCACAAACACGAACATTCATTTGGCTGTCTTTGGCTTCGTACGCACAGGATAATTTCTATAAGAGAGATGTAAAATGTAATGTGATTTGTGAACTGTATAAGGAGAACTAAAATGAACGTTTAGAAAATCTAGAAGGGCAATCCATGTTCCTTTTTTCAAAAGAAGAAGAAGAAGAAGAAGAAGAAGAAGAAGAAGAGGCACGACAATGGCTTTGGAATGGAAAATAATTTGATACATTTTGTTTCGGCATAAATCCATGTGCCCACCCCCTGTCAAAAAAATCCCAGGCAAACCATAGGAAGCATCTAAAGGAGTCCTGGGTGACTTCATTTACCCCCAACTTATCAAATCTGCAGTATATTTCCATAAATTTCTGAATGACTATGCTCTAGAAGAGTTGAACATAGAATTGACCAGTGGAGAGGTGACCAAAGACTTACTCAGAACCTGGTGTAAGAAGAAAGTGTTGATCAACCATATAGGAATAGTGACCACAGTATTATCAAATTCGACATATTTTAAGCGCTTGGTTTTTATCTTTTGCCTTCAACAGCAACAGCAAGTGGAGTAGAAAAGGGGGAAATACTTTCTTTCCTCTATTCCCCTCTTCCCTGAAAGTGGCAGTAGCAGCATGAAATGGAAAGAGGAAGGTCTAAGGCTAAGCCACCCCATGGCTAGGATCAGTGTGGGTTGGCTTATACCTTCCCTATTCCACTGGTGTGGGGAGAGGAATGTAGAAGAGAAAGGTGTGAGGTTGGCAGCAGAGTAGGATTGATGCTGAGGGGCTGCCCCAACCTTCCTACATGTTCCTCTGTGGCTTGCCTGGGCCAGCCAATACCGACACTGCTCACTTGCTCCACCCTCACCAATCTCTCGCCTGCCCACTCGCCTGCTAGTTCTCTCCCCCAGCCTGTCCATCTGAGTCACCCACTTATTTGCTCACTCACTCTCTCTGCCTGCCTCCCTCTCCTGCTCGCCTGCTGTTTTGTCATTACACTGTGGTTTGCATGGTCACCAACAGGCAGCCACATAGACTGCTGCATGACAACATCCTTGCAATTTTATTATATAGTAAGAAATGATATTCACAATGCCATGTAACCCATGGGAGTTTTCTATAGTACATGCCTGAAAAGGGCTTCTTGCCAGATCTAGAAATTCAATTTTATTCATGTCATTTATTTGACTAAACCAAGGGTAACCAACGTGGAGCCCTTTGGATGTTGTTGACCACAATGCTTATCAGCCCCAGCCAGCATGGGCAATGGTCGGGAATTATGGGAGTTGTAGTACAAACCTCTGGAATGTACCATATTGGAACCCCCAGACTAAATGAATAGCCATCATTTCCTCAAGATGTAAGTGTCAAAGCCCTCTAGCACAACTCAAGACATACAAATTGCAAGGTGCACTGTGGGCCTTCAAAACCATTGCAAAGGGGAAAACTGGAGATCTCCATGATCTCCTTGAATTTCCAAGCTGCAACAGAATCTGAGGCAGTTTTTAATTGTGTATATCACGTTTGCTGCACAATTATATAGACCAAATGCAGATGATGGAAGGTGTTGCACTTAATAGGTGAGTGGTCTCATTCAGTATATGGCAAATCCCATTTTTGATTATAGAGTAGGAGACAGCCAACATTCCTTCTGAGGAAAAAGAAAGATGTTCATACATAAACGAAGAGGGGAAATGTGTTTTCTGTGCAATTGCCCCCCCCCCCCTTTTGCAAACCATCCTACTTAAAGCTAGTAAAATTACACAGGGAAAAAGAAGTGGAGCTATTATGTGTTATTTTTCCATTCACTTAATGATGCATTTCAGTTCACTCGGAAATAAAGAGACACGCTTGAGTCAATAAACAAGGACTAACAGAACAGAGTCTATCCAAAAGGCACTATCTGAGCATCTCTAGCCTAAACATGATATCTCTGCTGCAGCAGGAAGAAGAAGAAGAAGAAAAACACCTCTCTCTCTCTCTCTCTCTCTCTCTCTGTCCTTAGATACTGCTATTTATTTATTTGTGGGCATTATGGTCGCTCAAGTAGGCAAATAAAAGAAACCAACTGTGTGTCCTAAGCAACACAGTCTTCATAAATCCTCTAAGATGTTTTATTTAGTGGGAAAGCGTCTTCTTTGCATGCAGAACATCCCAGATTCAATCACGGCATCTCTAGGCAGGGCTGGGAATTATCCTGTCTGAAACCCTAGTGAGTCACTGCCAATCAGTGTAGACAATATTTATCTAGATAAGAGTTTCCTAAACTTGGGTCTCTAGCTGTTGTTGGACTACAACTACCATCATCCCTAGCTAGCAGGACCAGTGGTCAGGGATGATGGGAATTGTAATCCAAAAGGCCCAAGTTTGGGAAACCCTGATCAAGATGGACTCATGGTCCAATTCCATATAAGGCAGCTTCCCATATTCCTAAAATGGAAGAAAAGTAAAGAAACCATTCTCACATTATATTCTGATTCTGATTCAGTTCTTCAGGTTTTATCACTTATGTACTGAGAACGGCAACAAGAGGAAGGTACCAGCAGATTCAAGGTAACCTTGAGGTTTGTAGAACAACAATAATCTTTAAAAAAACAAAACAACTGAGCCCCACACCCTGAAAAAAAAGACCAACTCAGTGCCCACAGAAGGTAAACTGGTAGTTTGTTTTATTTAAATTTTATTTGTCAAAGCATAACAAGAAGAAAAAAACACCGCCATCATCTGCTGACATTAGCAATCAAAGTTTTCCATCGATCCTGACAAAAATGCAAATTTAATATAGGCACGCCATATGTGTACCTGACTGTTGAGGGATGAGAGAACGGAAAGGAATGGAATGGCTGGAAAAGGAGAATGGAGAAAAGGACACGTAAATATAGAAAAGTGGCAGGCTGCCAGCAAGCTTCTGAGACCAATTCATGGCTAAGCTATTAGCATATAAAGATTTAAATGGCTGGGGAGCCAAGTATCTGAGGGAGACACTTCCCCATTACCAGTCAACCTATTTGTTATGATCAGCAGGAAACAGTGTAAGCTGGTCCATTGGGGACCCGAAGGGACCTCAGCTCCTAGGAGTTGGCTCCTATGGTTCCAGATCATCACATGCAACAGTGGAGTGTGTGTAAGCCCATTCCACCCTGTTCCACCCCTTTTCTAGCCACTTCCGGGTTGCTGTGATGCACATATGCACGTCAGTTGGACACACGTGAATTGGTTGTTGCCTGCACTGCAACTTTGACTAGTTCCAACCAGCATAGCCAACAGTAAGGAATGCTGGGAAGTGTGGTCCAGTGACATTGGGACGGCCATAAATTACCCGCCCCTGTCTTAAATAAATCGAAAATCACACCAGCAGTTTGGTGTCATCCACCAAAAGCTGCAGGCTATCACAGCCAACCAGTAGCTTACAACATCTCACCTGAGAGTCAGTCACTATCCATATGGCAGACATACACACACACAAATCCATGTCTGTTAAAAAAACAAAACAAAAAACGGAATTCTGGGCAGCTCACAAATTAAAATATCATGCAAGCTATAAAATGTTGAAAATCCACAATAGCAAACGGCAAGCCAAGCACAAATTAACCAGTAAAGGAAAACAGCAACAATTCACAATGCAGTGATCTTAAAGCAAACAGCATCAACATAATAAGAGAAGAGGATACTTAGCCAAATGCGCTCCCAGAGAGCCCTCCTCAAGAGCCATGCTTTAAATAACTGCCTTTTGTAAACTGTTTTAAAAGCAAGTTGTTTCTTTATTTGCTTTTCCTGTATTTGCACTCTACCTTCCTTTGGTCATGAAACTCAAGGTGGCCTATGTTTGGCTCCCAGGAAGTCACTCATCCCCACCCATGCCAGACCTAGATCCGCTTAGTTGCAACAAAGTGGTAGCGGCGCAGCACATGCCCACACTGCCCAGGGAGGGCACCCTTCCGAGGGGGTGGGGCATGGAGGGTACGGGATAGCCCAGGCACGGGATAGCCGCTCGGGTGCATGGAGCAGCGCGCGAGCCCTGCAGCCGGGGGTGGAGTGAGCTGCCCTGGGGGGCAGAGCAAGTTGTTGATGGCGGACATTCGGCACACCGCCCACCCACGACTCCCAAGCCTACCCCGAGCTGTCAAAATGAAGGGGGAAGGGGAGGAATGCCGCCAGCAAAGCTGCTCAGCCCCCCCTTCCCCTGATAGTCATACCACTCCCTCTGTCCTATGAAGCTATACCTGCAAGGCTGGAGATACCCACCTGCCGCCTCACATCAGTCCAGTCCAGAGCTGACAAATATGTACATGCCAAAAGTTTGCCCAAACTGTGGCTTAAACAGGCCACAGAGGGACAGCCCGGGACAGCCGCCCAAAAAACATCCCACTCTGCCACTGATTACTTCCTCCTCAGCCTACTATTTTGCTAAGTCCAAAACAGCAGCATTGGTGGAAGCACAATGGTGGCAAAGGAGCCACCCCAGCTGTCCCTTTGCGGCTCACCTGTCTCTCCCCAACCCTGCTGTTCTGTCACCATGGCTTGGGAGTCGCAGCCAGGCAGCACGCCAAATGCCACCCCCCTCAGAGAAGACAGCCGGGCTGGTTTGCCCCCACCATACACCCCTTCCTCCGCCACTGCAAAGTGGCAGCCTCATATGCCTTCAGGCCACACTTTGGCATCTTGTGAATGGACATCCTTGTCTCCGGCTCTGGCATCTCCACTTAAAGGACCTTAAACAGACCTGGGAAGGATGACATCCTACCTGGGACATCAGAGAGATGCTGCCAGTCATACTACCAATGGACTTGATGGATGGACGGTCTCTGATACAGCGGAAGGCAGCTTTTTAATGTTCCAGTGGGAGCCACCTTTTGCAGCAAGCAGCTGAAAAGTTTTCATTTTCTTTTATGTGTGTGTGTTCATACTTAGGATGAAATGCGGGGGGGGGGGGGATATCAATGCAACTTTGGAGTGTGGCCCAGCGGGACAGTCCCTCCATCCAGATCCTGTATTGCGGGGAACATGAAGGTGTCTGCAGTCCCCATCTCCCCACCTGACCATTCCTGTGGGTATCCCTGGCCTCCAGCAATAAGAAGAAGGGGGGAAATTAGAGAAATGTAAATAAGGAAGGAAACTTGCCATTTGTCACTTGAAAGTCCTTATTTCATGACTTGTTCCCTGTACTCCTGGAATTTTGTGTCATTATCTCCTGTTAAAAGGATTCAAATGACATTATTTGCATGGGAGCGCGCATACAAATTGTGTCGCCTGTGTCACAAAGTTGCATTACAATGAAGGGAGTGATGGCTGTGTCACATGTACGTGACATTCTTTGTGTCATTAAATTTAAAGTCAATGCTGGCAGTTATAAACCACTCACGTTTCCAGAAAATACATCACTTCTGATCTGAAATGAATATTTTAAAACGCCAACTCCAAATGCATCAAATGGCAATAACCTGCAATGTCATCTATTCTCTCTCTTTGCCCCCTCCCCATGCAACCTTTCCCCCCCTTTTTGAAAATCTGGGATTCTAAACAAAGGTGGACATCAGGGAGTTTTATGGAAATGCAGGAAAGCAAAAACAAAAGAAACCAAACTGACAAACATAAAACAAAAATAATTCCAAAGCATTTTTTTTAAACAACAACATCAAAAACAACAACAACGGATCCATCTGTGGAATTTTCTTGGGGAACATTTTTAAAAACCCATTTTATTATTTTAATTTTTCTTTTCAGAGTCTACAGTCGCAGATCCTGTCGCTTTCATTTCAGGCAGATGAGATGCATAATTGCATCTTCAAGATCCCAGCACAGGCCACAGTGCACAAGGTTCCCATCTATTGTCTTGCCAGAGTCCAATAACCCTGTCAACGTAGCAGGCTTTGTGCAATCTCCTCCACACTCCTCCAAAGATTCAAAGGCAAAAGATGACAATGAAGACTCTACCCAAATTTACAAGGGCCTCTTCAGCATAGTAAACAGAAAAGGGGGCTGGGAATGTAAGGGAGCTCTCTGCACTCAATTGCTAAAGCAGCTGGCATTAAACTGGATGTTTGGAAGGTATGTGAGAAAGAAGGGGTACTCTCCCCCCCCCACCTGCTGACAATGGAAATAAAGCTATACCTAACAGTGCCTGGATAAGGTTGCCATTATTATTATTTCAAGTTCAAAAAGTTTTGCCATTTTTTTATTGCAGACAATGTGCTTTAAGTAGAGTGCTACCAGCACTCTGTTTAACTTCAAGACATTTACCATACTCTTGGAGACGAGCAAGTTGGGGGTAGGGAGGGAAATGGAAAGGACATGCAAGAATAAGGTAGCAGCAGAGCAAGGGAAAGAATAAAGAGTCAAGGGGTGAACAGGGTTATCATAGCACTGTGATGGAGATTTTGCTTGGACAGTGGGGATTTCCTTCCCTTCCTCGGTGCCCCCCAAATGGGCTGGTGGGTATCAGAAGAAGCCCTGGAACAAGCACTGGGGAGAAGAAGGGAGATTGTTTATTTGGGCAAGCTGAAATGCTCATCTTGGCACAACACTGATTTTCTCCCTAAGTGAACAGTTTCACAAGAAGGTGAGGAGTGATGAGAATCATAGAACTGTAGACTTGGAAGGTATATTGAGGGTCATCCAGTCCAACCTGCTGCAGTGCAGGAATCTCAACTAAAGCATCCATGACAGATGACCATCCAACTTCTGCTTAAAAGCTTCAGATGAAAGTGAGTCCACCACCATCTCAGGGGATCCACTGTCAAACAGCTCTTACTATCAGAAAGTTCTTCCTGATGTTTAGTCAGAATCTCCTTCCTTGTAACTTGACGCCAAATGAGAAAGAGAGGCAGATGGGGCTCATCAGCCTGGGAAGTTAGGCCATCTAGGAAAAGGAAAGCTCAGATCCTAAACCTCTGCTGCCTTGTGGGATATTTTTGGGAGAAGAAAGGGCTAAGGAGTAAACCTTGCACAAATCCAGAGTGGAGTCCCTAAGGCAGCTGGATAGCGTTTTGTGTGCCTCCTTCCAGCAACTCCTGTAGCCATGCTGGTGCCAAACATATTGGTCTGCCTTTCCTATAGGCTACATCAACGAGACTGAGAGAGGGGTCCTGTTGTCTGGGCAGCCCAGGACCTCCCTACACACTGCCCAGGATTGCGATCCGGGGAAGTCACCTAGGTGCTGCTCACACAGAGGTCTGACTTCACCCCTGCAGGCAAACTCCATTGTTTCTCGAGACGGACAGATTCCAACAACAGCAATATAAGACAGTCTTCTCTCCACGTTTAGCCTAATCCTAGACCTGTTTACTAGTGGGGAGAAAACTGGCATGAAGTTTCTAGTACATATTGATGGTGGGGTGGGGGGAAATTCAGTTCAGTTCACATTTAAAGGTGAAACTACCCAATTGGCCCTTTCTGAAACAATCCGTGAACCGAAATATAGTCATCCTTCACAATTTGAAATTCAGTTCAGCAGACAATAAATGTGTACACTAGGGTAAAGCCTGCATAAAAAATCAGATATTAGTGAAAATAACATTAGCAGAAATTGCTTGCAAAAATGTGTTTATTGAGCAAAATTGCATGCAAATATGTATATTTGGAAAAGTTCATTTGAAATGCTAGTGAATTTTCATGAGGGCTTTTAGAACAAACAACAAACAAACAAACTGATGTATAAAACTGAAGGTAAGACTGGAAGAATGAGAAACTGAGAGAATCAAAACTCACAGGTTCTCCCATTCCTTGTTCCTGGAAAGCGTGCTTTGGGTTGCAGCCAGTAACTGCTCTGTACTGTTAAAACTAGGAATTGAGGGATGGGCAGACATCTAGTAATGTGCATGTTTGCGTGTGTCCATCTGTCGGTGTTTTATATTTAAGGAACTGAGATCACTCTAGAAAAATACTAGTGAAACTGCACGTTAGAAAATCTAATATCAGCATACCACTGTTTTCATGTGGGTGGAAAATCGGACAAGCAGTCAGTGACACATCCATGAGAATTAAGCGTAACAAAATGAAGACAGATGGTTCCCCTGGCAGTGCTCACTTATATCTACGGTCCAGGGATCAGCCAGACCAAAGAAAATGGGAAGAAACAGGGCACCAGAGGCCCACAGAGGTCGCCGAGGTGGATTCCAAGTGACAACTCAGGAAAAAGAAGTAGTGTTGTCCCGATGAGCTCTGATATAGACACAGTCTCTAGGGCTGGCACTGATTACATAAGACTCATGACTAAAGATGGGCAGAGAAGTCTTTTTTCCAGACCCGACCAATTTTTCATGGATTCATGCATCAATACATTCCATTCCATTCCCTCATTAATCTGTGGGTTTATTTAAAAACCTGCACAGAAAAAAAGTTTACATATTACCGGGGACTACAGAGCTGAAGGAAGGCACACATGGGTCTTTGCCATGGGCCAGGGGCAGATTTTGGGGTGTGTGATTGGTTCAGTTGCACTGGGTGCAGAGCCTCAGGGACACTGCAGAGGGCACTACAACTAAAATGTGGAATGAAAGGTGAGAAGCGGAGGGTGCTGAATTTTGGTGTCATACAGAATTATGTTGAAATTTGAGGTCTGCCACTGCCAGGTCCCAAGAGGCCACTGGGAGGTTACATTCCTTGCCTCCCAGGAAGAAGTCATGGCAAGAAGGAAACCAAGCTGGCCTCATTCATTGGCCACTGAAGGAGTAGCTGGGAATTCTTGTTTCCTTCTTCCCTCTCTATTTTTTTCATCCTTTTGTGCCATATTCATTAGTTTGTGAGCCTGCTATGAACTGCCCTATATTTCAGGATCCTTATGGTGCACTGCAAATTATAGAGGAAGTGAGAAAAGGGCCTTCTATGTGTTGACCCCCCACTTCTGGAACAGAGGTGGATTTAGGGCAGCACGACCAGTTCCACCCCACCGGGTGCTGAGCCTAGGAGGCCCCACAAGACGTTGATGGAAAGAATTGAGCAGAACGGAAGGCAATAGGCAGGGGGCACCAATTTTTGGCCTCACCCAGGGTTCTGCTGAAATTTAAAAGACCAAATTCTTCCCCTGCTCTGGAATGCCACCCCTGCTACACAAGAGAGAGAATTAATAATCATGTTTTTTGGCACTTTTCTATCCTGCTCGTATTTTTATCTGTTTGTTCAACATAATATATCTGCTGCTTGCTTGCAAATAGAATCTCTGAGTTGTTCTTTCTCCAATCTGGAGCAGAGGGTTGCTAAATAACGCAACCAAGAAACCCCATTAAAATAATAGGGCAAAACTATGGGGGGGGGCACCCAAGAAGCAGTGTGTTGGGTGCTGACTTTACTCAGGCCATTGGATAAGGTGAGGACTGGTGGTCATTTGAAGGCTGTGTGTTTCACCCGTTATACTATAAGCAGGTACAGTGGTACCTCAGTTTTTGAACGTCTCCGTTGATGAACATCTTGGTTTTCTAACGCCATCAACCCAGAAGTAAAAGCTTTGGTTTTCGAACACACCTCGGAGGCCGAGCATGAAATGTGGCTTCCATATTGAGTTTTCCATTTTGAGGCTTCTGTACTGAGATTTTTGGGTTTTGAACATTTTGGAACTCAAACAGTCTTCCGGAATGGATTACATTCGAAAATCGAGGTATCACTGTATTTGGATTGGTTGAACTAAACAGAGGGGGAAAGGTTTGTTTTATGAATACGATTGCTTCATGGCAATTGGTTGGACATGATGGGTGTTAGAATAAAAGAATCATAGAACTGTCATTTAGGGACATCTAGTCCAAACCCCTGCAATGCAAGAAACTCAAATAAAGCATCCTTGACAGGTGGCCATCCAACCACTGCATTAAAACCTTCACAGTCTCCTGAGGGAGACAGTTGCACTGGTGCTGGCAAACCTCCCTTGGATCTGTGTGATGACGGGCTGGTTTAGAGATTAAAAGAAGCAATTATTCTCTCCCCCCCCCCCCCAGTTAACTAAATAAATCTCATAAAAGCAAGTTACAGAAATTTAAGGTGAGTTCCTCAGGACAGAGCCTTTGGAGCTCAAAATCTGGTTGCTTTTCACAAGATGAAAGTAAAGTTTAGCCAGGCTCCAGCGTTAATCTATCATGGTGACAAATGCCTCCTCCGTGATCCATCATTCATGCAGAATCTATGGCAATACAGAATAAGGGGCTGATGCTCTCAGTAACCAGTGTTTACATATTATGGACAGAGCCCTCCCTAAATAGGAGCAGTCCATAAAAATTATAAATGGGTGGCAACAGCCCTGCACCAACTTTCCATGCCTCCCTGGAGAGGCCCGCGTCACACTTGGTAGAGCCAAGTGCTTTCCAAGCCACTTATCATCTTTGTGGCTCTCTGAATTAGCCTTAATGTCGACATCCATGAAATGATGTGGCCCGAATGGGAGGGAAGGTGATGCGAAGGGAAGACTTTTGTGAACCTGATGGGAGGGCCAGGCCTGGCCTGCTCTGAAATATTTCATCATTGCGTCTGTCCACATTTCTTTCTATCTTTCCCGGGAAGCTCTCTCGTGAAGCAGTTCATGGTTGAATCACTGCTCTCCTTTTAAAAAATAATTAAAAATCTACTTTCTTTCTAAAGAATCTACAATTTCCATCTTCGTGGTTATGGTCCAAAGCAGTGACACATATCAGCAGTGCCCTGGGAGGTGAAGATTAGAAATGATATTTTGCTTCGAAAAGCTCATTGGTAGCTTATTTCCATGGATTAAAAAATCCAAGTCCATTTAAAGAGGCCTGAAGGAACATTCCATCCACGTCAAGCCAAGAGGCAACATACACATTATGTCTGTTGGTCATATATTAACTAATTTAAATTATTTTCACCCTGCTGTTTAGTTGGTGGGGGGGAACTCCCAGAGCGGTTTCCATAAGGTCAATTTTTTAATTCCCTGTCTGCAGGCTTTCAATTTAGAAGGCACAACACAAAAGCAGACCCTCCAAGTGTCCCTATTTTCCAGGGACAGTCCCAGTTTTACAGAAGCCATCCCAGTTTCTGATTTCATCCTGAAATGTCCCACTTTTACTTAGGATGTCCCTGTTTTAATTGGACAAATGTTGGAGGGTATGGAGTTAGGCAACTCCTGAGCCAAGGAAATAAGTAACTACAACCTTTAGAAGACACCTGAACATATCCCTAAATAGGGAAGTTATTTAATGTTTAATGGGTGGCTTATTATTATTATGGAATAGTACATGCCTATTTTCATTGGACAAATGTTGCAGGGTATTCAGAAGTGGAAAAGGATGGAAGGGAAGAGGAAAACAAGAAACCTCATGTAGCGTTTGCCTCCTAGGTGGGTCATAAGGAAAGGGTTAAACGAGTGTGAAGTGATTGGCCAGTGGGAACCCAAGGGGGAGGAGTTAGAGTTAGAGTTGGTGTTGTTTGGAAGTCAGTTGGGAGTTGGAGAAGGAAGAGGGAGGATAAGTCTGTGGGTTGGTTGAGTTGTGTTGTGAGAGAGTGAGAGGAACTGTTAGGTGGAGTCAGATAGATAGTTGGGATAATCAGTTTGAAGTTGTTAGGAACGTGCAGGTCAGTAAAGAAACTAAGATTAAGAAACTGACAAGAAAAATTAACTGAAACCTTAAACTTGTTCATGCTTATAAAAATAAACTTGATTATTTGTAAATGTTAACAATTGTCTGGACTCCGTGTGCACCCGAGGGAAACAAGTTGGTGGCAGTGAAGAGGCAATCATAGGGGTGGCACAGGGATCAATAGATCGTCAAACGTCTGGGGACCCTGTGTGATCGCCACACCTCAGCTACCATTCTTAATGTTACATAGTAGTTTTAAGAATGATCACCTGTTGGAATGGAAATATTACAGAGAGGAAGAGTGTTGAATGGAGCTGGTCTCTTAGCAGAACCTACAGAATGTTTCTACTACAAATTCTCAATTCCTATTTCCAAATTCAGTGTTTCTCCTTCCTAATTCCAGTTAAACTCAACTATATCAATGTTTTCCAAACTTGGGTCTCCAGCTGTTTTTGGACTACAACTCCCATCATCCCTATCTAGTAAGATCAGGGATCAGGGATGATGGGAACTAAATAGATCTGCTAATGGGAGTCAGCGGAATGAATCCTGCTAAGCACATGGGACTTCTCCCCACTTGTCTCTCCCCTTGTATCCTCCTGTTCCCCCAACCATCTATGGGGGATCAGTAGAACCCCCAGAAGAGTAGGGGGAAGGGGAGAGTGTTCCATCAAGCAAGCAGGAATACTAGTGCTGATGGAATGACCTTTTTAGCATTGCTATGAATTCCACCCTAGTTGTCTTTCCACTGACCAGCTTCTGTGGAATCTGGCTGTAAATACTGTGAAATAATAGCACAAATTAGTAAGTATTGTATCTTGGTCTAAAAGCCTGGGCTGTTTCACTGCAAACAATGCACAGTCTTGGGGAAAAACTCAAAAATGATCAGACAGAAACATTTGGGGGAAGACAGTTCCTTTGTCTGTCCTTCTCAATATAATTTCATATCTAATTTCGAGACAGCAGTACAAATCACCCCTTCAAGCTTTGAAACGGCTCTTTTAATCAGAGGACACTGTTCCCCCACAACAAATATGAAAAGCATTTAAAGTGGTTTTCTAGCAGGAGTGCATTACTTTTGACCTCTGCTGAAAGACCACAATAAAAAGAATTCAATGAGGTTTGCTCTCTTAAAATCCTTAGTTCTCAAGCTTTGGTGAGCACGTGGAATATGATCACAGATGGACAATGTCTTTGTAACAGGGTTGAAAAGTCCATAGATCTCCCGAAGATGCCAATTATCAGAGCTCAGATTTTGCAAAACAAACAGATGCATACATGGTTCTCAAAATATACAATACAGATCTTTCTTTCTTTTTTTGAAAGCCAGAATTATCACAATATTTTTGAGTTCTCCTCAAAATGCCTGTGGCATCAGGCAGTCAGATTTTGGGGTCAACATTTTGAATGGGCTTCCCAAGCTTTCCCTAGGAAATTTCTAAGAAGAAGAAGAAAGGTGGTCTTTTCCTAAGTGTTCTCTCAAAGCTCAGAAAAATGGGCCTAGACCTGGAGAATCCCACTGTCCCCATTCCAACACACACACCCAATTTTTTTTGGGGGGGTGGAGAGAAGGAGACAAGAAACTGGTTATAGAGAATTCTGAGAAAATCTGCAGTCCATTACTTCCTTGCATGTGCTGTGCATGTAGGCTTCTGGGCTTGCCCAACACAGACGCCATTTTGTTTCCAAGAGTTATAGCGACAACTTGGATGCAATGACACACCGCTCCAAAACCACAGATTTACCTTGTTTGTTAAGGCCAGTCTAAGATTTGATTCAATCCCATTTCACCCAGGTGCATTCAGTTACAAAAGTGACCAAGAACAAATGAACATGAATTTAGTCAAAGACAATACAGTGGTACCGCTGGTTGCGAACAGGATCCGTTCCGGAGGCCCGTTTGCAACATGAAAAGCTCGCAACCTGAAGCGCCATATCTGTACAGGTGCATGGTATGATTTGGCACTTGTGCTCATGCGCGAGCAGCGAAACCCGGAAGTAACCCTTTCCAGTACTTCCGGGTCGCAACCTGAAAACATAACATGAAACAAACGTAAAATGAGGTATGACTGTATGTAAAGGTAAAGGGACCCCTGACCATTAGGTCCAGTCGTGACCGACTCTGGGGTTGCGGCGATCATCTCGCTTTATTGGCCGAGGGAGCTGGCGTACAGCTTCCAGGTCATGTGGCCAGCATGACGAAGCCGCTTCTGGCGAACCAGAGCAGCACACGGAAATGCCATTTACCTTCCCGCCGGAGTGGTACCTATTTATCTACTTGCACTTTGATGTGCTTTCGAACTGCTAGGTTGGCAGGAGCAGGGACCGAGCAACGGGAGCTCACCCCGTCACGGGGATTCGAACCGCCGACCTTCTGATCGGCAAGTCCTAGGATCTGTGGTTTAACCCACAGCGCCAGCCGCATCCCTATGACTGTATGAGGCTTTCATTAATTTGGTCAGATGGGTATGACTGCATCGTACCAGGGCTGAAAAGCAAGGTGGCATGGCTCTGCCTGCTGAGCAGAGGTGTGTGGGCGTCTCGAGTGCTCGCTTTTGGCTGCCTTCTGCATAAATGGTAGAAGGAGCTGCTCTTTGATGCTGGGCTCAGCCGTTCTGGTTTGTAAACGTAAGAGAATGAAAAGGATGCTGCCGTCAGCCCACTTCAATTGAGCGAGGCTGTGGCATCTGAAGCACGGTTCTCCCTCAACTGTAGCCGTCACTCAGAAAGAATGAGGAAGTGGGGTGACAGAGGGAAGGGGCCTTTGATGCTTAGAGAGGGGAGGCAGCATTTAGCTGAGAAATTACCAACTCCAAATTGCTGATCGTATACTGCCGTCCACTTATTCAGGCAGGTATAAGCAAGTGTTCAGTTACAGCACAGATGGCTCCAGGTCCAGCAGATGTGCTGAAAACTCAATAGGACAATTCTCCTCACAAGGTGTGCGAATGCTAAAAAGGGTGGTTTGAGGTTGGGAGAGTAGCCCTGAAGCAATTCTTTATTTCCATACATCTCTGAGACAGTATCAGACATCAGCAACGCCTTTGCAAAACTTCTATCAGATACCTGGGAGGAACATTTAAGATTAGCAAATGAATTGTTAAAATGCACAGATGCAGTTTAGTTGGACCCACAAGAAAATGGTAGCTGTGAGGACTGCTCCCATCCAGGGGCTCAGTCAGCCATAGACCTTCCTAGGATATTCCATTCCATTCTACTTCATATTTCCATCCCCTCTTGCCATAGGCAGTCTGTGGTGACTGAGCATGCTCAGTCATTTCTTAGCTGTTGGAGATTGTTCCCCTCCATTTTTCTTTAAAAAAACTATTTCACCTGAGTAATAATCCCCAAATAAACTTTCCATTTTACTTTAGCAGCAGCCAGCCCCACTCAAGTCTGCCAACAATCTCTGGGACACATTGAAGAGGCCTCTTTAACCATCCCGAGGGGGTCAAGTCAAGAAGAAAGACACAAGCCCAGGTGAATTCTCCTCACCTTCTGCTTTCATTATGAAAGTTTTCCACATCCCCTAAATATCCTCTTAATTGTTCTCAAACATCTGCCCTTTCTAAATCACCTTCTTCTGATGGAGCTGCAAAAGGCATTACTATTTTAGGTTCTTTCTGTGCTGAAGCTGAAGCAGTAAGCTGGGGGACTTTCAGAAGAGATTGCACTAAAATGTCAACAGATGGCTTGCTAATCATATTGGAAAAAAACTACTCCTTGCTGTTCTAAAATGGCTTTTTTTTTTCAGTGACTAGATCAGAAAGGAATGTTTATGATATAAAACATATTACTCACAACGTCTTTTAATTATCATACTTAATCATCAAGGTCAGGATGATAATTGTTTCTAAAAATTAACACCTATTTTTCCAAGAAACTTACCCAAACGCATGGTCAGATTCACGAAATTTCCTCGCGTGAGTATGAAAAAATGTGTTTGCTCCTCCGCTGAACCAAATGTATATGCAAATGCCATGAAAGATTTTCAGATGCAATACCTATTAAAGGCACAGCCTAATTAGTCCGATTCCTACCTTCTGAATGCAGTCCTTCTAACCATATGCCCCAAGTGGGGTGCCATGTGGGCGCATAGCAACAGTACACATTGAAGATGCACTTTTCATAACACAGTATTACTCAGTGCCACACAAATGCATCCATGGCACATAGACTTATTGTGACCTGTGGGAAACAACTTTTTTTTTGGGGGGGGGGGAATCAACCCTGCTATGATAGCTTGGTAAATACTTGATGATGAATAAGTAAGCCTGTTGGGTCACTAGTCCACATTACGCGCTTACATGAAAGAAAAGCTACACTTCCTAGATGGCTCAATGGGAATATTGTCCCCCTTTAATTTTGTATTATTCTGAATTTTTTATAGAGAGATGGTGTGTTGAGTATAAGTTGGAGATCTCTGTTAGACTATGGCACACCAGATGAATAGGTTGCAGATAGCAGGACTGTCTGGAACAAGTCCGGAAGCCTACAGAGAGTTCATGTCAAACATTCCCAAGGGATACAATTAAAGTGAATGGAAATGGAGTAAAAAAAGATGGGTGTCTCTTTGTGAACAAGGTTACAATCTCTGGTGGGTGGTCACTGTTCCTTAAAAGAAATTTGGTGATCTATGAATGATTCAGACAGTCAGGGGCATCTTACCCATAGACGTTAGTGGCGCGGGGCACCAGGGCGCCAGATTTTGGAGGGCGCCACAGGCTTAGTGTCCGGAAAGATGAGTCAGGGTGTGCTCCCTTCCCCGCTCTGGGGCAGCCTGCTCCTTGCCTCTCAGCCGCCCATCAGAGCACACTGCGTCCGGCTCAGGGAAGCCCCTTTGCATCCCCTCCCACCAGGGCTGCCTGGGCACCTAGCAGGTGCAACTGGGGGCGGGCATGTCTCTCCTGCCCCTCTCTGGCTGTGTCGCTGCCTGCGCACCTCCCTGTGGTGTCTGCAAGTGGAGCAGGGAAGCGCCCTGTGCAATCCCAGTGCCGCGTGAGGATCGGACAGCTGGCAGGCCACCTGATCTGCTTGCGTGGACTTCCCTGGATGGGGGCAGGTAAGGGGCACCAGGTGCTTAGAGGGAGTCTTTGTGGGAGGGCGCAGGAGGCTGTCTGGGTTGTGATCTGGGCGCCACTTACTTATGTGCAGTGGACCATGAGATGTAAACAAGCCAGACTGAAGTCCCCCCCCCTTAAAAAAGGTTGGCAACTCTGGGAAACCGGGGGGGGGCGCCAGAGATATTTGCACCATGGCGTTGGATATGCTTAAGATGGCCCTGTAGACAGTTAGTATGATATGTGACCAAACCATCCTGGAATTATTTGTGTAGCAAGAAGTTGAAGATTTATCTTGATTCTGGAATCACATTATCATTTTCAACAAAGAGTGGAACTATCTTTTTGGTGAGATCCAGATAGGACAGGATTGTTAGCAGTAGGCATGGATGGATCTGCTGTGTTTCATTCTGGAAGTAGTCTGCCAAATTGTTTATTTATGCATCATCATTTATAATCATTTGACAACAATGGGTATGTTCCTGCACCAGAGGACCAGTTTTCATCATGAACACAGCAAGAAGGGAAAGGGTTAACCCCTCTCTCCACCTGCTGTGAATCAGATAATTAGCAGAGCCTCCAGCACATGCTATTTGCAGGTTTGTTTGTTAAAGCATGCATGCTAAATATAAAGGGTGGCATTCAACTAAGTTTTACTCAGAGCAAACCCATTGAAGTGGATGAAGATGATCAAGTTTGGTCCATGTATTCCAAATGCAGATTGCTATAATGGCATTATGATATTGGCACTCTTGTTTTCAATTCTTTTCCTAGCTAGGAATTCCCTAGCATGGAATTTGCCTTTTTTTGCTGTCACCACAGACCGGGTTGACATCTTTATCAAGCTACCTACTGCAACCCCAAAGTCTTGTTCCTGGCCATTATGTGTTTCCCCACAACATACACATTTTCGCAAAGCAGTTACTTCGAATGAAATTCATTTCTGTACATTATCTTCACTAGTGTGTGCATTCTTTTGGCGAACTTTACCTTAGCGCATACATTCGTATACACACTAGAGAACTGTGTTGCAAAATTCGGAGAAGAGCGAATTCAAAAAGATGGTGGTTTGCATTTTCTCCCCCCCCCCATCTGTTATGCTACCGACAGCATATTATTGTGCATGAGGTGGGGACTTCTTTAGTTGCTTGCAATAATGACAAAACAAAAGTGAAAACACAAAGCAGAAGAATTCACCCCCCCCCCACACACAAACACACTGTCCTTCAGGTAAGCCTCTGTCTCCTAAAAGTTATTTAGAATTATCTCTTCCCCACAGAGAAATCACCAGAACACAGCTCCAAATTTTCTGCCCCTGAGAATGAGGGGGTGAACCTCAGACACTGAACTTGCAACCTACCTTTACTGTGCAATATTGTTTTATATTATGTTGTAAGCTGAGATTGAAGTGGGGTTTATAAATCTTATAAAGAAATAAGAAAATAAATAAATTTGATTTGACTACCTAGTAAAGACAGGGGGGCAAGGGCAGTGCAGAGGCAATCTGTATTATGTTGCTTCTTATTGCCACATGAACTTCTAAAGGTAGGAACTGTCTGGTGTGGGAGGTAGAGACAGAGGCCACATTCACACCACACATGTATTATTATTATTATTATTATTATTATTATTATTATTATTAATACCACACCCATCTGGCTGGGTTTCCCCAGCCACTCTGGGCGGCTTCCAGCAAAATATTAAAATACAATAATTCATCAAATATTAAAAGCTTCCCTAAACAGGACTGCCTTCAAATGCCTTCTAAAAGTCAGGTAGTTGTTTATTTCTTTGACATCTGGTGGGAGTGTGTTCCACAGGGCGGGAGCCACTACCGAGAAGGCCCTCTGCCTGGTTCCCTGTAATTTGCTTCTCGCAGTGAGGGAACCGCCAGAAGGCCCTCGGAGTTGGACCTCAGTGTCTGGGCTGAGCAATGGGGGTGGAGACGTTCCTTCATGTAAAGCACTGTGATCCCACTTTAAACAGTCATGGCTCCCCCCAAAGAATTCTGGGAGCTGTGGTTTGTTAAGGGTGCTCAGAGTTGTTCAGAAAGACAGTTCTGGGAGGGGAGGGGGGTCAGTTAACAAGTCCTCTCCTTTTTGGAGCTTCAGTGCTTGGCAACAACCATTTTATTTCAGCTGGCACAGGAAAGTTTCCTGGTTTCACGGTTAATTTTCACTTTTATCCTTGTTACATCTTTCAAGAACGTAAGAAGTGACTGCTGGATCACGTCAATGGCCCATCTACTGAAGCATCTGGTTCTCACCCTACTGCTTAGAGACTACAGTGTTAAGCCAATAGTTGAATTAAAAACATAAATAGCATCGGGTTCTGCTTGGGCTTTCTGGCCCCAATGCTTGACCCTGCCTTGTCTTCATAAACATCTTTTGTCAACTCTTAGCACCACAGAAGGATCTGAATGGTAAAGGTAAAGGACCCCTGGATGGTTAAGTCCAGTCAAAGGTGACTATGGGGTTGCGTCGCTCATCTCACTTTCAGGCTGAGGGAGCCAGCATTTGTCCACAGACAGCTTTCCAGGTCATGTGGCCAGCATGACTAAACCGCTTCTGGAGCAACGGAACACTATGACGGAAACCAGAGCACACAGAAATGCCGTTTACCTTCCCGCTGCAGCAGTACCTATTTATCTACTTGCACTGGCGTGCTTTCGAAGTGCTAGGCTGGCAGGAGCTGGGACAGAGCAATGGGAGCTCACCCCGTCACAGGGATTCAAACCGCCAACCTTCTGATCAGCAAGCCCAAGAGGCTCAGTGTTTTAGACCCATGCGCCACCCACATCTGAATAGTCAGCCTGCTTGCCCCAGTGAAAATATTTACACCACATGAGACTCCCAGATTAGGCTTCCTTCCTGTTCTGTAGGCTTTTTTAAAAGCATAAGTGGGGATCCAATCCTAGAATCAGGAATACTGTTTTAAGAGTAGTTTCTGCATTAGTGGGGTGTGGGTTTGAGAGAGAGGGAGCACCTTTAGATGATCAGCGTGGGATTCAACTTACTAGTCCTGCTGCTGGAAGCCCACAGAAGGACTTCAGCCAGCACAATGGGGCTCCCCCCTCCTCCACTCACTGCCCCCCAAATTGGTTTGTGGGTCAGAAGAACCCCCAGAATAGTGCCCAGGGGAGGAGGGGGATGATTCTGTCCAGCAAGCTGAAAAGCTGGTGCTAATGGAACAATTGCCATAGCACTACATTGAATTCCCCCCTCTGTGTTTTGTCGGAGGACTTCTCATGCATACCTGGAAATGTAGGTTTCCACCATAAAAGTGTCACCCTAACACAAGAAATGTGCCTTATACAAGAAACTGACTTTTCTAGTTAGACAAGTGATGGGAAAATGAGAATAATGAATGAAAGAATGAAAGCATGAATGAATAACAGGGTGTGCAAACGCCCCATAAGCAAATCAGGATGAATGTTCATTGTCGTCTAACCTCCCCACATACAACTCGGAACAAATGCTCAACAAAGGCTTGATAACATCTAACCTCTCTGTAAGCAAATCAGGACGAATGCTCAATGAATAAGTCATCTGGAAGAACCGAGGGAGAAAGAGAACAAAAAACCTAAAACTTACAAGGGTGAGAAGATGAAGCTCTCCTTTTCTCCTCTTCCCTGCCTGCCAAATGTGATGGACCTTTATCCAGTAATAATAATGATGATAAATATTTAATAATCATAATTAATTACAATAATTCATCCTAAAGCTGCGGAGAGGCCTATATGTGTCATCTGGCACATAGGCGGGGAGAGGTAGCGCGTACCTTTGTTCTACTTGACACCAAAAGATTCAGCTATATCGCCTGTTCTTCCTCTTTTTTTCTTTTTTCTTTTTAAAAAAAAATGTTTAAAAATTGATGCAGGAAATTATAACTGGACTTTTAAAAACATTCCACTCTGACAGGAGGAGAGAGATCAGTGTCTTTGTTTTGCACAACTTATTGAAGTTTGATGTCCTTTGAGGAATATTTTTCATAACCCACTGTTTGCTGTCCTGTATATTCAATTATTTAGAACAAGCAATCTGTCATTTTATTGTTTCCCTCCAATTATATAACTTTGGTGACAGTGGTGACAGAGAGAGAGGATTCTTTGCATGGGGAAGAAAACCTTGCCATATGATTTCCGAGACTTAGGTATGTATTTATGTTCATACATATTTGTGTTCTTGTTTTAAGGGTTTCGGTGGCTGCACCAGAAGGGTTTTGATGCCATTTGGGGGCAGAAGAATTTAGAGGCATCTTTTTTTCCCTGAGCAAGAGTTTCAAAAGGAATAAGGATTCTTGAAATGTAAGCAGAATTAAGATTGGAGAGCCTCTATGCAGGCACCTAACGGCAGCTAGCTTTGAGTGCCTAGTCTGCTGAATGCAGATTGCAGAAGCTTGGGATCTTTCATTACATTCTGAGATAGAAAAGAACTTCTCGGGGAAATGACATTTGATTTGAATCTGAATTTAGCCAACCGTTATGAGCTGGGTAAATCGGCACTCGGAATCAACTAATGATTACCTTTGCTAACATTGCTAGCTTGAACGAGATATATCTGGCTCAGTAGTAACTCATCCTCTTCTCCGCCCCATTGCAGGGCCTCCATGCAATGAAGGAAGGACTGTAACGGTAAAGACAAAGGACCCCTGGAGGGTTAAGTCCAGTCAAAGGTGACTAGGGGGTTGCAGCACTCATCTCGCTTTTCAGGCCAAGGGAGCTGGCGTTTGTCCACAGACAGCTTTCTGGGTCGTGCAGCCGGCATGACTAAACCACTTCTGGCATAACGGGACACCGTGACGGAAACCAGAGCGCACGGAAACGCCATTTACCTTCCCGCCACAGTGGTACCTATTTATCTACTTGCACTGGTGTGCTTTCGAACTGCTAGGTTGCCAGGAGCTGGGACAGAGCAACGGGAGCTCACCCCGTCACGGGGATTCGAACCGCTGACCTTCCCATCGGCAAACCCAAGAGGCTCAGTGGTTTAGACCACAGCTCCACCTGCGTCCCTAGGAAGGACTGTAGGTCAGTGGGGAAGCAGCTGCTTTGCTTGCAGAAGGTGTCAGGTTCAACCCCTGCCATATTCATGGAGGACTGGGACACATGCCCAGTCTGAAACCCTACTGCTGGTCAAGGTAGACAATACCAATCAGATGGACCAATGGTTTCATTCAGCATAAGGCGGTTTCTTATGTTCCAGTGTTCCAGCCAAGGAATGCTTTTAGGGTGAGGAACAGCCTCACAGGGACGAGCTCTGACCACACTCTGCGTGTTTTGAGCCAATACTCAAGCAAAGAGTCCCTGATCAGAGGGAGAGCTGCCTCCATGTTGGAACATTGCAGATTTTGTTGTGATATACATATTTAGAGTTGGGAAGGGTCAGAGCCTGGCACTGCAGCCAGAGCACCCTGTGCAGCACATGTTCTTTGAACAAAAGGAGCCACACCCACACTTCTGAAAGGGCTTAGATCAGCTCTCTTAAGTGGAACAATGGCCATGCTGGTTTTCTGGAAATATTTGTGGTTGACTAGTTAAGGTGGATTTTAGCCAATTTAGGGTCATCCATGCAGCCCTGTGGTTAATTTTGACAGCGCATTCATGAATTATGCTAAGAATGCAGTTTCGTCCTTAATATGTTGTGGATTTAAGAAAAAAAATTTAAAATAGGATTATTGTCAATTCAGCAAACGCTGTGGAAAACATCCATTTTAATTTGGCAGAGAGATTTCAAATTTGGCTTCTCTTAAGGAGGCAGCACTGTCTATTAGGGACGGGTGAAACTGTCAATTTCAGTTTCTCTCCATTGTTCTCCCAACTCTCCAGTTCTCCACATTTTCAGATCAGTTTGCGATTATTATTTTTTAATGCAAGCTCTCATTCAAATTCACCAGCAGTTCAGTGCGAATTCCTTGTAAGTATAATTCTTTGTTTGCCATTTCACCCAATATACATATATTTTGGAAAGAAAATTTCCCTTCTGTAGTGCATGTTTTTATGCTATGTTCTGTGCACACTTTACCATGGCATATGTATTTTTGTACACATTGCTTGGCTGCAGAACTGCATTGCAAAATTCGGAAAAGTGCGAATTTTGAAGGCTGGCCGCAATCCCCCACCTCCCACCGCTGAACATTGCTTGGGAAAGTGAGAGCTAGGTAGATCCACCTATAAATGTGAACTGAATCCATTTCTGTCCCACAACTCCTGTTTATACATGAGCTGAAAGAAGGAGCATTTTATTATGAGAAGGGAAGCAGAAAACCGAGATCTGGGTAACCCGAGATATTTGGATATTTCTCTGAGAACTGAAAATCAAAACCTAATGCCTGCCTCCATCTTCCTCCCACTGCCTTAAAGGGAGCTCCTAGTGGAAATTCTCCATGCAGTCCTGATTTGCATGCTGGGTGTAAATTTTTCTAGGACGTTTTCCAGAAATCTGCATTTAGATAGAAAGTACTTTAAAAAGTCGAAAACCTGAGATTTTATGTGTGTCCTATTTTTCCTCCTGCCCCCTCCCTCCCCTATGGATAGCTAAAAAGAAAGCGATTTTTACTTATTTTTTACACTATCTCAGATCAGTAAGACTCCAGCACACCTTCCAACATATTATGAAGATTGAAAAATACATTAATCCTTCTCCCACCCCCTGCAAACCAAACATCTGAGTCAACTGAGCCCCTGTGATCTATCAACCAGATAGATGGCAAGAGTTACCTGCAGCTCTCTGTTCACTTGAGCTTTAAACACTGTGTAGCAAGTCTTACCTCTCATCTGGAGGCAAACAGATTTTAGGGGCAAACTTGATACACTGGTCTCTCCTTCTGTTTACTGTTCTTTGCTGCTTTCACCTTCCAAGCTTCTAATGCCCTCTGTCTCTCCCTACAGCCCCTTTTCACTGGTTAACTAGCTGCCATGAGTTTAAAGGCTGGAGGACAAAGGAGAATGGGAGGGTGAGCCCTGAGAACAGAGCCTTCAAAGGTGGAGAGGTGAGGAATCCTAGCTTTACTTGAGCTACCCCTCTTGTCATCTTAAGAGAGATATCATCATCTCATCTCTTCTGCTTTTCTTTTTCTTTTTCGGTCAATGGGAATGTTTTCTGCCCTAACGAAAAATGATCCACTTTGATTCATTATATGCATTCCAAATAATAATAATAATAATAATAATAATAATAATAATAATAATAATTTATTTATACCATGCCCATCTGGCTGGATTTCCCCAGCCACTCTGGGCGGCTCCCAACAGAATATTATTATTAATAATAATAAAGTGATAAAATATCAAACATTAAAACCTTCCCTAAACAGGGCTGCCTTCAGATGTCTTCTAAAAGTCAGATAGTTATTTCCTTGACATCTGGTGGGAAGGCGTTCCACAGGGTGGGCGCCACTACCAAGAAGGCCCTCTGCCTGGTTCTCTTTAGCTTCACCTCTCACAGTGAGGGAACCGCCAGAAGGCCCTCGGAACTAGACCTCAGTGTCCAGGCTGAACGATGGGGGTGGAGACGTTCCTTCAGGTAGATTTCCAGGTTCTTCTCAGGTACTTATTGTGGTGCAACCTGCTGAATACATTGTGAAACGAACTCTCAACCTAGTGTGTGCTTACTAATTGGTTTGACTTTGAGCTATTACCCCTCAAATCAGAGAGTCACCATGGTTCTGTGGCTGCTTTTGCTGAATGCCAGGTTGTCTCAGAGTAAGACCTCATGCACCCATGACCTGACTGTGTATGAGGAGGCAGATCTGTACCACTGAGACCTGGATGGGTGAGCAGGGTGAAGTTGGTCTCATCCAGCTGTGCCCACCTGGGTACTCGTGGTGGCATCAGGGCAGACTGGAGGGTCTGGGAGGGCCTTCTTCTTTTGCAATCCTGTGAGGAATATACCTTCCTGTTTTTAATTTTTGTTTTAAAAAGACCAGTGCATTCCCTAAACATGGTAGCAAAAAAAAAAAAAAAAAAAGTAGCTTCTTCTGATAGAAACTTTACACTACAAAAAAAAGTGGACATTGCTAATCTTGTGTCCATTACATTTTGTCTGAAACATTTTGCTTAGAAAGAATAAAAATTGATCACTAACCACCAAGATACCATCACAGGCGAAAATAATGAAAATATTTCTGTGCATCTGAGTTGGGATCCTAGTGCTATGGTTAGAGCAAAAATAATCATAATCATGAGCAAAAATAATCATGAATGCACCATAAGGTAGATATCTGGAGGGGCACTAAGGATGCAATCCTAAAGGTGGTGGTGGGAGATCCTAAGGATGTTTAATCATCTGATCCAACATCTTATGTGAAAAGCTTAATATACATACAGAACACACTCACGCACACAGTCTGCCGATTCTGAACATAGAAGTTTCAAGGACATTCAAACTTCTCAAGGGCATTTATCAATGGGAATTGTTGCATTTGCTTTTTTTTTTTTTTTTTTTTTTTTTTGTCCTAACTAACACAATCCATTCCAAAATAAATGTGCAAAGTATATCTAACTGATATTGCCCTCCCCGTTCCAGGGTGGCTGCAGTTTGGCAGAAAACAACAGCATGAATCCCTTTCACATGTAGCCTTTTAGCTGTCCCTTCAAAACACTGATCAGATGTTGGAAGCCGAACTGTTTTGCGGGTGTGTTGGATTGGCAGGGGCCGGACTTGGGTTTCAATTTTCTGTCTCTACCAACACAAATTTTGTCAGTAAGCCTGCCAAAACCATGCGAGCGAGAGTTGGCAACGTTGGTGGAAAGCTAAATTGGGAATTCAGTGGGAATTTTTGTCATCCCAAAAGGTTTGCGCTGATGGACTGCTCATCTAATGAAGTCCATTTGCCCGACAGAAGAGGCTTCAACTACTAGTCGATGGTTGACAAGACTCTCTCTCCCTCTCCCTCTCTCTCTCCCTCTCTCTCTCTCTCTCTCCCTCTCTCTCTCTCTCTCTCTCTGCTTCAGTTGAAGATGCTGCAGAAAAGTTATACTGTCTGGTGATATGCTTCTGATGGGGTATCTGGAAAGCTTAAGGGATGTAATTTAATTTGAAGCCCTGAACACAGATTATATCTGAAGGTTCCCCGAATGAAAAAAAAAAAATGTAAAACAACTACTGCCACTAAATTCGATTGTTCTTGTTCGCCTTATATTCTGTGTTCAGAAAGATGGGGTGGATTGGGGGATTCAGTAAGGTTGCCTTTAAAGAGTTTGGTTCTCCAACTACAGTTGGGTTGCCCTGGGGTCACATCCCAGCTCAGCTATAGCCTCCCTGGGTGGTGTGAGTGAGTCAATTTCTCTCTCCTTCAGCCGGACCTAGGCGGGGAGCAACAGGGGAAATTGTCCTGGGCCTCACACATGGG
The DNA here is from genome assembly GCF_964106645.2 of Podarcis pityusensis. Classification (NCBI taxonomy): domain Eukaryota; kingdom Metazoa; phylum Chordata; class Lepidosauria; order Squamata; family Lacertidae; genus Podarcis; species Podarcis pityusensis. Next base: position 18,995,222 of record NC_138028.1, on the reverse strand, counting down.
CCTCAACACACCATCACGGACAAATTGTGTAGTCCATTTGAGAGAAAATGGCACTGACCCAAAATGCAGTGAGAAGGAATGGGGAGGGCTTCAAATGAGCATTTAAACTCTAGCCTTCTTTTTCTGGCAGTGGTGGACTTTGGGGTCAAAAATTTCAGCGGTGCCCTCTGTGATGCAAATATTTGGCACCTCCCCACCTCATAGTTATGGTGTCCATTGTGCCACGCCCCAAGGCTCTGCACACACAGCCTCTGTTTCTGATCTTAAAATATGAGACCCTTAAAGATTCCCTATTTTCCAGGAGCAGTCCCAGATTTACAGAAGCCATCCTAGTTTCTGATTTAATCCCGAAATGTCCCACTTTTAATTTGGACATATTTGGACTATTTTCATCTGAGAAATTCTGGAGGGTATGGAGTTATGTGATTCAGCAACCAAGGAGATAAGTAACTATACAACCTTTAGAAGACATCTGAAGGCAGCCGTGCATAGGGAAGTTTTTAAAAAATGTTTAATGTTTTATTATGTTTTTATATATGTTGGAAGCCACCCAGAGTGGCTGGGTCAATCCAGTTAGATGGACAGGGTATACATTTTATTATTGCTGTTGAACAGGACATCTCAATTTTCACTGGAGAAATGTTGGAGGGTATGAAATATTCTTGGCATGAGATGTTGCACCCCTCTCCCATGGTTGTGCTGCTCCTTAGTGGGTTTGAACGTGGCAGTTTATCCCATTTCCCCAAGAGTTAATTTTCACTTTATATTTGAGCTTTCGCATTGCGTAAAAAAAAAAAAAACACTTCCAGAAAGGTAATGGGATGTAATGCGTGTTTACTGCTGATTTACGTGCTCTTTGATTATAGGGAAAATCTGTTTGCAACCCCCTTAACCCAGACATTTGCAGGAGTAAAACAGTGAAACTTGAGGTGGCATACCAGAATACAGTTCTTTCTTGCTGCTATTATGGGGAAACAGAAGTGCACATGTGTTGTGCCACACCATACCCACTGGCACCTCTGGCATGGCATGCCGGCACATTGGTCAAAAGCAACAGTCCCATAAAACAACAGCCCGGTACGTCCACTGCCACATTTGCAGATGTAAGGGAGCTTCATGGGGCTGAAAAGCACTGCCCAAGCATCACCCTCTGGAAACAATAATCCAAGTAGGACCAGAACCACCACAAAGTGGTACCACCCACCCCTAGGACAGCCACTCCAGAAGGATACCATGGCTGATGATATCAAATGCTCCTGAGAGGTCAATGAGAATCAACAAGGACACATTTACCCTCCTGACATAGGTCATCATACAGAGTTGTAGCCCAAAACACACCGTGCTGGCTAAACTTGCCCAGTTTGACCCAATGTTTAGTATACCGAGTCCAGTTGCGCTTCTGGTTACATAGAAAGATGAAAATATCTGAGCCAGACTTCCCCAAACTGGTGCTCTCCAGATTGTTAGACTACAACTTGCACCAACTGCACTCAGCATGGCCAATGATAAGGGATGATGGGAGTTACGGTCCAAACCATCTGGAGGAAACCAGTTTGAAGAAGGCTGCTCTGCATTTGCACCAAAAACACTGACTGTGAACAGTTCCCCACATCTGGTGTAGATGGTTCAGCAGGATGACCAAATGACCAGGATGGTAACATGTTGATTCTGGGATAGATTGCACCATCTTTTTACTCTGGTGTTGCCAGACATTGGGTGGGGTGGGGGGAATAAACCAGAGGAAACAAATATTTGATTTAAAATAATTAAAAGGTAAAGGTACCCCTGCCCATACGGGCCAGTCGTGACCGACTCTAGGGTTGCGCGCTCATCTCGCTCAAGAGGCCGGGAGCCGGCGCCGTCCGAAGACACTTCCGGGTCACGTGGCCAGCGTGACGAAACTACAGCTGGCGAGCCAGCACCAGCGCCGCACACGGAAACGCCGTTTACCTTCCCGCTATAAAGCGGTACCTATTTATCTACTTGCACTTAGGGGTGCTTTCGAACTGCTAGGTGGGCAGGAGCTGGGACCGAACGACAGGAGCTCACCCCGCCACAGGGATTCGAACCGCCGACCTTACGATCAGTGCATCCTAGGCACTGAGGTTTTACCCACAGCGCCACCCGTGTCCCTTAAAAAAAAAAATACTGTTCCATATAAAGAAAAGTACATCTACCCCTAATTTTAGCTATCAGAAATGGTTCAAACTGAAAGCAGATTTTCTAAGCTGCACTGACGAATTTCCAAATGTGTCTGCTTTAACCAATTTGGTCTGTGATCACTGTATGCAAAGTTCCTTCTTCTCCCCCACCGCTCACCGCACCCTTTCCCTCTGGTAAAGATAGCGATGCTTAGCTGGATGGTCTCTCTTAATGCAAGATGCTGATTAATAAAATGTGTTATAATAGGTGAGACATGCTCTTTAAGGCTTTCAAAGCTTTGTAGTCACCCATTAATTCAAGTGCAAATTGAAATATGGTTACATTCTGTGGAAATAAAGTGACTCAGACTTCAAGGATCCCCATTTTACTTACACTTATGAAGTTTGAGATAATTCACCACAGACAGAGCAACAGCGGCTACAGAGGGGATCAATTTGGCCATTCCCTCACCCCCTCCCTCTCTTGAAGCTTCATATCTTTTTCTAGAAGAGAAACAAAGCCCTGATCGTCTCCCAACTTTTTGGTTTCAGCAATGGTTTTCTAGCTCTTTCCTTTTGGAAATCAGTTACACCTGAGCAAGTCAAGAAAATCAGGGTACATTTACAGCGGATTGAAAGCCAAAGATTTTTCAGTGTTTCTTTGGATAGAAAGCAACCATACAGATTTCAGATACAAAGTTTGAAACGTGTTCTCCTAAAAAACAAAAAAACAAAAAGCAACAACCAGGTCCACATTTTTGAATCAGGTCAAAATTTTAAATTTTGTAACCAGTTGTGCTACAGGTGAGGTCATTGAGAATACCATGAGGCCAAAACTATGTTCCAGCAGCAACAACAAGGTGGACAAAAGAGAAGGCTGCTTCTTTGTTAGACCCCCCCCCCCAAAGCCCTCCTGACAGAACTTGCCATTCCAAAGATCCCAGGAGTTTGTCAGGTATTCCAAGTCCACACAAATGCCAGTAACTCCCAGGGATTTTTGAATGGAAAAGTTCCTGCTGGCGAGGCTTAAGAGCCTAAAGAAGACCTGAAGGACAACCTTTCCCTTTCTGCGTGCACTTTCCTGCTTCTGGGAGGTAAATTTTGGGAACAGTAAAGGAGTTGTTGCTTCAGAACAGGCCTGAACTTATTTATAAACTGTGCCAAAATGTAAAGGGCCAGATTCACATAAGTTTTTGCATGAGCAGAAGCAAGTGTAATAAGTTTTGCTAGGGTAACAAGACTTCCCTTTTTCTTTCCCCCATACCCCCTGCAAACACTCCTCAAATGTGCTAAGTATGAATATCTTTGGATACCATTTTAAGTTTGTAAAAAAGCGTAGCCTAGTTTCTAAAAACCTCAAATCCTCTCATTGTAGAAAATGAGTTGGTGTCATGCTGTGTGTATACATTTATAGAGTTTATTTGCAAGCTACAATTTAATCAATGTGGACCGATAAGTAGATCTGGTTCATTGTGTTTACCTGCAAACACAATTCACTTTAAAAAAAAAAAAAGAAGTGTGCCTGCGTAAGCTAGAGTATATTGGAATCCAGAGAACATATAAGCAAATAAATGCACTGACGATAATAAGAATGGAATAGTCCGTGTTGATGCTTGCAATTTACTTGGAATAGGCACATTTAAAGCATATCAGGTCCTCTGGCTGAATTTTGCATTACACAACTTGTGGTCCACCACAGACATATTAAAATGATATCACTCTTCCCACCCTCCCAAATTTTCTCAGCCTTTCCCAATTCACTGTCTTTCATTCGGATGAACCCCCTGCTCCTCCTATTCAGTCATGAATCTAGATTACTGTGGTGGGATCTGAATCTTCTGGCGATTCTCAGTATCCAGTGAGCCCATTAGATAAGTGAAGCAATGCTCTTATTTTTAACTCAGTCCAACAAGAAAGGAAAGGGCTGAAACCCACACAGGCTTTCCCGTTTGTGTGTGGCCATTTAATAATGTCACGTTGCCCATGAGCACAAGGCAGCTCAAGCTTCAGTCCAATGCTCACTGACTTAATGACTGGCATGCTCTGTGGCAGCAGTGGAGAACCTCCAGGCTCCCCCATTCAGCCCACCCAGCTGCTTTGGCCAAGCCAAGCTCACCATGCCAGATGTTGGCAGGCACCAGGCTTGCAAGAACTGATGATCAGCTGATCATTGGTAGTTGAAAAGCAAAGGACTCATTGCAAGGGCCAACAATCAGCTGATTGCTGGCAGAAAGTGGAGTCACCAAATGTCATCCTCCCTGGATGTCATCATGACAGCAGGCAACTGACAGGTGAGCAGCCCCTCCCACCTGTCAAAGCTGGCCCCAGTATGTGTGCGAATGAGATAAGGATCTGGCCAGCACTCAGAATCCAGTTCCTCACCCCTATGGCTTTGGAATCAGCGGGGGGTTGTTCCAAATAAACATGGATACATCTGGGCTCAGTGGGCTGGTTCTGATGTTCCACCCGCTCACATGGAGGCAGCTGAGAGATGTTTCCATTGAAAAGGGGGAGATCCCCTTTTTGTTTTTGGTTTATCAATAATTTAGAAAACTGAGCTCCTTTAAGCACGCAGCAATGAAAGGGTCAAAGCCATAGTATTAACAGAACCCTCCCGAGGACAAATGTTGTTTACAGTATATGTTTAAAATAATATTCCTGGCTAGTAGGACTTTCCCCTTAGGATAGTGCAATTACAACAGTAACAGAGGATTAATTAAAGCCTTTCCCACAGGTGTTGCTGGAGATCTGGAATCGGCCAAACGGGGATACATTACTAACTTGGCACAGGGGTGAACAGACCAGAAGCCGCTGACAATAATTACTGAGGCAGAAGGGTAGGGTTGAGCCTCTTTGCCTCCTCCGCCTCCTCTGCCTCCTCCTCCTCTCTCGTCCTTGCTTTGTTTATCTGATTTTGATTAATAACTTCATTTCATAAGATACAATGCCAAAGAGGCACAATAGATCCCTCCTTTTGTGTGTGTGTGTGTGTGTGTGTGAGTGAGAGAGAGAGAGAGAGAGAGAGAGAAAGAAAGAAAGAAAGAAAGAAAGAAAGAAAGAAAGAAAGAAAGAAAGACCAGTCCTTCCAATGCTGAAACCAATAAGGAAGGAATTTCTTCCTGATCATCTTAAGGAGTGCCTGTTTCCAACACCTGCATTTAAGGAACATTGCCCCACTTTCCCAAAGGCTTTCTCTCAGGGAAGGAAGGCACAGTTTAGGATTCCCCCACCCACAAATCCCTCTGAATACTTGGCACTCTAGGGTTCAGGCACTGAGCCTCAGGCTAACATTGATCTGCCAATGTGCTTGAATCATCCGGTGAAGTGATCTGTTTTGCTGGCCTCTTTGTTACGGTGCCAGCCTACGCAGAGACGCGATGGTTTTAGCAGGTCAGGGCTGATGCGTTGAGGAACCAGCCATAGGGCAGGGAGTTGGTCCTTCCACCCCTTTGATGGCATCGTTTGGATGGCTTTAAAAGGGGATTCGACAAATTCGTTGGGGAGGAGCGATCAGTCCATGGACGCTTGCCATGATGGATTTATGAACCCTCCAAGTCCAGAGGCAGAATGTCTCTGAATATCCACCACAGCACGAGAACCCTGCTGCCTTCAAGCCATGCTGGTGGGCTTCCCGGAGGCATCTAGCTGGTCCCTGCAGAAAGCAGGATACTGAACAGAGATGGGCCTTCGAGAGAGCTTTTCTTACAGTATCATTTGAGTGTGGAGACTTGACACGCTAGAATTACATTACATTCACATGAACACAAGTGAATAATATGAAATAATTCTGAGGATTTTTTTACATGTGTGCATAAGAGCCTTGCTTGGTCAGGCCAAAAGCCCTTCTAGTCCAGCGACCTCTTCTCACGGTGGCAAACCACTGTGCCTGGAAGCAGGCTTCTTATTTCTCGTTGGTAGCTCAGGGCCTTTCCAGTGGTGGCACCCCTTCTCTGGAATTCCATCAGTAGACAAGCTCTCCCTGTACTGCTGCTGATCTTTTCAGTGCTAGGTAAGGGCCTTTTTTATTTGCTGTAACTTTTAAAATGAATTGATGCAATTTTATCTTATTGATTTGGGTTCTAAGTGACCAAATATAGCTACTGTTGATCACGGTTTGTACTGTTCTACTGATGTTCTACTGTGGTTTCAGTGAGATGATTGCTATTAAATATATCTTATCAGCAGAGTTGGCCTATGTGAATAATGTTTCAATGTAAATCATTCGGGATTATTAAGAACTTTAAGTGAATTTGTTTTCTCACCCTAAACCCATGATGCAAATAACAAGGTGGTGGAAAGTTGTATTTTGTTGGCACTGGGAGTGGACCTATATCTAACTGGGTCTGGAATACCTAAGGGGATGTCTCTGGCTTTGTGTTCCATTGTTATCTTTGACATCAAATTAGGGTGCATTCATAACAATGTTGTCTATGAAATGTGTTGCAATATTGAGGGTGTGTAAAACATAACAGCTTCAGTGGTTGCCCTACACTTGTGGGACTCTGGTTCCTTTGAAGATATGCCAAATTCCACACCTATATAATTCCACCTAAAGTGGCTAGCTGTAGGGTGGTGTAATATTATGTGATATACTTTCCCACTTCTGATGCACAAATGGCCCATTATTTTGGTAAGGATGTGTGTGATGCAAAGAGGTAGAAAATTATATTTGGCTCTATAGGAAGAAAAGCAGGTAATTGGATGTGCACTGCAATGAAATACAGACGATGGGTTTTGGAGGGTGGGCATTATATGAATGTGGTGTACAACTAGCATTCAGATCTGCATGGTACTGCTGTGAGAGACGCCTGGTGGGCATTCAGATAGGGAACATGATGTACAATTCAGCCAACTGCGCGTAACAATACTGCAGAGAATTATGCATACATCTATACATAAGTTTATTTGATTGCCGCCTTTCCATAGTTCAAACCATGCTCAAGGCACCTTACAACATGAAGAAAAAAATAAATACATAAGCACAACAAAAGTAGTAATAAATAATAAATAAAACATGAAAAATACTCAACCAAATCAAACAATTTCCACAGAAATCATCATCATCATCATCAGAGCGATAATCCTCCCAAACAGAACACCCCAAAACAATACCCCAGTCCAATTATGCAGCAATTCAGGCCTTGCATCAGATTTTGCAGATAGGTGTACAGTGCGTGTGGTGCCAGAAATAGATGGAAAATTGGAAATATCTCAGGAAAGGAAGAAACATGGACAGCATTCACACATTGTGTTATCTGGACTGGCACAGACAGCATGAATAAGCAGGAATGAACAGCAGCAAAATTTGGATTTGCACCCTCCCCTCTCCTTCAACTCCTGAACAGCTGCTTCCACTTTTTCTCAACCACGGTTTGTTGTGTTGTATGGACAGACAAACTGTGATCAGCTACGTTTGGCCAACCATACAACTTCAAACAGTGGTTTACAAAGCTGGCTTGTCTAAAGTGCCCCTTGTTTAAGATTATCCACAATTCTGGGTTCCGACAGCTCAGCACACTATGGTTAATCAGATGCTGAAGCTTTCAAACTCCTCCCAGCTGTGCAGGAGGAAGAGAAGGGAGCCAGTGTGGTGTAGTGGTTAAGAGCGGTAGACTCGTAATCTGGGGAACCGGGTTCGCTTCCCTGCTCCTCCACATGCAGCTGCTGGGTGACCTTGGGCTAGTCACACTTCTGTGAAGTCTCTCAGCCTCACTCACTGCACAGAGTGGGGGGGGGGGGAGAGACTGTTAGCAGCTTTGAGACTCCTTCGGGTAGTGATAAAGCGGGGTATCAAATCCAAACTACTCTTCTTCTTCTTCTTCTTCTTCTTCTTCTTCTTCTTCTTCTTCTTCTTCGGAGTGTGCAAGCTTGAGTCTCACTGCAGTGTGTTTCTTCCCATTCATATCACCCTATGATTCAGTGCAGGCTTGGGGACCTATGGCCCTCCAGGTGTTATCGGACTCCAACTCTCATCAACCACAGCCTGATGGCCAGTGGTCAGGGATGATGGGAATTACAGTCCAACAACACTGGGAGGACAGCAGGTTTCTCATCCCTGATTTGGCATCATCTGCAACCGCTGCCAGGTTTTGCATCATTAGGTAGCTTTGATTTACCTGGTTGGATGGAATAGGTTTTAATATTTGTTGTTTGTTCTGAATGTCCCATAATCACGCCAGAATTTGTATTCTCTCTCTTCCCCCTCCACCTCCCCCGCACCCACAAACATGCACAATATTTGAAAAATGAGCCCTATTTCGGCATTCGAAATGAATTTGTGGGTCGGGAGAGCAGTACCTACATTTGCTCACTGTGTCATTCGCTGATTCGACACTAGCTGAACAAGGGCACTCCCCCCCCCCAAACACAAAGCTTTAAACAAACTTACAGTCTCATGAAAAAGCTAGGCTAGGCTTTGCTTTTTTACCGATACTTTGGAATTTCTCTCAGAGTGTCCTGCTGACTGCAAAAAAAAAAAAAGTTCCTAAGTAAAAATAAAAATAAAATCAATATGTACTAGTCCAATAATTCTCGAAGGCGCGCATGAATAATAGGACCCAGTACAGAAGGCTGTGTACCATCACATCCTGCAGTTGCCCCCTGATACCTAACTTACTCTATGTTGTGGACTGGGATTCATATTTTTCCATATAAATCTGCTCTCCAAGGGTCCAATATCTTAAAAAAAATAGTGTTATATACTATTGATTGAGAGTTGTTTTGTGCATATTACAGGCGGTGGGCAGACGACGCAATTGCTTGGTGGGGTTTCTGCCTCTGATATTCCCCAAGTGATTCTGTTCCTATTCTGCGCATACTGGGAGTTTATGCATGCCCGCTGGCGTCACAGGGATTGGTTACAAAGCTTATGATGTGAGCAGTGGGTGCACTGTGTTTCCAACCTACCTGGACATATATTGAAAGCGCATGTCGCCTGGGCACATCTGGGAAAGATTTCATTGATCACACAGGGACTTTGAATGTGGGCCCTGTTATTTTACGATTTTAGGAAGCATGGCCATAAACCCCCTTCCTGCCACAAGAGCTCCTTGGTCTGCACACAGAGGGGGTGGAGAGACAAAGAGAATAGAGGCAGACAAAGAGAACAGAGGCAGGCGAAGGGAGCTAACAAGTCATCAATTCAACCCTCTGCCATAAAGCTACTTACCCAGTATCTTTTAGCATCCCCAGTGAATTCGTTCTGCGTATTTCTTGAAAATAATCTCTCGGAAAGTAGCTCCCACAGCATCCCTAGGTGGCCTGTTGCTGAGAAGCTTCCTTACCTGTATATAAGGATTAAAAATCAACCCTCCTGCACAAACACTGGCCTGAATGCCTGTGCCTGCTTTACAAAGTCCTGGACAGAGAAACGAGGGCTTAACTAAAAACACAGAACCCGCTGATTTGTAAGGAGAGGCGACAAAAATGCAGAGTATATACAAATGCATGTATCATGGGCAACTGAGGGCAACTGATAATTCTGTGATTGTGAGGTAAATCTGGAAGGAGGAGCTGTTATCGTTGCTGGTAATGTGCACCATTGTGGAGTGGGAAGGAGCATTTCCTGGAAGTCATCTGAGACACCATGGCTGCTCTGTTATCACTGTAGCATCAGCACCAGGGTGGGGCTGGTTGCCAACACCCAGAGATCCATGGCCTTGTCACTACACTCTCTCCTTGCTGTTGCCAAGCTGAGCAGCCAATGCCATATCGTGTCAGTCTTGCTAGCACTAAAACAACATCGATCCAGCCCATTCCAATGTACGTATTTTGCTGGCGGTGTCGTGGGGCTACGCTGTTTGCAGGACCTCCACCCAGTTGAGTTGCTGCACTGTGTCAGAAAGGGGAGGGGAAGATTCAAGGCACTGGGGCAAATACACCAGCAGGCGTGCCAGATTGACTCCACCAGCAGTGCGCCAACCTCGCCATCACGGTGCCCTGTTCCACCTCTTTATCTTGCCATGAGTCAGTCAGCTGGAGGTCAGGCACATGGCGCAACCCCAGTAACAGTAGCTAACAATTAGTATTGCTTTCTTCCTCAGAGCAGTGGAGCAGATTTGGTCTAATGGGACAGACCAAACGAATAGACAGTGGCAAGAGGGATAAACAAGAGGTGGGGTGCTGGTATGGTGTATTTATCCTGGTTTCATTCAGTCTTTTATGATTGTGGGTTTTGGTCTGCCTCTTTTATTTTAGGTATGGTGTGATGGGTTTTGCAATACATTTTGCTGCTGTTTGGAGGGGTTTGCTGTTGCTTTTTCTTTTCAATATTGTGTGGAAGTAGTCTTATGAGGGTTCATACTCTAAAAAGGCATTGGGGGGGGGGAATAATCTCAATAATAAGAAAAAGGAGTAGGCTGGAGGTTAATTTACTTTTTCCACCCTCTTTTCCAGCAGTGGCGTTGGTCCTCTTGCCACCCCTCTCCCCCCACCCAAAAAAATGCCTATGGAATAATATTTTAAATAACTACAACATCTAAGGCAAAAATAACTAGAGCAAAAATAACTGTTCAATCATATAGGTGCCTGCTGAAGGTCAGTGGGACTTACTCAGAGAAGGTTACAGCGTTACAGTGTAATTCTACACATGCCTACTCAGAGGTAAATACCATTGTTTTCAGTGGATCTTATTTTAGGTAGCTTTGCACAAAGTAAAAATAAAAGGAATGATAAACCATGACCAGTCTACGTAAATAGTTATCAGCTAGAGGAACCAATGGACTGACTTGGTATAATGCAACCGTCTATGTTCTTATGTTGGATGAAGCACCATGAAGCAAAATGGGACTTAATTCTATTCTGAATAGACAAATATGGGATTGCGCTCTTATATTCTAATTGCATTTCCTCCAGATTAAGTGTACCTGATTCCACTGGTCTTTCATCCTGTAATCTGAATAGAACACATCACACAATCTTTTCCAAGTTTGCACCCAGATTTCCCAAAACTGATCTATAGCACTGAATTTCTGATGTAACTGTTGCCAAAATGCCTACATTATTTTTGTATCAATTAGGCACATTAAGCAGATTTGCATGAGTACTCTTCTTTTGCATTTATTGATTCTGCTTTTACTAGTCATGGGCAGAGGGGAGCCCAATCTCCCAACCACTGAAAATTGTGTTTGGCCACCTCTTCTGAGATTTCGGCAAAGAATTTACTCGCATGTATTTTTAGCCATAAGGACTAGAAACCTTTCTATTCAAAAACAGAAGCTGGGATTCTAGGGATGCCAGAAACTGCATTATACCAGTCAAAGTGTATGTACACCTCGAATTGTCTGCTCTGGTGGCTCCCAGGATGGCCACCAGAGATTCTTCCCATCACCTGCTACCTGACTCTACATATCAAGAAGTGAACCTGGGATCTTCTGCATTTATGTGCTGTGCCACTGAGCTAAGGCCCTTCCTCCCTTGGGAAGCTGAATTCTGTGCCACATTTCTGCTCTTTTCTGTTCTCAAACAAGTGCAGAATTCATACAGCCCTGGCTGCAAGCGGTCGCCAGTAGGTGGTGCTGGTTGTTGTTCTAAGAGACAAAGTGCTCTTTGGCTCATTTACTGTCACATACCTGTGGTAAGCAGCCTTGTGAGCAGACAGATGGGAATTGTAAGAGGTAAGCTCGAGGCAAACGAAACATCTCCCAGAGCTCCAAGATATAGCCTCCTCTACCGTCTAGCCTACCTTGCTTTGCTTTTCTGTCATAGCTTAGCTATTGGGTTTGGGTGGTTTCCATTTCCTTTTTGACACTGGCAACGGAAGGAACTCAAAACCCCAAACAAGGGAGGATTCCATATATTTACAGGGGATCTCACCAGTGGAAGGACATTGAAGATATTTGGAAGGAAGATAAAGCTTATCAATGGCTACTAGCCATGGTGGTTGTGCTGTGTCTCTACAGTTGGAGGCAATAATGTTTCTCAATATAGTGGTATTACATACGCTTCAGGTTACAGACTCCGCAAACCCAGAAATAGTGCTTCAGGTTAAGAACTTTGCTTCAGGATGAGAACAGAAATCGGGCTCCGGCAGCGCAGCAGCAGCAGGATGCCCCATTAGCTAAAGTGGTGCTTCAGGTTCAGAACAGTTTCAGGTTAAGAACGGACCTCCGGAACAAATTGAGTACTTAACCTGAGGTACCACTGTACCAGCTTCTGGAAACCAAGGGAGAGGGGAGAGAATACTCTTGTCCCTCTTAAGGGTTTGCCTTGGAGGCATCTGGTTAATCACTGTGAGAACAAGATGATGGCGCTGATGGGCTCTTGGCCTGATGACCCAGCAGGCTAGTTTTTGTGTGTTTGTGTAGAGGAATTCCTGAACCAAAGTACTGAATGCTACCTGCTCTTACATAACCACATGCCCACCAAGCACTGCCCTGATAGCAACATTGAACACCATTCATCAGCCGTACTTCACCGAAAAACATACTTCACTTTATCTGTAGATGGGGCAGGTGCATGCACACAACCCCCACCTATGGGGCATGCAGGTTTCTCTTTCAACCTTCACACGTCCAATCAGCGTTCCCAGTTATGGTGCCATTTCACTTAGAAACCCTCTTCAGACCTTTGTGCTAAATACACAAGGGTTTGATGAGAGAGAAGTCTTTGCACCCAGGGGTGTTGCCTCCTACCAGACCACAAGATATTCACTTCTCACTCTCCAAAACCCATCTATCTGTTTTATACCGCTTTTCAATTGTGCAACGTGCCCAAATTCCTAAAAGCATCAATTAAAAATAATGCATAATAATTAAAGGGGAGCAATGCAGAAAAGCACTTTTAGAAAAGCCAGATCATAAGTACATAACCAAAGTGCCCCACATTCTTCTTAAGTAATATATGGAAGCTTCAGTCATATGGGGAATCCCCCCCCCCAATCATGCTGTTCCTTCCTCTACCAGTGCATTCACCCCACCTAATGACTCGAGAATGATGCAGCTGCAGATTTTTCATATCTTTCGAAACCAACCTATGAATTGACCACAGGGAGGTGGTTATTTGGTGGCTACTGTGCCGCCACAGAAACTCACTCACCCACTGTGTCTTTCTGCAAGAGCAGCAAGATATCAGGCATGTTTGTGTGAGAAATGAAATGAGGGGTGTGAAATGAGTGTGTTTGTGTGTGTGGAGAGGGTTGGAGAGAAGATGCAGGTGTGCTTTGGAGCCACGAGGCATCGTGCCTTGGAAGTGAGGTGGGAAGAAGAATGGGCATGGAAAGATGCCAGGCAACTCCTAAACAGGACTTCCTTTAACCTTTTGCCAGAATTTGGAAGTGGGTTAACAACATAACCAGGCCATTGGTCCATCTACTCTAGCATCCTGCTCTCACACTGGCCAACCAGATGTCTCTGGGAAACGTGCAGGCAGGATGCAAGCCCAAGAACACTCTGTCCTCCTGCGGTTTCCACCAATCGGTATTCAGGAGCATTACTGCATCCAATTGTGGTGGCAGAACCTAGCTATCATGGCTAGTGGCCTTTGATAGCCTTCTCCTTCATGAATTTATCCCATCCTCTTCTAAAGCCATCTAGGTGGGCGGCCATCACTGCCTCTTGCAGGAGCAACTTCCATCGTTTATGCACTGCATTAAGAAGTACATAGTTAGCTACAGCCATGTAGTTATATCTTCAGAATTAACACACACAAAACTTTCTTGTGTGTGAAGAAAATGCCTATAAGAGGTGGCTGTAAAAAACACACAAAAACGAAACTAAATGAAAACCAACCCAAACAATTGATGCAGCTGGTTTCTCACCAGGATGTGTGCTTGTGTACAGTGGTACCTCGGGTTAAGAACTTAATTCATTCTGGAGGTCCATTCTTAACCTGAAACTGTTCTTAACCTGTGTTGGAAAGTAAAACACCAAGGTGGCTGTCACCAATGGAGGCAAAGGCACTGAAAAAAACTAATATGGAGACAAATTGGCCAAAATATTGTGAAATTTTAGAACAAGTTGGAGATAAATTAAAATTGCAGAGCTTTGATAAATTAAAAACTAAAGTTCGAGATTGGCTTCACTACTATCAAATAAGGGAGGTTTTTAACCTAGATAAAAAGATTGGTTTCCAGGAGGAAAAATCTAAACTGGAAACGGAATTGTTAGAACCTAAAACTAAAAATCTGTCAAGAATGTATAATCTGCTGTTGAAATGGAATACACAGGATGAAATGGTTAAATCTGCTATGATTAAATGGGCGCAAGATGTTGGGCATAATATCATGTTTGCTGACTGGGAACGGTTATGGACCACAGGTATGAAATTTACGGCCTGTAACGCCTTAAGAGAAAACATAATGAAAATGATTTATAGGTGGTACTTAACCCCAGTCAAGCTAGCAAAAATCTATCATCTGCCTGATAATAAATGTTGGAAATGTAAAGAAAATGAAGGTACTTTTTTTCACCTTTGGTGGACGTGCCCAAAGATCAAGGCCTTCTGGGAAATGATTTATAATGAATTAAAAAAGGTATTGAAATATACTTTCTTGAAGAAACCAGAGGCCTTCCTCTTGGGCATGGTCGGCCAATTGGTGCGAAGGGAAGACAGGAATTTTTTTATGTATGCGACAGCAGCGGCAAGAATACTCATTGGGAAATACTGGAAGACACAAGAATTGCCTACCCGAGAAGAATGGCAGAGGAAAGTGATAGACTATATGGAACTGGCTGAGATGACCGGCAGAATTCGAGATCAGGAAGAAGGGTCGATGGAAGAAGACTGGAAAAAATTTAAAATATATCTTCAGAAACACTGTAATATAAAAGAATGTTAGAAAAGGTTGGAGAAGAATATTAGATCGTATTGGCAGACAGGGTATAATGGAATAAGTAAATATGAAGTGTAAAATAAAGATAGAGGAGAATTAACTACTTTCGAATGTTAAAATAAGTAAATGAAAAGAAGGTTAGAAGGATTTGCTGGAGATACGATTCAAATTAGAATACAAAGCAGGGAGGTGAGAGGAAGTCATGGAAACAAGTAAATGGGAAGACGGTTGTAATGGTTTAATTTGATTTTTGCTATTTTTGTGTGATTTTTTTGTCTTTTGTATTTCTCTTTTTACTGTTTGTCTTTTATAAAATGTATGTGATTTGTTTTTTTGTTGTTTTTTTTACTTTCTTTCTTTTTCTGTAATTTTAAAATTGGAATAAATATTAAAAAAAATAAAAAATGAAACTGTTCTTAACCTGAGGTACCACTTTAGCTAATGGGGCCTCCCGCTGCCACCGTGCCGCCAGCACGCAATTTCTGTTCTCATCCTGAAGCAAAGTTCTTAACCCGAGGTACTGTTTCTGGGTTAGCGAAGTCTGTAACCTGAAGTGTCTGTAACCTGAAGCGTCTCTAACCCCAGGTACCACTGTATTTGGAAATCTGACCCCACTTGCAGATTTCTTGTTCCAGTTCTGATTCAAAATGCACCTCACAGATTCTGTTGCAGCCTTCACCCTAGGAAGGAGACCGCCCTTGCCTTGCACACCTGCTTCAGGGGAAACAGATTGTTCCTGAGGGCTTTACTCCTGCAGAAGAACAGGACAGTGTCGCTGCAGAGGGATACAATGCCTTGGGCATTGTGGTAATTGTAAATGATTTCTCATATCTAGCTGTTTGGCATGGGGACCACACCACTGCACAGAAGACCAGCCTGGTCCCCTGTAGTGAGCAGGTGGATCTAAGTGGCGTTTAAATTTCCCAGAATGCATTGCATCACTATTGCACATACAGTGGTACCTCAGGTTAAGTACTTAATTCGTTCCGTTCTTAACCTGAAGCTGTTCTTAACCTGAAGCACCACTTTACCTAATGGGGCCTCCCGCTGCCGCCGCACCACCAGAACACGATTTCTGTTCTCATCCTGAAGTAAAGTTCTTGACCCAAGGTACTATTTCTGGGTTAGCGGAGTCTTTAACCTGAAGCGTATATAACCCGAGTGAACCAGTGACCTTCTACATGCATCTAAAGCTCTGTTGCTCAGCTCTGGAGGTGCAGAGAATGAACAGCAGTCCATTCTTCCACCCAATCTAAACATTTATGTCCCGTTCAAAGAGGCCATGTTTGCTGCTCTGAATATCTTGGAGTGGACGGTCGATGTAAAATAAATGCACAGTGATGTGTCTGCAGAAGCTGGGCGCCATGTGTCACGATGAGTTTTGCCGCACCTGATCTGCACAATCTGGAAAGGAGAAGGGGGGTAGGGGTGGAGAAGGTATCACTTGGTATCATTCTGTCTTCAGTGGAGCTATAAAATAAATGGCTGCATGGCTGCAAGCTATAATTGGTGCCACATGGCTTAAAGCCAAGCTCGCTTGCTTTCTCAAGGCAAAGTCTTTCGGATGCCTGGCTTTGATGGGATTTGGCCGGAGATGGTAGAGAGAGAGAAAAGCACCGAAGTGTGAGCTAGGGGGACAAGGACTTCAGGAGTTCTCCCCCTCCCCTAGCAAAGCCTTCACCTCTTGTGATCACGGGACTCCAGGAAGCAGCACCTTCCATGACGTGCCGGTGTTGAGCAGCGAGGAGCCAAAGTGCAGCGGCTGTTGTTTCCCAGGCAGAAATGGTTCGGCAGGAAGCCAGTTCTTAATCACACAGCCACATCATATCATTACGGAGCGTCACTCGGCGCAACCACTTGCTGCACACCCTGCACCTCTGCAGCATGATGCTGGCTTCCTGCCAGTGGTTTAGAGAAGGAGGGGGGAGAGAGAAAGCTGCTATCGGCTTATATAATTGCTTCCCCTGATGAAACAACCCACTGAAATGGCAGGGCTAAAGAGGGAAGGAGAGCTACAAGACCACAAAGTTCCCAGACTTCCAAGTCCAGATCTATTAAGCACCAATTAAACTGCTGGCCAGCTTCAGATGTCCACCACAATTGGACTCTATTGTCAGCTTTGCTGGCAGGCTTAGCACAGAGGCCAAGGGGGAAATGTGCAGAAGAACTAAGACTGTCTCTCTCTCTCCCTTGCTCTCTCGCTCTCTGAGCAAAGTTTGGCAAAAGTGAGAAAACTGGTACAGCT
Organism: Podarcis pityusensis; assembly: GCF_964106645.2. Taxonomy (NCBI): domain Eukaryota; kingdom Metazoa; phylum Chordata; class Lepidosauria; order Squamata; family Lacertidae; genus Podarcis; species Podarcis pityusensis. The sequence continues at coordinate 18,978,067 of NC_138028.1, read as the reverse complement.
GCGCTCCTTGTGTGTAATACAGCACGATTCAGGGCTGTGTAAATATATCTTTAATATACAGTGGTACCTCGGGTTGGTGCCTGGCATGCTCTGGTCCATGGGGTCACGAAGAGTCAGACACGACTAAACGACTAAACAACAACAACACCTCGGGTTAAGAACTTAATTTGTTCTGGAGGTCTGTTCTTAACCTGAAATTGTTCTTAACCTGAAGCACCACTTTAGCTAATGGGGCCTCCTGCTGCCGCCGCACCACCAGAGCACAATTTCTGTTCTTATCCTGAAGCAAAGTTCATAACCCAAGGTAATATTTCTGGGTTAGCAGAGTCTGTAACCTGAAGCGTATGTATCCTGAAGCATACGTAACCTGAGGTACCACTGTATATAGTGTTACACAATAGGATTGGTTTGGTTATATGGCAGGCATTCCAGACTTTGTACAGAGAAGGAAGAGGGGTCACACGTTCAGCAAACTTTGGAATAAACACATCTTAATGTCTTTGTATTTTGAGGTCAAGCATCCTGCTCGTAATGCACTGGGCTAAGGGTGCCACTTGTTAAATTGGCAAGAAGAAGAAGAAGAAGAAGAGTTTGGATTTGATATCCCGCCTTTCACTCCCCTTCAGGAGTCTCAAAGCGGCTAACATTCTCCTTTCCCTTCCTCCCCCACAACAAACACTCTGTGAGGTGAGTGAGACTACCGCTCTTAACCACTACACCACACTGGCAAGGGCATAAATAGAGCTGGACTAAGATGGATAGGGAATACTTTTTAAATGTGGCTTGACAGCGGAATGTAATATCTGGGGTTGTTGTTTTTCCATTTCTAAAATCTATATATTAATGTTTAAGGGAAAGTCTTTGTAGTATAACAGAGTTCAGGTCAGATAAGAAGGAGCTTCAGTGTCACAATCTCAAATACTTATCAATACATCCAAGATAACTTTTGTTTGACAGGGTGGGAGCAGTGGTGAAGCTTCATGCTCTGGCACCGGGGGGCAGAGAGCAGGCGGGGGTGGGGCAGGGCGCGCGTCCTGGGGGCAGGTCACCCAGCATGGGGGGGGGGGGGGCAGCCACGATGGCACCCTGCCGGGATCGTACTGCCAGCGCTCCCCCCGCACTCCTCTTCCTCCAAGAGAACAGAAATGCTCTGCTGCTTCAGACCATCTGGCCCAGGGATGGCTAACCTGTGGTGTTCTTGGAGTCCATCTCCCATCAGCCTTAGGAAGATGGAAGTTGTAGTCCAGGCATAGGCAAACTCGGCCCTCCAGATGCTTTGAGACTACAATTCCCATCATCCCTGACCACTGGTCCTGTTAGCTGGGGATGATGGGAGTTGTAGTCCCAAAACGTCTGGAGGGCCGAGTTTGCCTATGCCTGTTGTAGTCCAACAACTTCAGAGAGCCACAGGTGAGTGAGCCCTGATCTTCTAACTGATGTCTGCAGTAAACCGACAGGGGACATAGGGTTCACACAAGCACACTGCATCTAAAATGTGGACATTGTATTTTGTTATCATGACTAAAAGCAACTAACAATTCATTAATCCATGAACTACCTAAGTGATTAGCTTTCACTATATCTTATAAATACTGTATGAATACAGTAGGTTCATAATTTGCTGTACATATAAGTATTTTTTGTGTCAGTCCTACGCTTATCAGTTTCATTAGGTGACATTGAGTTACTGCAAGAGAGGGAAGGGAAAAAATCCCCATTCATACACAATGAAACAGCTGAAAGCAATTTCTTTCCTACTTAGGTCCAATTTCACACAGGATGTATTTAACCCCAATTTTTTTGCAGATAATCTAGGCGAACATATAATGTGAGAACCATATCAGACAGATCCGTGGTCTGTTTCTGAGATTCGTAATGTTAGGAGACACAGGTCATCATTTTAGCCCCATTTCCTTAAGCAAGCCTCTGTGTCAGTGTTCATGCTACAAATATATATTGGCTTTATCAAGGGTGGTGCTGAGATTTTTCAGAGATGCCTAGGCAATCTTCTGAAACTACAGTTCCCATGAATCACTGAGAGGGAATAGAAAGCTAAAACAGTTTTACCTCTGAGAAATGGCTGTGCTGGTTGTAGGAAGACTTCAGTTGCTAGGTAAACTTATGTAGACACCTCATTTGGTGGGGGAAATGGGCATTTTTGCATTATTTGATAACTTTGGGCATAGTAAGTACCGGACAAAAGATTCATTTAGGATCCCAATTTGGTGCTTTGGATATTGGACAGAGTCAGGAGCTTCATAGTTTACCTTGAGTCTAAACCAGGACACAAGTTCAGGAAAACCAAAGCTTCATGCTTCCCATTCCCAGAATGGTTTAACCAGTGCTTTTTTCGGGTGGGGGGTGCGCAGGGGTACGCATACGCCTAAACATTTTGTGAATCTAAGTTTGGCCTCATTGAGGGGCAGTATTTCAATATGAGTAGGAAAATGAGAGTACCCCTAAACATTCTTTAAGAAAAAAGCGCTGGGTTTAACAATCAAACCCTCGTCACAGGGAACTCTGGGAACTGTAGCTCTGTGAGGAGAACAGGGGCCTCTTAACAACTCTCAGCACCCTTAATAAACTACAGCTCCCAGAATTCTTAGGGGGAAGCCATGATTGCATAAAAAGTGGTATCATAGTGTTTTAAATGTTGTGAATGTAGCCCAGGGTTCCAGAATGCTGGACTCCAGGACTCTCAAAAGATTCTGGAAAAAAGAGTGCACATCTGTATGTACTGTAGCTATTAGCAAGGAACGTACTCTAAAATAAACCTCTTCATTTAAGTCTCGGTCCCTGTTTTGATTTTGAAGAATCCCAGCCCTCTGAACTGAGTTCTTCTCTGGGAGCCCACACATTTTCACAGTCCCAGTAAACCATGGTTTGGCTTACCATGTCTTGCAAGCCACACTATTCATGGAGAATAAGGCTGGCTATTAGTCATAATGGCTATATAAGAACATAAGAAGAGCCTACTGGATCAGGCCAATGGCCTATCTAGTCCAGCATCCTGCTATTATTATTATAAATAATTAATTAACTTTCTCTACCACCCTTCATCCTGTTTATATTGGAAACAGGGCAGTTTACAATATAAAAACACAACATGCATAACAAACAAAAACAATAATCCCCAGCCCGAAACACACAGTTTAAAAGGCTATAGATGGTTTAATTAACCAAAGACCTGGGAGAAGAGGAATGTTTTGCCTGGCCTGGCACCTAAAGATATGTAACGAAGGAGCCAGGCGAGCCTCCTGGGAGTGAGCATTCCGCAAACAGGGAGCCACCGCAGAAAAGGCCCTGTTCTCACAGCGGCTAACCAGATGTCTGCAGGAAATTCTCAAGCAGCACCTGAGCACAAGAGCGTTCTGCCCACCACTCCCATGGTTCCCAGCAGCTGGTATTCATAAACATTACTGCCTTCAACCGTGGAGACAGAGCATAGTCATCATGGCTAGTAGCCACCGATAGCTTTATCAATTTGTCTAATCCTTTTTAAAGCCAGCCAAGTTGGAGGCCATCCCTGCCCTCTCTGGGAGTGAGTTCCCAAATTTAACTGTGCACCGCATGCCCTTGAATACCAATTACTGGGAGAATAGCAATCGGAGAGGGCTGTTGCCTGCGTGTCCTACTTTTTTGGTCTTTTGAGAGGCATCAGACTGGAAAATGGAAACCCAAGGCTGGACTAGATAGCTCTGTTCCACCAGGATGTTAGTGGGGAGTCTCCCCCACCCTTGTCTTTTCAAAGTTCCTCTGCGTCCGCTACCAGCGATGCATCTTTCTAGTTTGTTGATTTAAAATATTTCTAATCATGCCTTTCCATGAATCATGCCCAAGGCAGCCATCATCAATAATATATACAGAAATGTCAATGAAGCCATTGAACAATTACAAACAGCAGCAATAAAAACCAATAAACAAACAAGCAGGGTTAAAGCATTACAGAAGAACAGGTACATTATTAATAAAACAATGCAAAACTGTAGCGAGAACAGCATGTCAGAATAAAAGCTAATAATCTTTCAGGCCAGAAACCCCTCTGCCTAAACAGGAAAGTTTTTACATAGAAGTAAAGAAGAAATCAATTAGGGGCAGCAGTAGAGATGCAAAGCTATCTGGGGAGAATATTCCACTTTTGTGGGGCTGCCACGGAAAAGACCCTCTCTCTGGTTCCTGCAAACACAGCTTAGAAAACGGTGCAATAGCCAGTCAGGTTATATTTTGCTTAGTTGCCATTTTGCTGAGCTAATCTATACACACACTGTCTCCCTCGAAATTCTGTAGGGAGCAATAAAAAACCCCACTAAAACAGCAAATGCCCTACTGATTGCACAAATCAGGTGCAACATGGAGGGCACCTGGAAACCATGCATTTTTGCTAACACCACCTCCGAGCTGGTGCACCACAGAGGCTCAAGTTGGATCCTCCATCTGTGACTAGTCTGGTTTAGAACTATTGGCTGTCCCCGCTCTACCCCCATTCCCACCCTCTCCCTACTCCCAATATGAGACATAATGGATCCCATCCATTATTCTAATGTGAAAACCAATTGGCGCTGTGCCTTAATGGAGAGACAGTGTGGTGTAGTGGTTAAGAGCAGTAGACTCATAATCTGGGGAACTGGGTTCGCGTCTCCACTCCTCAACATGCAGCTGCTGGGTGACCTTGGGCTAGTCACACTTCTTTGAAGTCTCTCAGCCCCACTCACCTCACAGAGTGTTTGTTGTGGGGGAGGAAGGGAAAGGAGAATGTTAGCCGCTTTGAGACTCCTTTGGGTAGTGATAAAGCGGGATATCAAATCCAAACTCTTCTTCTTCTTCTTCTCTTCTTAATGAAGGCCTGTGAGATTTGGTATATGCTGGTTATCTCTGGCAGGGAGGCTATCACTGGTAGCTTCTACCCACACACAGTTTAGGCAGTTGCAGTCTGGAGTTCCCTGATGGAGTCCTCCCTGGAGAGCAGCACAGCCAAGCTGAGTTGGACAGAGGGACACCTACACATGCCTTCTCCTGTGTGGCAGATCAGGGAGTTGAGCTGCTTTGTCCAACATGCTGCGGTCTAAACCACTGAGCCCCTTGGGCTTGCTGATCAGAAGGTCAACGGTTCAAATCCCCGTGACAGGGTGAGCTACCATTGCTCTGTCCCAGCTCCTGCCAACCTATCAGTTTGAAAGCACGCCAGTGCAAGTAGATAAATAGGTGCCACTGTGGCGGGAAGGAAAACAGCGTTTCCGTGCGCTCTGGCACTCATCACGGTCCTCCTTGCGCCATTAGCAGTTTAGTCATGCTGGCCACAGGACCTGGAAAACTGTCTGTGGACAAAATGCCGGCTCCCTTGGCCTGAAAGGGAGATGAGCGCCACAACCCTATAGTCGACTTTGACTGGACTTAACCATCCAGGGGTCCTTTACCTTTGCCCTACACCACCAAACCAAAAGGATGTCATAGAATCATAGAATCATATGGTTCCAGAACTGGCATATTAATAGATAATGTGTAAAACGTGCAGGGGTAAGCAAGGAAATAATAAAAGAATCAATTGACTAATTATTAAATTACAACAACCCAACAAGATGGAAGAAGTAAAAAACAAATATTGAGATCACACATGGGTGAAGGGGAGTGGGGAGTATAGGGGAATTTATAAAAAATTGTAATATAATATTTCTAATTGCGTTGCATTTATATACAGCAAAGGGAAATTTATAGCAATTAGGTATATTTTAATTTAGTCAACTATGGATTTTGAATTTGATGTTTGTTATTCTTTTTCGGTTTTGGAATTTTTTAAAAAAGTGAAAGGATAATAGAATTATAGGGTTGAAAAGGACCCCAAGGGTCGTCTAGTCCAAGCCCCTGCAATGCATCCATGACAGATGTCCTTCCAGCCTCTGCTTCAAACCTCCAAGGAAGGAGAGTCCACCACCTCTGGTCAACATTTGCAAAGCCTCCCCCAAAATTCCCCTTGGGTGCATGCAAGTTCTTATGAGGTGCTCCAAACAGCTCTCTTTTGGATTCCAGCCATCATTTAGCCATGTCTTTAGAAGACATCTGAAGGCAGCCCAGTGTAGGCAAGTTGTTTTTTTAATGTTTGATGTTTTATTATGCTTTTATATCTGTTGAAAGCCACCCCGGGTGGCTGAGGCAATCCAGTCAGTTAGTTGGGAAGGGTAAAATTATTATTATTATTATTATTATTATTATTATTATTATTATTCAGAAACAAAGCAGTGCTATGCTAGGCCTTAATGCGGGCCTGTGAGATTTGGTTGCTGTTCTGTCATCTGGGGGAAAGTGCAGGCAACAAAGGAGTGAAGTCTTGATAAAGGAAGACTGAAGAGTGCATATGTCTCGCTGTTATACATGATTAAAATAAAGCCTCCAACCTTATTTTATGATGATGTTTGTATAACATATGGCTTTCTAGAGACAGTCCTAACCATTACCTCTTTATCTGTTTAGAGCAGGATTCTCGGCTATTTATTATAAGCAAGCAGCTCACTAATATACTGGCATTTTTATCGTTAAGGTCAGTGCAATGATAGAATTTGCTTCTGCTTTCCTTGTTGCTTATAGAGAGAGAGAGAAAAAAGTCAGATACTTGCAAAGGTTGGGTTATTTCCTCCTCCCCTTCTTTGCACTTAGCTTCTGACATTAGCAGGGTACATGTTTTAGTGTCTATTTCCCACTGGAGCTAAAACATCAAATTAATAAATGATGGTAGGGCAAGGAAGAAAGTATCAGGGTCTGGCTTCATGCAGATCTCGCTGTGTTTTTCCATTTGTAAAGCTAATCAAACACATTTCTTCTCTCTCTCTCTCTCTCTCTCTCTCTCTCTCTCTCTCTAAGTCAGCTATGGTATTGCCTGCCTGACAGACAGCTCTCAACTCTAATTAGTGTGGGTGTCTTTTCAGATACTGTACAGCATAGAGATATTGCTTGTAATTTCATGAACATGTGTACTGTTAGTTTTCTTTTCACTAGGCTAGACTCAAGACAATTGCTTGACACATTGGGGATGAAAGCAAATATAACTAGGCAGTTTGTCTTGTACCAGTTGGGCGGTTTTGGCCATCCAGGTTAGTGCTGTCCACTCTGAATGGCAGAAGCTCTCTGTGATCTCAGGTGGAGGTCTTGCCCCTTCACCTGCAACCTGGAGAGACAAGGGCTTGACCTGGAGAGGCTAGCATTGAATCTGGGACCTTCTGTAAGCCAAGCAATGTATTCTAGCACTGAGTGGTGGTTCTCTCCTCTGCCTTTTGCAGGTTGTTTAAAGGGATTTCAGCAAAATCTCTCAGGGGTGTTTCTCTAAGTTGCCTGCTGAATTTATTTCTATGAAGAGAAATCCAAGGGAAATTTGGAAGAGCCTGCTCAAGGGCAGGGGGGTCATGAAGAAATTATAAGGAAATCTGAAAGGATTTTGATAAAACTCACAAAATTATGCTGCTTCCTCTCTTCCACACATCCTTAAGGTAAAGGTAAAGGGACCCCTGACCGTTAAGTCCAGTCACGGACAACTCTAGGGTTGCGGCGCTCATCTCGCTTTATTGGCTGAGGGAGCCGGCGTACAGCTTCCGGGTCGTGTGGCCAGCATGACTAAGCCGCTTCTGGCGAACCAGAGCAGCGCACGGAAATGCCGTTTATCTTCCTGCCGGAGCGGTACCTATTTATCTACTTGCACTTTGATGTGCTTTCAAACTGCTAGGTGGGCAGGAGCAGGGACCAAGCAACAGGAGCTCACCCCATCGCGGGGATTCGAACCGCCAACCTTCGGATCACCAAGCCCTAGGCTCTGTGGTTTAGACCACAGCGCCACCTGCACATCCTTAATCTGATCCAAATAATTTCTCCACATCTGAGAGTCCTTCTAGTTTTCTACCGTATTTTCTCACCCTCCTGGCTCTACTCACTGCATTCTCTGTGGCTCCAGCAGGTTTTGGAGAACATAGGGACATAAAGAGGGCCCTCTCCGTTAAGGCAGTGGTCCATCTGGTCTAGCATCCTGTTCTCACCATGGCCAACCAGACGCCTGCGGGAAACCCGCAAGCAGGATTTGAGCACAGGAGCCCTCTCCCCTCCTGCAGTTTTCAGCAACTGGTATGCAGAAGCATTGCTACATGAGGCAATGAGTGCAGAGCATTGTCATCATGGCTAGTGGCCATCAATAACCCTGTCCTGAATTTGTCTACTTCTCCTTTAACCCCCCCCCCCCCAAATAAATTCACGCTTGACTCAAATTTTGGTTTGTTTTTTGGCAGAATTTAGGCCACAACTTTATTGATTGCAGAAAGTGACTGGTTGCATAGGCTCTAGTTCGACTAGCTCCCTGCCATGCAGGTAGTGCTGACCCAGGGTTCCAGCATAGGTCAGCCAGGGGTGAACACCTGGATAAGCGGAAAGCTGGGCACGGGCTAACTCCACCACCCAAATGTCCCCCTGGACTCGGGCACGGGCACAACCCCCTCTCAGGGGTTGACCAAACCATCGAGTCCCTGGATTCCTTTGACAGAATACCCTTCACATAGGGATGGCGAGAGCGTTCTCCCATCCCTATCACCTGAACCAGAGCCTATCCGCAACCTTACAAGTTGTGACGATGCTACGCGGCAGGCGAAACCCAAATGGCCACAGCCAATCAGCCAAGTGGGGAAAATTCCTGCTGTGCCCTTGTCCCAACGACAGACGACACACGATGGCATAGCAAGGTCAAGAGCAAAGCCCTAAAAATAGGGAGAGATGGGCGGGTGTTCTGAATGCATGTGCCAAAAGAAGAAGCTCTGGGTCACGTTCATGGGTATAAATAGGTCCCTCGAACCGTTTGGACTGCATCCCATAAGCCAGATTGCCCCCAGCTACGAGGGACCTACCAATCGGGTGTTGCGTCTGACCAATCGTACCCACCCACAACACAGGGTGTTGGTTGTCTAGGTCTCACCGCAATACGTGCCCTCTTTAAGGGAGGACCCAATTTGCCAAGGTTTCCCTGATTTCAGCTCTCTGTGGCTAAACCTGGTTAGTCCTCAGTTTTGTCACTTTGAAGGTACTTTGAGGACATCAGTAGCAGCTTTTACTTAACAAGCTCAAAATATAATGTTAAAAACAACAGCAGAGGAGTTGCCACGAAGCAAAAATCGGATCAGATGCTATCTATTGGTAAACATGAGGACAGTCCAACTGTTTGGATTTTGT